>NC_071577.1:1545833-1868750 GCF_024509145.1 Vidua macroura
CTGGAAACGCACTTGGGGGAATACGAGCTAGAGCTGGAGTGCCTGTCCTGAAAGGACCTGAACTCCTTCAGCCTTGCCAGCGTTTCTTAAGGCTGTGTTGGTGTTCCCCGGAAAAGCTGCGCATTTAGGGAAACGCCTTTGGAGGAAGGGGGCTTGCTTCTCAAGGAAAGTGCTTCCCCAGGGAGCTCCCAGTGAGGCAGCTGCAAGTGTCCCCCTTTGGCTCTCTGTGCTCCTTTCAGTCCTTGAAGGCTCATTGCACTTGGCAGAGGGGCAGGAAGAAGGCTGTGAAGAGCAGCTTTGGCATCCACCTGGAGCTGCAGAGAACAACCCAAGCACCTGCAGCAGGATGTGTTACCCCCCTTTGAACAGAGGTGTGAGCAGAACCATCTCTGTCCTGCTGTGAGCAGCAAAGCTCTCTCTGGGAGCTGTGAATTCAAGGGCCTTTACACACTCACATTTCACATCTTCCCTGGCTGCTGTTGTCCCAGACTGGAAAAAGCAAGATGTATTCTATTTGCCATCTGTAAGGCAAATTGTCTTGTGTTGTCTTGTGTTAAGTGGGCACTTGTTCCTTATCTCTTCCACAATCAATCCTTCCTTATGGGGAGACATCTGCTGATAAGGGGCCATTGAGTGTCACTGCATGACTGATAAGAACTCTAACTTCCCATTGGGAGAGGCTCTGGCCAGAGGGAGGAGCCAAGCATTCCTACCTGCAAATATAGGCTTGAAATTCTGGCCCAGGAGCACAGCTTTTTTGCGCTGGATTTTCCCAGAGGAACAGCTGCCTCTTCCACTGCCTCTTCAGAGGAAGACTGCACCCTTTTCTACAAGATCACTACTCCAACAGAACCACACCTGACACTCCAGGAGGACTGCAGCCACAATTCCAATTGCACTGCAACCAACAACCTGACCAACAAGGTGTCAGGTTGTATTCTGACTCTGTCCCTGTTGTTTTAGTTCACTGCACTGTTTATTTTGTCTTTTAATTTCTTCCCTAATAAAGAACTGTTATTCCTGCTCCCATATTTTTGCCCAAGAGCCCCCCTTAATTTCAAACTTCTAACAATTCAGAGGGAAGAGGTCTACAATTTCCATTTCAGGGGAGGCTCCCACCTTCCTTAGCAGACACCTGTCTTTCCAAACCAAGACAGCTGTGTTTCGACTCTCGGCAATACGCATTTGCCTCCTGCTTGGTGGGAGCTGCTGTGGCCCAGGGCCAGCCCAGAGCTGGGCTGGGTGGGCCAGGCAGCGTGGAGAGTCTTGTCTGATCTTGGTGTGCTCCTGGCCTCAGAAAGGCTTGGAAGGTTTGCCTCCCCAAGTGTCCTGCTCATTGGCTCTCCCTGTGCATCTTGGAGAGCACAAGGTAGGCATTTCTGGCAGCTGGGCATCAGCAGGCCTTAAAATGGGGGCGTGTTGTGGAGCGAGCCCAGCTGAGATACCCTGAGAGGAGCCCAGTGCTCCTTGCTCCTCTCTGCTGACACGGGAGCGTCTGTCTGCTTTCGGGACGGCCCTGGCTGTGTCAGGGGTGCTACGTGGACACGAGACAGCCGGTCCTGTCCCGCTGGGTCCCAGCAGTGCCTGGCAGCAGTCCTGCATCCACGTCAGGATGCTGGCCCAGAGAGGCCCTGGAAGCTGAGGCAGCTGACTTTAAGCTTTTGCAGATACACGCAGGGGATGGCCAACAGTGTTCCCTCAGGATACTGCAGTCCTGAGGGGCCTCCCCAGAGCTGCCTGATGCCGCCCACTCCTTGCGGCACCAGACGCTTTCCTCTGGAATGTTCTACCTCCCCCGAGAGGGAAGAGGGAGCTGGAGAAAGAGCTTGCCAGGCTGCTCTCCATCCTTTCCCAGCAGCCCTGGCTGAGTGGAGAAGTCCGAGCTGAGCGCAGATGTGCCAATGGAGCAGCCGTGCACAGGAAGGCTCGGTGGGAAGGATGAGCCAGGATCCATAGGCCTGGCAGCCTGAGCTTGCTGCCAGGGAAGGCGTTGGAGCGGATGCTCCCGAGTGCCATCCCACAGCACGTGCAGGGAACCAGGGGGTCTGCTGGAGGGTGGGAAAGCTCTGCGGAGGGGTGGGGACAGCTGGGGCTCCTGGTGGGCTGTTGAGGGCTTCTCTGCGGGTGTTTGCAGGGGGTTGGTGTTGGGGAGCGTGTTGGGGAAGGAGTTGTCTGCAAGGTGAGAGGTCTAGGCTGGAATTTGAGTCAGCTTGAAGGCAGCATCTGTGGTTTGGCACAGCTTTGCTTATGGAGGCCAGAAGGAATATCTGTGACTATTTCTCTTCATGGTCCTGATTCTCCTGCAGGGAACAAGATGGGAGAGCTGTACTTTATTGGCCACTTAGATATCTGTACTGGGGGAGGACGAGCCCTTTGTCCATCTACTCATTTGTCTGGGCTACTTTTGTACCACTGAGTGGACTTTCATTCCTTGAGAGCTTTTATTCCTTAAGAGAATTACGATATTATCATCCCTTCATCGAAAACCATTTGCACACCAAAGAATGGCCTTCTTTTTGCCTCTGTATAGTGCTATGTTTCAAAAGGGACTTCCAATGGAATGTGTTAAGGCAAATGAGTTGCTGCTTTTAGGTAGGAACAAACTTCCAAATCATTCACATTCTCCGGCAATCGCTATTAATTTGAGAAGTTTGCAAATTTTGGAACTACTTGATTTGCGCAATGAGATGTAAAGCCTTCCGGAACTGAGGAGTCTTAAATGCAGGGCAGGGTTTGCTGATGGTTTGAGTTGTTCCTAAAGATCCTGTTGGGCATTCTTAGACACTTGGGGCCAGGGATTCCTTCCAGCCTGGGCCACTTTGGGTGGGGCTGGGGGTGGCCCCAGGGCAGGTGGCAGTGTGTGCAAGGGCCCTTTGTGACACGCTGCAGCACGGTCACCGTGTCATGGAACAGGCCAGGGTGTCCAAGAACCCACCCTTTGTGACACGTGGTGACATAGGAGCTGGCGGTGACAAGAGCACGCCACAGTGCTCGGAGCAGGCGACGGGACAGGACAGGACAGAGCGGTGCCGTGAGGAGCCCTCGCACAGCGCGCTCGTTCGTGTCTGACCCGGAGCTTTTCCGAGGCGTTATTCCTGCAGGTGACCTCGTGGCAGGACTGCGGGACTTGGCAGCCCGTGGCCTTCCCGAGGCTTTTCTTTTGCAGGTGCCTGCGAGGCCAGACTGAGGGAATTGGTGACCACAAGCCTTACGAGGAGTCTCCTGTCATTGTGGCAGGAGCCCTCAAGACCAGAGTGCAGGACTTGCTGTCCTGCAGCCGTCCTGAGGTTTCCCTGCCTCAGGTGCCTTCAAGGCACAACTACACAACTTGTTGACTCAGAACTTCACCCTTCCATCTTCCTTCAAGGTGCCCTCAAGGCCAGACTCTAGCATGACAAACAGTTTTTCCAGCCTGCTCAAAGCGATCAGGGAGAAAAAAGAGGAAGACCCTGGAGCTGACCCAGCCCAGCATCATGAAGAATCGGAGCAGTTCCAGACACTGCAGGATGGTGAGTGGCAGAGCTGGGCCACAGGGCTGATGGCTGCAGCCAGCTTGGCTCCATCCCATCCCATCCCATCCCATCCCATCCCATCCCATCCCATCCCATCCCATCCCATCCCATCCCATCCACTGGGGACAGGCCCATGGACAGGACGGAGGAGGGGCCGGGCAGACACCCCGCCGTGGCCGTGCTCCATCCCCTGGGGCATCCCGGGGCTCTCCCTGCCTGGGGAGTGCAGGGCTGGGCTGTGTTCTCCGGCCTCTCCCGCAGCCCCTCAGCTCTGGCTGCGCTTGCTCTTTGCCAGATGCAGCCCTGGACCGGACACAAGAGCAGGAACCCGCCCGTGGCCGCTTCCGCAAAAGCCTGAAGGTACCAGCAGCCATCCCCAACTGGGCTGGGCCTGCTGTCACTGCTCAGCCCAGCACCACGCTTGGAGCACTCCATGGAACATCCCGGGCTTCCCTGGCCTTTCTTCTCCTGCAGATGTTCCGGCAGTTCCTGCGCATTCAGCGTAGAAAGACCGGCAGCACAGCAGCTGCGGGCGCAGCCGAGCCTGACTCGGGGCTGACCGGGCTCCAGGCAGAGCCCGATGGCAGCCCAGATTCGGCTGAGCGCTCAGAAGACGCTGAGACCTCAGAGACTGAAACCTGGGCAAAGGCTCATCTCATGTCTATGACTGAGGACGTGGCCATCACAAACACCAAAACCAGAGAGACTCAGGGCCTTACAAATACTGACACCATGCCTGCTCCAACTATGATTCATGCTCCCACTATGGATTTTTTCGAGGAGAGTGCTGTTCCTTCTCACCAGCAGCAGCAGGTAAGCAGCCTGGGTCCACACCTGGAGGCCTCCCAGGATGGTGTGTCCCCTCAAGCCATGGTCTCTGGGCCCCCTCAGCCTTTGAGGCCAGCACAGTGTGGTGGGAACAGAAGCACTTCTTGGGGGAAGCTGGGGAAGTTGTTCCTTTGGACAGCGCTCCAAGTCTCCCCCATGCCTCCTCCAGGTGCCAGCCAAGGTGAAGAACATCCACCAGAGTCTCATGTCCCACGTCTCTGTGGATGCCAGGCTGCAAACGGACATTGTGAGGCTGGCAGAAGAACACCCTGCTGACGTGGTGCTGACCCTCCTGCGCTGTGCCCCAACGTGTGACAGGTACGGGGCCCACGAGCCTTGAGAGCTCAGGGCTCAGCAGCCTTTAGGGCCCGTGGCCCTGCACAGCCTGTCCAATGGTCTCTGCCAGACAGGCAGAGAGGCCCAGGACCCTCGGGCCCCTCTGTTTCCTGAGCCTGCTGCCAATGCTCCCCCCCTGCCCTTCAGGGCACCAGGCCTCTGTCACCTGGGCCCCCACAGCTGCACAGGGCATGGTGCTGTGACTGAGATGCCCCTGACACAGAGCTGCCATCCCACAGAGCTGCTGCAAAGATGTGGAGAGCCATAGGCTCATCGGGACCAGCACTGGAGAAAGCGCTGCCAACACTGCTCTGTGTGATGGAGGACTGGCCTCTGCACAGAATGTGCACCTCCGATGGGGACAACAAGGACCTTTTTGCCCTGGCTGTGAGTTTCTGGGCCTTTGCTCAGCCCCAGGTCACCTCTCCAGCAGCTCACCATCCTCTCCACGCCTCAGGCGCTGGGCTGAAACCTGGCCTAGGGGCAGGCTCAGGGGGCACCAGGCCCGCTGCTCCCCCTGCCTCTGCCCTTGGGCCCTGCCCCATGGACACCTCGGCACTGAGCGCTGCCTTGGGCTGCTTCTTTTGCAGGCAACTCTGGTGATCTGGCTGATTGTCCAAGTGCCTGAGTGCCACGAGACCATCGTCCTTTATTCCTCCCGCCTGTTTGTGGCTCTGCTCTCCCATGTTGTCATCACCACACAGCAGATGCCACCAGAGGAAGTTGATAACTTCTGGAGAGCATGCGGGGAGGAACGCCGCCTTCCCAGCAAGCCCAACAGGTCCCAGTCCTCCTGTCCTTCCCGTGCCCTTGTGGCCAGCGCCAGTGCTCCCAGTGTGACCTGGGCTTTGCTCTGCACACAGGTTTGCAGTGCAGGCCATGAAGGATCTGCTCTGCCGACTGCAGTGTGACCATGTGGTGGTGGCTATGGAGCGCAAGGGTGGCTGGGACATGATGCTGTGTGCTCATACCCAGCACTATGCCGTGGGTCTGCTGGCCAGGTGAGACCCCCTTCTGCCCACTGCCCCCAGCATTTGTGCCCTGTGCCCCACACAGTCCCTGTGCTCATGGGCCAGAGGGCCTCGTCAGCGAGGGACGGCCAAGGAGACTGGAAAAGGCTGGGAGAGGAGGGTGCCCAGAAGGGGCTGCCTCTCCAAGCGCTCACATCCCCTCCAGGGATGCTGGGGAAAGACCAGAGCTCTGTGAGTCAGTGCTGGGAGAGCTTTGGTCTCCCCACCTCAGGGCCTTGGTGTCTTTTTCCCCCCTGCCAGGAAGATGCTCCGTGTTTTGATCCCTTTGTGTTCTCGCATCGCACTCCACTTGCTCCGGCAGCTCAGCAGGGAGGAGCCGTGCTGGGATCTGCCCTTCCTGGCATTCCTTGTGGAGGTGAGCCTGTTGGCCAGCGCTGCCTCGCTGAGCTGCCTCCCAGCTCTCTGCCCTCTCGTAGCCACAGCTGCCAGGACAGTGCCCACGCCCTGTGCTGCTGCCTGGGCCCAGCCCTGTGCGCTTCTGGGCTCCTGCCGGCCGGGTCCCCTGTCACTGCCCTGTGCCTTTCAGGTCCTCGAGCGCCTGGACATGAGTAAATGTGGTGGCAGCGTCCTGAAGATCATGTCAAGGTACCTCCGGAGTGAATGCAGTCAGAGGCGTCGCCTGGCGCTCAGAGGCCTCGTGGTGCCCAGCAAGGATCCCTCGATGGTGAGAAGGGGGCAGCGGCTGAAGCTGCGCCGGGCAAAGCAGCCCCTTGGGCTGGCAGGGCTTCAGGAGCTGAGGCAACTGCTCCCAGCTCTCCTGCCTCACCTGCCCCAGTGCTTTGGGACAGGCCTTTGGCCTGTGGGCCCTGCAGCAGCAGGGTGGGGTTGCAGTGCCAGGGCGCTGCTGGCCGTGCAGCCGTCCATGGCTTCCCAGCACAGCCTTGTGTTCCACCCAGGCCAGAAGAATGTGTAGCGTGTCTCAAAGCCTTCTGCAGCTGCTGGGGGATGAAGATAGAGAGGTGGTCAGCATGAGCCTCCACGTGTTCACCAATGTGCTCCAGCACAAAGACATCCTGGTATCCAGCACCACCGCCCCAAAGCTGGCTGAGGCTCTCCTGCTGCTCTTTGACCACGTAAGGTTCTGCATCCTGAGCCACAGGCATCGGGTGCTTCCCAGAAACTTTGTGCTGTCTGGATTTTCAGGCCTTTGCCTAGGTGGGCCTGGAGTAGCTGGTGTAGGTCTTTTCCTTTCCTCTAGGACAACAGCCATGTGCAGTTGCTCTCCATTCAACTCTTCTGTAAGGTGATGGACTTGGTAGTGGATGAGGGAAAAAAGCCCCTGGAGACAATTGTGAACAAGAGCCTGGACACACTTTTCATCTACTGTCATGATGAGAACTGGCACGTGGCAAAGGTGAGCATTTCTATGATGCTGGGAGGGGGCTCGGCTGCCTCCTGCCCTGGTGCCTGGCGGGCTGCAGCCTCCTCCAGGCCTTGGCACAGGGACAAAGGTCTTGTGCCCTGGGCTGTGGGGCCATCTCGGGGTCTCTGCTGCTCTCCAGGCCTCTCGGGAAACGCTGCATTGTGCGGCCAAGTTCCTGAACAGGAGGGATCTCGAACAGCTGCTGGAGAAGGAGAATCTGTGGAAGTTTGCTGAGGTCCTGGTAAGGACGGCCTGGAAGGCCCAGGCTCAGGCTGGAGAAGCCCCATGGGCACAATGCTCAGTGTGTGGGCTGGCAGCTGTGCCCCTGCCCGCTGCTGCAGCCAGAGGCCGCGCGGGCTCTTCTCCAGGCTCCCGTGGGCCCCAGCCGGGTGCCGATGGAGCCCCGGCCCGGCGGGGCTGCGGGGTGGCACCGCGGCTCCCCGGGCAGCAGCCGGCCCTCTGCCCCCTCCAGAGCCCGGCGCCAGCGGCTGCTGGCCGGGCCTCAGGGCTGTGCGGGCAGGGGAGGCCGGGGCCGGGCGCAGGGAGCGCCCGGCCCAGGGGCCGAGCCCGCGCCAACCCTTCCCTCCTGCCGCTCTCTCCAGCTGGCAGAGGACAGGAGCCGAGCGGCCGAGCACCTGCGCCGGGCCCGGCCCTACCTGCAGAGCCCACAGGGGCCCCTGCGAGAGGCGGCCGTCCGGTTCATGGGTGAGCCAGGAGCCCGGGCTCCCTCCCCGCCCCGCCGCAGCTCGGCCCCAGCCCCGCCTGCTGCCCCGGCAGCGCCATCCGGGTCCGGCGCCGTGGAGCCCCGCCTGGCCTGGGCGCTGCTGCCGCCCTCCGGCAGCCGTGCCCTTGGGCGGCAGCGTGCGGCAAGGGCCCGGGCTGAGCCCTGCCGGGCCACGAGGCCCTGTGGCCACAGGGCTGGCAGCGCCGCTGGCAGGGAGCTGTGCCGCTGGGCCGTGACAGGCTCTGTGTTCGCAGGGATGGCCGGGCGCAGCTCGAGGGGGCAGCAGGGAGAGCTCCAGCTGATCTGCAATGGTGAGTGAGGGCAGCGGGCTGACAGCGGGGGCTGGCGGGGGCAGCTGTGAGCCCTGCCCCGGCTGCAGTGGGCTGTGCTCCCGGTGCGCACCAGGGCTGCTGTGGGCAGAGCACACAGAGATTTCAGGCACACGTCGGGGAGTCGTGGCAAGTACCTCCCGGCTGATTCCAATGTCTCCTACTCCCTTCTGGGTGGGATTGGCCCTGTTCAGAAGGACTCCTAGCATTCCCACAGATCCGGGATCTCACCATGTCTCTGTTGCTGTCTCTTCCAGCCCTTCAAGCCCAGAGGCGGGATGCCAGCCCGTCATGCTCTAACCTGGAAAATCAAGCCCAGTTTCCCCAAAGAGCTAAAGAATTAGGCACACCTTCTGGATCCAGTGAACCAGTGTCCCAAGAACACACCCGGAGACATTGAAGAGGACATCACCTCTCAGTGCTGCTGGAAATCCTGGCATAGCTGATGCTGGGCACAGTTCTCGTGGCTTCAGCACTCTCCCTGCCTGTAGATAGCTCCCTCCCTCTAGATAGCTCCCTTCCTCCAGCCCCCAGACACTGCCCATCACCTTTTTTTCTCTCCACATGTCCTCCCTTTTGATAGCTCTGCCTCACCAGCCCTCAGCCTATCCATCACCTTTTCTTCCCCTCCACTCTCCCTCCCTGTTGACAGCTCCCTACCTCCAGCCCTCAGACCCTGCCCATCCCCCTTTTCCCTCCCATCTCATCTCTTTGTTTCATCTTCCATATAATAAACGGTTTGGCTTCTTCACTTTGCCTGCATCTCTGTGGAGATGAAGCGACGCAAATCCTGAGCCCAGGGACACACAGGCCCCTGCTGCCGTTCTCTTCCACACCGTGTTTTGGTGTTTTGTGCACACACACAGAGCAACGGGGACAGATCAGGCTGGAAAGGTGCCTGTGCTGAAGGTGCAGTTCCACAACACTGGAGTTGCAGATCTTGCTGAGCACCCTGGAGCCCCTGGAATTTGGAAGAGCCAACCTGAGGATGAACCCAGCTGTGAGGGATTCCATGGTAAGCATCCACGGAGGTCAAAGGAGCATGGAATGCTGGAAGTTTTCAAGAATAGATTCCTAAAGCTCAGCAGTGCTCCATCCCTGCACAGGATGAGGAAGAGGACAGAACCAGCAACCATCCAGGCTTAACAGTGGGATTTGGGTGTGCCTAAGAGCAAATGCAGCAGCAGCGCGGCGCCCGGGACTCGGACGCGCGACCGTGCCAGTGCCCGGAGCGCTGTCAGGCAGTGCCGGGATCCCGGGTGTGGTTCTGGTCCCCACAGGTGAGGAATGGCAGCCCCAGGCTCAGAGCCAGTCAGAAAGCCAACCAAGTGAGCCCACAGGGAGGGCACCCTTCCCGTTTCTCTTGGGCATGGCCGCAAAACAGCCCCTGCTGCTTCTTCCTCCGCCTGTGTTTGGGGTGTGCTGCTGGCAGAGGCAGCCAGGTTGTGCTCTGCCTTCCAAAGCCTGTTGGGAGCAGGCATGAAAAGCGCTGCGTGCAGAGCGGAGAGTCCTGGAAGGTGCTGGCAAGAGCGTCCTGCGGGAACAGGGCTCTGATCTGTGGCCGGGAACAGCCTGGTTTTGGTGCCATGAACGCAGGCAGGTGTTGAGGCAGGTGAAGAGGCAGCGGGCAGCTTGTGTTGGTAGAGGGCCGGGGGCTGCACCTCTGAACCTCCACCTGGAAACGCACTTGGGGGAATACGAGCTAGAGCTGGAGTGCCTGTCCTGAAAGGACCTGAACTCCTTCAGCCTTGCCAGCGTTTCTTAAGGCTGTGTTGGTGTTCCCCGGAAAAGCTGCGCATTTAGGGAAACGCCTTTGGAGGAAGGGGGCTTGCTTCTCAAGGAAAGTGCTTCCCCAGGGAGCTCCCAGTGAGGCAGCTGCAAGTGTCCCCCTTTGGCTCTCTGTGCTCCTTTCAGTCCTTGAAGGCTCATTGCACTTGGCAGAGGGGCAGGAAGAAGGCTGTGAAGAGCAGCTTTGGCATCCACCTGGAGCTGCAGAGAACAACCCAAGCACCTGCAGCAGGATGTGTTACCCCCCTTTGAACAGAGGTGTGAGCAGAACCATCTCTGTCCTGCTGTGAGCAGCAAAGCTCTCTCTGGGAGCTGTGAATTCAAGGGCCTTTACACACTCACATTTCACATCTTCCCTGGCTGCTGTTGTCCCAGACTGGAAAAAGCAAGATGTATTCTATTTGCCATCTGTAAGGCAAATTGTCTTGTGTTGTCTTGTGTTAAGTGGGCACTTGTTCCTTATCTCTTCCACAATCAATCCTTCCTTATGGGGAGACATCTGCTGATAAGGGGCCATTGAGTGTCACTGCATGACTGATAAGAACTCTAACTTCCCATTGGGAGAGGCTCTGGCCAGAGGGAGGAGCCAAGCATTCCTACCTGCAAATATAGGCTTGAAATTCTGGCCCAGGAGCACAGCTTTTTTGCGCTGGATTTTCCCAGAGGAACAGCTGCCTCTTCCACTGCCTCTTCAGAGGAAGACTGCACCCTTTTCTACAAGATCACTACTCCAACAGAACCACACCTGACACTCCAGGAGGACTGCAGCCACAATTCCAATTGCACTGCAACCAACAACCTGACCAACAAGGTGTCAGGTTGTATTCTGACTCTGTCCCTGTTGTTTTAGTTCACTGCACTGTTTATTTTGTCTTTTAATTTCTTCCCTAATAAAGAACTGTTATTCCTGCTCCCATATTTTTGCCCAAGAGCCCCCCTTAATTTCAAACTTCTAACAATTCAGAGGGAAGAGGTCTACAATTTCCATTTCAGGGGAGGCTCCCACCTTCCTTAGCAGACACCTGTCTTTCCAAACCAAGACAGCTGTGTTTCGACTCTCGGCAATACGCATTTGCCTCCTGCTTGGTGGGAGCTGCTGTGGCCCAGGGCCAGCCCAGAGCTGGGCTGGGTGGGCCAGGCAGCGTGGAGAGTCTTGTCTGATCTTGGTGTGCTCCTGGCCTCAGAAAGGCTTGGAAGGTTTGCCTCCCCAAGTGTCCTGCTCATTGGCTCTCCCTGTGCATCTTGGAGAGCACAAGGTAGGCATTTCTGGCAGCTGGGCATCAGCAGGCCTTAAAATGGGGGCGTGTTGTGGAGCGAGCCCAGCTGAGATACCCTGAGAGGAGCCCAGTGCTCCTTGCTCCTCTCTGCTGACACGGGAGCGTCTGTCTGCTTTCGGGACGGCCCTGGCTGTGTCAGGGGTGCTACGTGGACACGAGACAGCCGGTCCTGTCCCGCTGGGTCCCAGCAGTGCCTGGCAGCAGTCCTGCATCCACGTCAGGATGCTGGCCCAGAGAGGCCCTGGAAGCTGAGGCAGCTGACTTTAAGCTTTTGCAGATACACGCAGGGGATGGCCAACAGTGTTCCCTCAGGATACTGCAGTCCTGAGGGGCCTCCCCAGAGCTGCCTGATGCCGCCCACTCCTTGCGGCACCAGACGCTTTCCTCTGGAATGTTCTACCTCCCCCGAGAGGGAAGAGGGAGCTGGAGAAAGAGCTTGCCAGGCTGCTCTCCATCCTTTCCCAGCAGCCCTGGCTGAGTGGAGAAGTCCGAGCTGAGCGCAGATGTGCCAATGGAGCAGCCGTGCACAGGAAGGCTCGGTGGGAAGGATGAGCCAGGATCCATAGGCCTGGCAGCCTGAGCTTGCTGCCAGGGAAGGCGTTGGAGCGGATGCTCCCGAGTGCCATCCCACAGCACGTGCAGGGAACCAGGGGGTCTGCTGGAGGGTGGGAAAGCTCTGCGGAGGGGTGGGGACAGCTGGGGCTCCTGGTGGGCTGTTGAGGGCTTCTCTGCGGGTGTTTGCAGGGGGTTGGTGTTGGGGAGCGTGTTGGGGAAGGAGTTGTCTGCAAGGTGAGAGGTCTAGGCTGGAATTTGAGTCAGCTTGAAGGCAGCATCTGTGGTTTGGCACAGCTTTGCTTATGGAGGCCAGAAGGAATATCTGTGACTATTTCTCTTCATGGTCCTGATTCTCCTGCAGGGAACAAGATGGGAGAGCTGTACTTTATTGGCCACTTAGATATCTGTACTGGGGGAGGACGAGCCCTTTGTCCATCTACTCATTTGTCTGGGCTACTTTTGTACCACTGAGTGGACTTTCATTCCTTGAGAGCTTTTATTCCTTAAGAGAATTACGATATTATCATCCCTTCATCGAAAACCATTTGCACACCAAAGAATGGCCTTCTTTTTGCCTCTGTATAGTGCTATGTTTCAAAAGGGACTTCCAATGGAATGTGTTAAGGCAAATGAGTTGCTGCTTTTAGGTAGGAACAAACTTCCAAATCATTCACATTCTCCGGCAATCGCTATTAATTTGAGAAGTTTGCAAATTTTGGAACTACTTGATTTGCGCAATGAGATGTAAAGCCTTCCGGAACTGAGGAGTCTTAAATGCAGGGCAGGGTTTGCTGATGGTTTGAGTTGTTCCTAAAGATCCTGTTGGGCATTCTTAGACACTTGGGGCCAGGGATTCCTTCCAGCCTGGGCCACTTTGGGTGGGGCTGGGGGTGGCCCCAGGGCAGGTGGCAGTGTGTGCAAGGGCCCTTTGTGACACGCTGCAGCACGGTCACCGTGTCATGGAACAGGCCAGGGTGTCCAAGAACCCACCCTTTGTGACACGTGGTGACATAGGAGCTGGCGGTGACAAGAGCACGCCACAGTGCTCGGAGCAGGCGACGGGACAGGACAGGACAGAGCGGTGCCGTGAGGAGCCCTCGCACAGCGCGCTCGTTCGTGTCTGACCCGGAGCTTTTCCGAGGCGTTATTCCTGCAGGTGACCTCGTGGCAGGACTGCGGGACTTGGCAGCCCGTGGCCTTCCCGAGGCTTTTCTTTTGCAGGTGCCTGCGAGGCCAGACTGAGGGAATTGGTGACCACAAGCCTTACGAGGAGTCTCCTGTCATTGTGGCAGGAGCCCTCAAGACCAGAGTGCAGGACTTGCTGTCCTGCAGCCGTCCTGAGGTTTCCCTGCCTCAGGTGCCTTCAAGGCACAACTACACAACTTGTTGACTCAGAACTTCACCCTTCCATCTTCCTTCAAGGTGCCCTCAAGGCCAGACTCTAGCATGACAAACAGTTTTTCCAGCCTGCTCAAAGCGATCAGGGAGAAAAAAGAGGAAGACCCTGGAGCTGACCCAGCCCAGCATCATGAAGAATCGGAGCAGTTCCAGACACTGCAGGATGGTGAGTGGCAGAGCTGGGCCACAGGGCTGATGGCTGCAGCCAGCTTGGCTCCATCCCATCCCATCCCATCCCATCCCATCCCATCCCATCCCATCCCATCCCATCCCATCCCATCCCATCCACTGGGGACAGGCCCATGGACAGGACGGAGGAGGGGCCGGGCAGACACCCCGCCGTGGCCGTGCTCCATCCCCTGGGGCATCCCGGGGCTCTCCCTGCCTGGGGAGTGCAGGGCTGGGCTGTGTTCTCCGGCCTCTCCCGCAGCCCCTCAGCTCTGGCTGCGCTTGCTCTTTGCCAGATGCAGCCCTGGACCGGACACAAGAGCAGGAACCCGCCCGTGGCCGCTTCCGCAAAAGCCTGAAGGTACCAGCAGCCATCCCCAACTGGGCTGGGCCTGCTGTCACTGCTCAGCCCAGCACCACGCTTGGAGCACTCCATGGAACATCCCGGGCTTCCCTGGCCTTTCTTCTCCTGCAGATGTTCCGGCAGTTCCTGCGCATTCAGCGTAGAAAGACCGGCAGCACAGCAGCTGCGGGCGCAGCCGAGCCTGACTCGGGGCTGACCGGGCTCCAGGCAGAGCCCGATGGCAGCCCAGATTCGGCTGAGCGCTCAGAAGACGCTGAGACCTCAGAGACTGAAACCTGGGCAAAGGCTCATCTCATGTCTATGACTGAGGACGTGGCCATCACAAACACCAAAACCAGAGAGACTCAGGGCCTTACAAATACTGACACCATGCCTGCTCCAACTATGATTCATGCTCCCACTATGGATTTTTTCGAGGAGAGTGCTGTTCCTTCTCACCAGCAGCAGCAGGTAAGCAGCCTGGGTCCACACCTGGAGGCCTCCCAGGATGGTGTGTCCCCTCAAGCCATGGTCTCTGGGCCCCCTCAGCCTTTGAGGCCAGCACAGTGTGGTGGGAACAGAAGCACTTCTTGGGGGAAGCTGGGGAAGTTGTTCCTTTGGACAGCGCTCCAAGTCTCCCCCATGCCTCCTCCAGGTGCCAGCCAAGGTGAAGAACATCCACCAGAGTCTCATGTCCCACGTCTCTGTGGATGCCAGGCTGCAAACGGACATTGTGAGGCTGGCAGAAGAACACCCTGCTGACGTGGTGCTGACCCTCCTGCGCTGTGCCCCAACGTGTGACAGGTACGGGGCCCACGAGCCTTGAGAGCTCAGGGCTCAGCAGCCTTTAGGGCCCGTGGCCCTGCACAGCCTGTCCAATGGTCTCTGCCAGACAGGCAGAGAGGCCCAGGACCCTCGGGCCCCTCTGTTTCCTGAGCCTGCTGCCAATGCTCCCCCCCTGCCCTTCAGGGCACCAGGCCTCTGTCACCTGGGCCCCCACAGCTGCACAGGGCATGGTGCTGTGACTGAGATGCCCCTGACACAGAGCTGCCATCCCACAGAGCTGCTGCAAAGATGTGGAGAGCCATAGGCTCATCGGGACCAGCACTGGAGAAAGCGCTGCCAACACTGCTCTGTGTGATGGAGGACTGGCCTCTGCACAGAATGTGCACCTCCGATGGGGACAACAAGGACCTTTTTGCCCTGGCTGTGAGTTTCTGGGCCTTTGCTCAGCCCCAGGTCACCTCTCCAGCAGCTCACCATCCTCTCCACGCCTCAGGCGCTGGGCTGAAACCTGGCCTAGGGGCAGGCTCAGGGGGCACCAGGCCCGCTGCTCCCCCTGCCTCTGCCCTTGGGCCCTGCCCCATGGACACCTCGGCACTGAGCGCTGCCTTGGGCTGCTTCTTTTGCAGGCAACTCTGGTGATCTGGCTGATTGTCCAAGTGCCTGAGTGCCACGAGACCATCGTCCTTTATTCCTCCCGCCTGTTTGTGGCTCTGCTCTCCCATGTTGTCATCACCACACAGCAGATGCCACCAGAGGAAGTTGATAACTTCTGGAGAGCATGCGGGGAGGAACGCCGCCTTCCCAGCAAGCCCAACAGGTCCCAGTCCTCCTGTCCTTCCCGTGCCCTTGTGGCCAGCGCCAGTGCTCCCAGTGTGACCTGGGCTTTGCTCTGCACACAGGTTTGCAGTGCAGGCCATGAAGGATCTGCTCTGCCGACTGCAGTGTGACCATGTGGTGGTGGCTATGGAGCGCAAGGGTGGCTGGGACATGATGCTGTGTGCTCATACCCAGCACTATGCCGTGGGTCTGCTGGCCAGGTGAGACCCCCTTCTGCCCACTGCCCCCAGCATTTGTGCCCTGTGCCCCACACAGTCCCTGTGCTCATGGGCCAGAGGGCCTCGTCAGCGAGGGACGGCCAAGGAGACTGGAAAAGGCTGGGAGAGGAGGGTGCCCAGAAGGGGCTGCCTCTCCAAGCGCTCACATCCCCTCCAGGGATGCTGGGGAAAGACCAGAGCTCTGTGAGTCAGTGCTGGGAGAGCTTTGGTCTCCCCACCTCAGGGCCTTGGTGTCTTTTTCCCCCCTGCCAGGAAGATGCTCCGTGTTTTGATCCCTTTGTGTTCTCGCATCGCACTCCACTTGCTCCGGCAGCTCAGCAGGGAGGAGCCGTGCTGGGATCTGCCCTTCCTGGCATTCCTTGTGGAGGTGAGCCTGTTGGCCAGCGCTGACTCGCTGAGCTGCCTCCCAGCTCTCTGCCCTCTCGTAGCCACAGCTGCCAGGACAGTGCCCACGCCCTGTGCTGCTGCCTGGGCCCAGCCCTGTGCGCTTCTGGGCTCCTGCCGGCCGGGTCCCCTGTCACTGCCCTGTGCCTTTCAGGTCCTCGAGCGCCTGAACTTGAGTAAATGTGGTGGCAGCGTCCTGAAGATCATGTCAAGGTACCTCCGGAGTGAATGCAGTCAGAGGCGTCGCCTGGCGCTCAGAGGCCTCGTGGTGCCCAGCAAGGATCCCTCGATGGTGAGAAGGGGGCAGCGGCTGAAGCTGCGCCGGGCAAAGCAGCCCCTTGGGCTGGCAGGGCTTCAGGAGCTGAGGCAACTGCTCCCAGCTCTCCTGCCTCACCTGCCCCAGTGCTTTGGGACAGGCCTTTGGCCTGTGGGCCCTGCAGCAGCAGGGTGGGGTTGCAGTGCCAGGGCGCTGCTGGCCGTGCAGCCGTCCATGGCTTCCCAGCACAGCCTTGTGTTCCACCCAGGCCAGAAGAATGTGTAGCGTGTCTCAAAGCCTTCTGCAGCTGCTGGGGGATGAAGATAGAGAGGTGGTCAGCATGAGCCTCCACGTGTTCACCAATGTGCTCCAGCACAAAGACATCCTGGTATCCAGCACCACCGCCCCAAAGCTGGCTGAGGCTCTCCTGCTGCTCTTTGACCACGTAAGGTTCTGCATCCTGAGCCACAGGCATCGGGTGCTTCCCAGAAACTTTGTGCTGTCTGGATTTTCAGGCCTTTGCCTAGGTGGGCCTGGAGTAGCTGGTGTAGGTCTTTTCCTTTCCTCTAGGACAACAGCCATGTGCAGTTGCTCTCCATTCAACTCTTCTGTAAGGTGATGGACTTGGTAGTGGATGAGGGAAAAAAGCCCCTGGAGACAATTGTGAACAAGAGCCTGGACACACTTTTCATCTACTGTCATGATGAGAACTGGCACGTGGCAAAGGTGAGCATTTCTATGATGCTGGGAGGGGGCTCGGCTGCCTCCTGCCCTGGTGCCTGGCGGGCTGCAGCCTCCTCCAGGCCTTGGCACAGGGACAAAGGTCTTGTGCCCTGGGCTGTGGGGCCATCTCGGGGTCTCTGCTGCTCTCCAGGCCTCTCGGGAAACGCTGCATTGTGCGGCCAAGTTCCTGAACAGGAGGGATCTCGAACAGCTGCTGGAGAAGGAGAATCTGTGGAAGTTTGCTGAGGTCCTGGTAAGGACGGCCTGGAAGGCCCAGGCTCAGGCTGGAGAAGCCCCATGGGCACAATGCTCAGTGTGTGGGCTGGCAGCTGTGCCCCTGCCCGCTGCTGCAGCCAGAGGCCGCGCGGGCTCTTCTCCAGGCTCCTGTGGGCCCCAGCCGGGTGCCGATGGAGCCCCGGCCCGGCGGGGCTGCGGGGTGGCACCGCGGCTCCCCGGGCAGCAGCCGGCCCTCTGCCCCCTCCAGAGCCCGGCGCCAGCGGCTGCTGGCCGGGCCTCAGGGCTGTGCGGGCAGGGGAGGCCGGGGCCGGGCGCAGGGAGCGCCCGGCCCAGGGGCCGAGCCCGCGCCAACCCTTCCCTCCTGCCGCTCTCTCCAGCTGGCAGAGGACAGGAGCCGAGCGGCCGAGCACCTGCGCCGGGCCCGGCCCTACCTGCAGAGCCCACAGGGGCCCCTGCGAGAGGCGGCCGTCCGGTTCATGGGTGAGCCAGGAGCCCGGGCTCCCTCCCCGCCCCGCCGCAGCTCGGCCCCAGCCCCGCCTGCTGCCCCGGCAGCGCCATCCGGGTCCGGCGCCGTGGAGCCCCGCCTGGCCTGGGCGCTGCTGCCGCCCTCCGGCAGCCGTGCCCTTGGGCGGCAGCGTGCGGCAAGGGCCCGGGCTGAGCCCTGCCGGGCCACGAGGCCCTGTGGCCACAGGGCTGGCAGCGCCGCTGGCAGGGAGCTGTGCCGCTGGGCCGTGACAGGCTCTGTGTTCGCAGGGATGGCCGGGCGCAGCTCGAGGGGGCAGCAGGGAGAGCTCCAGCTGATCTGCAATGGTGAGTGAGGGCAGCGGGCTGACAGCGGGGGCTGGCGGGGGCAGCTGCGAGCCCTGCCCCGGCTGCAGTGGGCTCTGCTCCCGGTGCGCACCAGGGCTGCTGTGGGCAGAGCACACAGAGATTTCAGGCACACGTCGGGGAGTCGTGGCAAGTACCTCCCGGCTGATTCCAATGTCTCCTACTCCCTTCTGGGTGGGATTGGCCCTGTTCAGAAGGACTCCTAGCATTCCCACAGATCCGGGATCTCACCATGTCTCTGTTGCTGTCTCTTCCAGCCCTTCAAGCCCAGAGGCGGGATGCCAGCCCGTCATGCTCTAACCTGGAAAATCAAGCCCAGTTTCCCCAAAGAGCTAAAGAATTAGGCACACCTTCTGGATCCAGTGAACCAGTGTCCCAAGAACACACCCGGAGACATTGAAGAGGACATCACCTCTCAGTGCTGCTGGAAATCCTGGCATAGCTGATGCTGGGCACAGTTCTCGTGGCTTCAGCACTCTCCCTGCCTGTAGATAGCTCCCTCCCTCTAGATAGCTCCCTTCCTCCAGCCCCCAGACACTGCCCATCACCTTTTTTTCTCTCCACATGTCCTCCCTTTTGATAGCTCTGCCTCACCAGCCCTCAGCCTATCCATCACCTTTTCTTCCCCTCCACTCTCCCTCCCTGTTGACAGCTCCCTACCTCCAGCCCTCAGACCCTGCCCATCCCCCTTTTCCCTCCCATCTCATCTCTTTGTTTCATCTTCCATATAATAAACGGTTTGGCTTCTTCACTTTGCCTGCATCTCTGTGGAGATGAAGCGACGCAAATCCTGAGCCCAGGGACACACAGGCCCCTGCTGCCGTTCTCTTCCACACCGTGTTTTGGTGTTTTGTGCACACACACAGAGCAACGGGGACAGATCAGGCTGGAAAGGTGCCTGTGCTGAAGGTGCAGTTCCACAACACTGGAGTTGCAGATCTTGCTGAGCACCCTGGAGCCCCTGGAATTTGGAAGAGCCAACCTGAGGATGAACCCAGCTGTGAGGGATTCCATGGTAAGCATCCACGGAGGTCAAAGGAGCATGGAATGCTGGAAGTTTTCAAGAATAGATTCCTAAAGCTCAGCAGTGCTCCATCCCTGCACAGGATGAGGAAGAGGACAGAACCAGCAACCATCCAGGCTTAACAGTGGGATTTGGGTGTGCCTAAGAGCAAATGCAGCAGCAGCGCGGCGCCCGGGACTCGGACGCGCGACCGTGCCAGTGCCCGGAGCGCTGTCAGGCAGTGCCGGGATCCCGGGTGTGGTTCTGGTCCCCACAGGTGAGGAATGGCAGCCCCAGGCTCAGAGCCAGTCAGAAAGCCAACCAAGTGAGCCCACAGGGAGGGCACCCTTCCCGTTTCTCTTGGGCATGGCCGCAAAACAGCCCCTGCTGCTTCTTCCTCCGCCTGTGTTTGGGGTGTGCTGCTGGCAGAGGCAGCCAGGTTGTGCTCTGCCTTCCAAAGCCTGTTGGGAGCAGGCATGAAAAGCGCTGCGTGCAGAGCGGAGAGTCCTGGAAGGTGCTGGCAAGAGCGTCCTGCGGGAACAGGGCTCTGATCTGTGGCCGGGAACAGCCTGGTTTTGGTGCCATGAACGCAGGCAGGTGTTGAGGCAGGTGAAGAGGCAGCGGGCAGCTTGTGTTGGTAGAGGGCCGGGGGCTGCACCTCTGAACCTCCACCTGGAAACGCACTTGGGGGAATACGAGCTAGAGCTGGAGTGCCTGTCCTGAAAGGACCTGAACTCCTTCAGCCTTGCCAGCGTTTCTTAAGGCTGTGTTGGTGTTCCCCGGAAAAGCTGCGCATTTAGGGAAACGCCTTTGGAGGAAGGGGGCTTGCTTCTCAAGGAAAGTGCTTCCCCAGGGAGCTCCCAGTGAGGCAGCTGCAAGTGTCCCCCTTTGGCTCTCTGTGCTCCTTTCAGTCCTTGAAGGCTCATTGCACTTGGCAGAGGGGCAGGAAGAAGGCTGTGAAGAGCAGCTTTGGCATCCACCTGGAGCTGCAGAGAACAACCCAAGCACCTGCAGCAGGATGTGTTACCCCCCTTTGAACAGAGGTGTGAGCAGAACCATCTCTGTCCTGCTGTGAGCAGCAAAGCTCTCTCTGGGAGCTGTGAATTCAAGGGCCTTTACACACTCACATTTCACATCTTCCCTGGCTGCTGTTGTCCCAGACTGGAAAAAGCAAGATGTATTCTATTTGCCATCTGTAAGGCAAATTGTCTTGTGTTGTCTTGTGTTAAGTGGGCACTTGTTCCTTATCTCTTCCACAATCAATCCTTCCTTATGGGGAGACATCTGCTGATAAGGGGCCATTGAGTGTCACTGCATGACTGATAAGAACTCTAACTTCCCATTGGGAGAGGCTCTGGCCAGAGGGAGGAGCCAAGCATTCCTACCTGCAAATATAGGCTTGAAATTCTGGCCCAGGAGCACAGCTTTTTTGCGCTGGATTTTCCCAGAGGAACAGCTGCCTCTTCCACTGCCTCTTCAGAGGAAGACTGCACCCTTTTCTACAAGATCACTACTCCAACAGAACCACACCTGACACTCCAGGAGGACTGCAGCCACAATTCCAATTGCACTGCAACCAACAACCTGACCAACAAGGTGTCAGGTTGTATTCTGACTCTGTCCCTGTTGTTTTAGTTCACTGCACTGTTTATTTTGTCTTTTAATTTCTTCCCTAATAAAGAACTGTTATTCCTGCTCCCATATTTTTGCCCAAGAGCCCCCCTTAATTTCAAACTTCTAACAATTCAGAGGGAAGAGGTCTACAATTTCCATTTCAGGGGAGGCTCCCACCTTCCTTAGCAGACACCTGTCTTTCCAAACCAAGACAGCTGTGTTTCGACTCTCGGCAATACGCATTTGCCTCCTGCTTGGTGGGAGCTGCTGTGGCCCAGGGCCAGCCCAGAGCTGGGCTGGGTGGGCCAGGCAGCGTGGAGAGTCTTGTCTGATCTTGGTGTGCTCCTGGCCTCAGAAAGGCTTGGAAGGTTTGCCTCCCCAAGTGTCCTGCTCATTGGCTCTCCCTGTGCATCTTGGAGAGCACAAGGTAGGCATTTCTGGCAGCTGGGCATCAGCAGGCCTTAAAATGGGGGCGTGTTGTGGAGCGAGCCCAGCTGAGATACCCTGAGAGGAGCCCAGTGCTCCTTGCTCCTCTCTGCTGACACGGGAGCGTCTGTCTGCTTTCGGGACGGCCCTGGCTGTGTCAGGGGTGCTACGTGGACACGAGACAGCCGGTCCTGTCCCGCTGGGTCCCAGCAGTGCCTGGCAGCAGTCCTGCATCCACGTCAGGATGCTGGCCCAGAGAGGCCCTGGAAGCTGAGGCAGCTGACTTTAAGCTTTTGCAGATACACGCAGGGGATGGCCAACAGTGTTCCCTCAGGATACTGCAGTCCTGAGGGGCCTCCCCAGAGCTGCCTGATGCCGCCCACTCCTTGCGGCACCAGACGCTTTCCTCTGGAATGTTCTACCTCCCCCGAGAGGGAAGAGGGAGCTGGAGAAAGAGCTTGCCAGGCTGCTCTCCATCCTTTCCCAGCAGCCCTGGCTGAGTGGAGAAGTCCGAGCTGAGCGCAGATGTGCCAATGGAGCAGCCGTGCACAGGAAGGCTCGGTGGGAAGGATGAGCCAGGATCCATAGGCCTGGCAGCCTGAGCTTGCTGCCAGGGAAGGCGTTGGAGCGGATGCTCCCGAGTGCCATCCCACAGCACGTGCAGGGAACCAGGGGGTCTGCTGGAGGGTGGGAAAGCTCTGCGGAGGGGTGGGGACAGCTGGGGCTCCTGGTGGGCTGTTGAGGGCTTCTCTGCGGGTGTTTGCAGGGGGTTGGTGTTGGGGAGCGTGTTGGGGAAGGAGTTGTCTGCAAGGTGAGAGGTCTAGGCTGGAATTTGAGTCAGCTTGAAGGCAGCATCTGTGGTTTGGCACAGCTTTGCTTATGGAGGCCAGAAGGAATATCTGTGACTATTTCTCTTCATGGTCCTGATTCTCCTGCAGGGAACAAGATGGGAGAGCTGTACTTTATTGGCCACTTAGATATCTGTACTGGGGGAGGACGAGCCCTTTGTCCATCTACTCATTTGTCTGGGCTACTTTTGTACCACTGAGTGGACTTTCATTCCTTGAGAGCTTTTATTCCTTAAGAGAATTACGATATTATCATCCCTTCATCGAAAACCATTTGCACACCAAAGAATGGCCTTCTTTTTGCCTCTGTATAGTGCTATGTTTCAAAAGGGACTTCCAATGGAATGTGTTAAGGCAAATGAGTTGCTGCTTTTAGGTAGGAACAAACTTCCAAATCATTCACATTCTCCGGCAATCGCTATTAATTTGAGAAGTTTGCAAATTTTGGAACTACTTGATTTGCGCAATGAGATGTAAAGCCTTCCGGAACTGAGGAGTCTTAAATGCAGGGCAGGGTTTGCTGATGGTTTGAGTTGTTCCTAAAGATCCTGTTGGGCATTCTTAGACACTTGGGGCCAGGGATTCCTTCCAGCCTGGGCCACTTTGGGTGGGGCTGGGGGTGGCCCCAGGGCAGGTGGCAGTGTGTGCAAGGGCCCTTTGTGACACGCTGCAGCACGGTCACCGTGTCATGGAACAGGCCAGGGTGTCCAAGAACCCACCCTTTGTGACACGTGGTGACATAGGAGCTGGCGGTGACAAGAGCACGCCACAGTGCTCGGAGCAGGCGACGGGACAGGACAGGACAGAGCGGTGCCGTGAGGAGCCCTCGCACAGCGCGCTCGTTCGTGTCTGACCCGGAGCTTTTCCGAGGCGTTATTCCTGCAGGTGACCTCGTGGCAGGACTGCGGGACTTGGCAGCCCGTGGCCTTCCCGAGGCTTTTCTTTTGCAGGTGCCTGCGAGGCCAGACTGAGGGAATTGGTGACCACAAGCCTTACGAGGAGTCTCCTGTCATTGTGGCAGGAGCCCTCAAGACCAGAGTGCAGGACTTGCTGTCCTGCAGCCGTCCTGAGGTTTCCCTGCCTCAGGTGCCTTCAAGGCACAACTACACAACTTGTTGACTCAGAACTTCACCCTTCCATCTTCCTTCAAGGTGCCCTCAAGGCCAGACTCTAGCATGACAAACAGTTTTTCCAGCCTGCTCAAAGCGATCAGGGAGAAAAAAGAGGAAGACCCTGGAGCTGACCCAGCCCAGCATCATGAAGAATCGGAGCAGTTCCAGACACTGCAGGATGGTGAGTGGCAGAGCTGGGCCACAGGGCTGATGGCTGCAGCCAGCTTGGCTCCATCCCATCCCATCCCATCCCATCCCATCCCATCCCATCCCATCCCATCCCATCCCATCCCATCCCATCCCATCCACTGGGGACAGGCCCATGGACAGGACGGAGGAGGGGCCGGGCAGACACCCCGCCGTGGCCGTGCTCCATCCCCTGGGGCATCCCGGGGCTCTCCCTGCCTGGGGAGTGCAGGGCTGGGCTGTGTTCTCCGGCCTCTCCCGCAGCCCCTCAGCTCTGGCTGCGCTTGCTCTTTGCCAGATGCAGCCCTGGACCGGACACAAGAGCAGGAACCCGCCCGTGGCCGCTTCCGCAAAAGCCTGAAGGTACCAGCAGCCATCCCCAACTGGGCTGGGCCTGCTGTCACTGCTCAGCCCAGCACCACGCTTGGAGCACTCCATGGAACATCCCGGGCTTCCCTGGCCTTTCTTCTCCTGCAGATGTTCCGGCAGTTCCTGCGCATTCAGCGTAGAAAGACCGGCAGCACAGCAGCTGCGGGCGCAGCCGAGCCTGACTCGGGGCTGACCGGGCTCCAGGCAGAGCCCGATGGCAGCCCAGATTCGGCTGAGCGCTCAGAAGACGCTGAGACCTCAGAGACTGAAACCTGGGCAAAGGCTCATCTCATGTCAATGACTGAGGACGTGGCCATCACAAACACCAAAACCAGAGAGACTCAGGGCCTTACAAATACTGACACCATGCCTGCTCCAACTATGATTCATGCTCCCACTATGGATTTTTTCGAGGAGAGTGCTGTTCCTTCTCACCAGCAGCAGCAGGTAAGCAGCCTGGGTCCACACCTGGAGGCCTCCCAGGATGGTGTGTCCCCTCAAGCCATGGTCTCTGGGCCCCCTCAGCCTTTGAGGCCAGCACAGTGTGGTGGGAACAGAAGCACTTCTTGGGGGAAGCTGGGGAAGTTGTTCCTTTGGACAGCGCTCCAAGTCTCCCCCATGCCTCCTCCAGGTGCCAGCCAAGGTGAAGAACATCCACCAGAGTCTCATGTCCCACGTCTCTGTGGATGCCAGGCTGCAAACGGACATTGTGAGGCTGGCAGAAGAACACCCTGCTGACGTGGTGCTGACCCTCCTGCGCTGTGCCCCAACGTGTGACAGGTACGGGGCCCACGAGCCTTGAGAGCTCAGGGCTCAGCAGCCTTTAGGGCCCGTGGCCCTGCACAGCCTGTCCAATGGTCTCTGCCAGACAGGCAGAGAGGCCCAGGACCCTCGGGCCCCTCTGTTTCCTGAGCCTGCTGCCAATGCTCCCCCCCTGCCCTTCAGGGCACCAGGCCTCTGTCACCTGGGCCCCCACAGCTGCACAGGGCATGGTGCTGTGACTGAGATGCCCCTGACACAGAGCTGCCATCCCACAGAGCTGCTGCAAAGATGTGGAGAGCCATAGGCTCATCGGGACCAGCACTGGAGAAAGCGCTGCCAACACTGCTCTGTGTGATGGAGGACTGGCCTCTGCACAGAATGTGCACCTCCGATGGGGACAACAAGGACCTTTTTGCCCTGGCTGTGAGTTTCTGGGCCTTTGCTCAGCCCCAGGTCACCTCTCCAGCAGCTCACCATCCTCTCCACGCCTCAGGCGCTGGGCTGAAACCTGGCCTAGGGGCAGGCTCAGGGGGCACCAGGCCCGCTGCTCCCCCTGCCTCTGCCCTTGGGCCCTGCCCCATGGACACCTCGGCACTGAGCGCTGCCTTGGGCTGCTTCTTTTGCAGGCAACTCTGGTGATCTGGCTGATTGTCCAAGTGCCTGAGTGCCACGAGACCATCGTCCTTTATTCCTCCCGCCTGTTTGTGGCTCTGCTCTCCCATGTTGTCATCACCACACAGCAGATGCCACCAGAGGAAGTTGATAACTTCTGGAGAGCATGCGGGGAGGAACGCCGCCTTCCCAGCAAGCCCAACAGGTCCCAGTCCTCCTGTCCTTCCCGTGCCCTTGTGGCCAGCGCCAGTGCTCCCAGTGTGACCTGGGCTTTGCTCTGCACACAGGTTTGCAGTGCAGGCCATGAAGGATCTGCTCTGCCGACTGCAGTGTGACCATGTGGTGGTGGCTATGGAGCGCAAGGGTGGCTGGGACATGATGCTGTGTGCTCATACCCAGCACTATGCCGTGGGTCTGCTGGCCAGGTGAGACCCCCTTCTGCCCACTGCCCCCAGCATTTGTGCCCTGTGCCCCACACAGTCCCTGTGCTCATGGGCCAGAGGGCCTCGTCAGCGAGGGACGGCCAAGGAGACTGGAAAAGGCTGGGAGAGGAGGGTGCCCAGAAGGGGCTGCCTCTCCAAGCGCTCACATCCCCTCCAGGGATGCTGGGGAAAGACCAGAGCTCTGTGAGTCAGTGCTGGGAGAGCTTTGGTCTCCCCACCTCAGGGCCTTGGTGTCTTTTTCCCCCCTGCCAGGAAGATGCTCCGTGTTTTGATCCCTTTGTGTTCTCGCATCGCACTCCACTTGCTCCGGCAGCTCAGCAGGGAGGAGCCGTGCTGGGATCTGCCCTTCCTGGCATTCCTTGTGGAGGTGAGCCTGTTGGCCAGCGCTGACTCGCTGAGCTGCCTCCCAGCTCTCTGCCCTCTCGTAGCCACAGCTGCCAGGACAGTGCCCACGCCCTGTGCTGCTGCCTGGGCCCAGCCCTGTGCGCTTCTGGGCTCCTGCCGGCCGGGTCCCCTGTCACTGCCCTGTGCCTTTCAGGTCCTCGAGCGCCTGAACTTGAGTAAATGTGGTGGCAGCGTCCTGAAGATCATGTCAAGGTACCTCCGGAGTGAATGCAGTCAGAGGCGTCGCCTGGCGCTCAGAGGCCTCGTGGTGCCCAGCAAGGATCCCTCGATGGTGAGAAGGGGGCAGCGGCTGAAGCTGCGCCGGGCAAAGCAGCCCCTTGGGCTGGCAGGGCTTCAGGAGCTGAGGCAACTGCTCCCAGCTCTCCTGCCTCACCTGCCCCAGTGCTTTGGGACAGGCCTTTGGCCTGTGGGCCCTGCAGCAGCAGGGTGGGGTTGCAGTGCCAGGGCGCTGCTGGCCGTGCAGCCGTCCATGGCTTCCCAGCACAGCCTTGTGTTCCACCCAGGCCAGAAGAATGTGTAGCGTGTCTCAAAGCCTTCTGCAGCTGCTGGGGGATGAAGATAGAGAGGTGGTCAGCATGAGCCTCCACGTGTTCACCAATGTGCTCCAGCACAAAGACATCCTGGTATCCAGCACCACCGCCCCAAAGCTGGCTGAGGCTCTCCTGCTGCTCTTTGACCACGTAAGGTTCTGCATCCTGAGCCACAGGCATCGGGTGCTTCCCAGAAACTTTGTGCTGTCTGGATTTTCAGGCCTTTGCCTAGGTGGGCCTGGAGTAGCTGGTGTAGGTCTTTTCCTTTCCTCTAGGACAACAGCCATGTGCAGTTGCTCTCCATTCAACTCTTCTGTAAGGTGATGGACTTGGTAGTGGATGAGGGAAAAAAGCCCCTGGAGACAATTGTGAACAAGAGCCTGGACACACTTTTCATCTACTGTCATGATGAGAACTGGCACGTGGCAAAGGTGAGCATTTCTATGATGCTGGGAGGGGGCTCGGCTGCCTCCTGCCCTGGTGCCTGGCGGGCTGCAGCCTCCTCCAGGCCTTGGCACAGGGACAAAGGTCTTGTGCCCTGGGCTGTGGGGCCATCTCGGGGTCTCTGCTGCTCTCCAGGCCTCTCGGGAAACGCTGCATTGTGCGGCCAAGTTCCTGAACAGGAGGGATCTCGAACAGCTGCTGGAGAAGGAGAATCTGTGGAAGTTTGCTGAGGTCCTGGTAAGGACGGCCTGGAAGGCCCAGGCTCAGGCTGGAGAAGCCCCATGGGCACAATGCTCAGTGTGTGGGCTGGCAGCTGTGCCCCTGCCCGCTGCTGCAGCCAGAGGCCGCGCGGGCTCTTCTCCAGGCTCCTGTGGGCCCCAGCCGGGTGCCGATGGAGCCCCGGCCCGGCGGGGCTGCGGGGTGGCACCGCGGCTCCCCGGGCAGCAGCCGGCCCTCTGCCCCCTCCAGAGCCCGGCGCCAGCGGCTGCTGGCCGGGCCTCAGGGCTGTGCGGGCAGGGGAGGCCGGGGCCGGGCGCAGGGAGCGCCCGGCCCAGGGGCCGAGCCCGCGCCAACCCTTCCCTCCTGCCGCTCTCTCCAGCTGGCAGAGGACAGGAGCCGAGCGGCCGAGCACCTGCGCCGGGCCCGGCCCTACCTGCAGAGCCCACAGGGGCCCCTGCGAGAGGCGGCCGTCCGGTTCATGGGTGAGCCAGGAGCCCGGGCTCCCTCCCCGCCCCGCCGCAGCTCGGCCCCAGCCCCGCCTGCTGCCCCGGCAGCGCCATCCGGGTCCGGCGCCGTGGAGCCCCGCCTGGCCTGGGCGCTGCTGCCGCCCTCCGGCAGCCGTGCCCTTGGGCGGCAGCGTGCGGCAAGGGCCCGGGCTGAGCCCTGCCGGGCCACGAGGCCCTGTGGCCACAGGGCTGGCAGCGCCGCTGGCAGGGAGCTGTGCCGCTGGGCCGTGACAGGCTCTGTGTTCGCAGGGATGGCCGGGCGCAGCTCGAGGGGGCAGCAGGGAGAGCTCCAGCTGATCTGCAATGGTGAGTGAGGGCAGCGGGCTGACAGCGGGGGCTGGCGGGGGCAGCTGCGAGCCCTGCCCCGGCTGCAGTGGGCTCTGCTCCCGGTGCGCACCAGGGCTGCTGTGGGCAGAGCACACAGAGATTTCAGGCACACGTCGGGGAGTCGTGGCAAGTACCTCCCGGCTGATTCCAATGTCTCCTACTCCCTTCTGGGTGGGATTGGCCCTGTTCAGAAGGACTCCTAGCATTCCCACAGATCCGGGATCTCACCATGTCTCTGTTGCTGTCTCTTCCAGCCCTTCAAGCCCAGAGGCGGGATGCCAGCCCGTCATGCTCTAACCTGGAAAATCAAGCCCAGTTTCCCCAAAGAGCTAAAGAATTAGGCACACCTTCTGGATCCAGTGAACCAGTGTCCCAAGAACACACCCGGAGACATTGAAGAGGACATCACCTCTCAGTGCTGCTGGAAATCCTGGCATAGCTGATGCTGGGCACAGTTCTCGTGGCTTCAGCACTCTCCCTGCCTGTAGATAGCTCCCTCCCTCTAGATAGCTCCCTTCCTCCAGCCCCCAGACACTGCCCATCACCTTTTTTTCTCTCCACATGTCCTCCCTTTTGATAGCTCTGCCTCACCAGCCCTCAGCCTATCCATCACCTTTTCTTCCCCTCCACTCTCCCTCCCTGTTGACAGCTCCCTACCTCCAGCCCTCAGACCCTGCCCATCCCCCTTTTCCCTCCCATCTCATCTCTTTGTTTCATCTTCCATATAATAAACGGTTTGGCTTCTTCACTTTGCCTGCATCTCTGTGGAGATGAAGCGACGCAAATCCTGAGCCCAGGGACACACAGGCCCCTGCTGCCGTTCTCTTCCACACCGTGTTTTGGTGTTTTGTGCACACACACAGAGCAACGGGGACAGATCAGGCTGGAAAGGTGCCTGTGCTGAAGGTGCAGTTCCACAACACTGGAGTTGCAGATCTTGCTGAGCACCCTGGAGCCCCTGGAATTTGGAAGAGCCAACCTGAGGATGAACCCAGCTGTGAGGGATTCCATGGTAAGCATCCACGGAGGTCAAAGGAGCATGGAATGCTGGAAGTTTTCAAGAATAGATTCCTAAAGCTCAGCAGTGCTCCATCCCTGCACAGGATGAGGAAGAGGACAGAACCAGCAACCATCCAGGCTTAACAGTGGGATTTGGGTGTGCCTAAGAGCAAATGCAGCAGCAGCGCGGCGCCCGGGACTCGGACGCGCGACCGTGCCAGTGCCCGGAGCGCTGTCAGGCAGTGCCGGGATCCCGGGTGTGGTTCTGGTCCCCACAGGTGAGGAATGGCAGCCCCAGGCTCAGAGCCAGTCAGAAAGCCAACCAAGTGAGCCCACAGGGAGGGCACCCTTCCCGTTTCTCTTGGGCATGGCCGCAAAACAGCCCCTGCTGCTTCTTCCTCCGCCTGTGTTTGGGGTGTGCTGCTGGCAGAGGCAGCCAGGTTGTGCTCTGCCTTCCAAAGCCTGTTGGGAGCAGGCATGAAAAGCGCTGCGTGCAGAGCGGAGAGTCCTGGAAGGTGCTGGCAAGAGCGTCCTGCGGGAACAGGGCTCTGATCTGTGGCCGGGAACAGCCTGGTTTTGGTGCCATGAACGCAGGCAGGTGTTGAGGCAGGTGAAGAGGCAGCGGGCAGCTTGTGTTGGTAGAGGGCCGGGGGCTGCACCTCTGAACCTCCACCTGGAAACGCACTTGGGGGAATACGAGCTAGAGCTGGAGTGCCTGTCCTGAAAGGACCTGAACTCCTTCAGCCTTGCCAGCGTTTCTTAAGGCTGTGTTGGTGTTCCCCGGAAAAGCTGCGCATTTAGGGAAACGCCTTTGGAGGAAGGGGGCTTGCTTCTCAAGGAAAGTGCTTCCCCAGGGAGCTCCCAGTGAGGCAGCTGCAAGTGTCCCCCTTTGGCTCTCTGTGCTCCTTTCAGTCCTTGAAGGCTCATTGCACTTGGCAGAGGGGCAGGAAGAAGGCTGTGAAGAGCAGCTTTGGCATCCACCTGGAGCTGCAGAGAACAACCCAAGCACCTGCAGCAGGATGTGTTACCCCCCTTTGAACAGAGGTGTGAGCAGAACCATCTCTGTCCTGCTGTGAGCAGCAAAGCTCTCTCTGGGAGCTGTGAATTCAAGGGCCTTTACACACTCACATTTCACATCTTCCCTGGCTGCTGTTGTCCCAGACTGGAAAAAGCAAGATGTATTCTATTTGCCATCTGTAAGGCAAATTGTCTTGTGTTGTCTTGTGTTAAGTGGGCACTTGTTCCTTATCTCTTCCACAATCAATCCTTCCTTATGGGGAGACATCTGCTGATAAGGGGCCATTGAGTGTCACTGCATGACTGATAAGAACTCTAACTTCCCATTGGGAGAGGCTCTGGCCAGAGGGAGGAGCCAAGCATTCCTACCTGCAAATATAGGCTTGAAATTCTGGCCCAGGAGCACAGCTTTTTTGCGCTGGATTTTCCCAGAGGAACAGCTGCCTCTTCCACTGCCTCTTCAGAGGAAGACTGCACCCTTTTCTACAAGATCACTACTCCAACAGAACCACACCTGACACTCCAGGAGGACTGCAGCCACAATTCCAATTGCACTGCAACCAACAACCTGACCAACAAGGTGTCAGGTTGTATTCTGACTCTGTCCCTGTTGTTTTAGTTCACTGCACTGTTTATTTTGTCTTTTAATTTCTTCCCTAATAAAGAACTGTTATTCCTGCTCCCATATTTTTGCCCAAGAGCCCCCCTTAATTTCAAACTTCTAACAATTCAGAGGGAAGAGGTCTACAATTTCCATTTCAGGGGAGGCTCCCACCTTCCTTAGCAGACACCTGTCTTTCCAAACCAAGACAGCTGTGTTTCGACTCTCGGCAATACGCATTTGCCTCCTGCTTGGTGGGAGCTGCTGTGGCCCAGGGCCAGCCCAGAGCTGGGCTGGGTGGGCCAGGCAGCGTGGAGAGTCTTGTCTGATCTTGGTGTGCTCCTGGCCTCAGAAAGGCTTGGAAGGTTTGCCTCCCCAAGTGTCCTGCTCATTGGCTCTCCCTGTGCATCTTGGAGAGCACAAGGTAGGCATTTCTGGCAGCTGGGCATCAGCAGGCCTTAAAATGGGGGCGTGTTGTGGAGCGAGCCCAGCTGAGATACCCTGAGAGGAGCCCAGTGCTCCTTGCTCCTCTCTGCTGACACGGGAGCGTCTGTCTGCTTTCGGGACGGCCCTGGCTGTGTCAGGGGTGCTACGTGGACACGAGACAGCCGGTCCTGTCCCGCTGGGTCCCAGCAGTGCCTGGCAGCAGTCCTGCATCCACGTCAGGATGCTGGCCCAGAGAGGCCCTGGAAGCTGAGGCAGCTGACTTTAAGCTTTTGCAGATACACGCAGGGGATGGCCAACAGTGTTCCCTCAGGATACTGCAGTCCTGAGGGGCCTCCCCAGAGCTGCCTGATGCCGCCCACTCCTTGCGGCACCAGACGCTTTCCTCTGGAATGTTCTACCTCCCCCGAGAGGGAAGAGGGAGCTGGAGAAAGAGCTTGCCAGGCTGCTCTCCATCCTTTCCCAGCAGCCCTGGCTGAGTGGAGAAGTCCGAGCTGAGCGCAGATGTGCCAATGGAGCAGCCGTGCACAGGAAGGCTCGGTGGGAAGGATGAGCCAGGATCCATAGGCCTGGCAGCCTGAGCTTGCTGCCAGGGAAGGCGTTGGAGCGGATGCTCCCGAGTGCCATCCCACAGCACGTGCAGGGAACCAGGGGGTCTGCTGGAGGGTGGGAAAGCTCTGCGGAGGGGTGGGGACAGCTGGGGCTCCTGGTGGGCTGTTGAGGGCTTCTCTGCGGGTGTTTGCAGGGGGTTGGTGTTGGGGAGCGTGTTGGGGAAGGAGTTGTCTGCAAGGTGAGAGGTCTAGGCTGGAATTTGAGTCAGCTTGAAGGCAGCATCTGTGGTTTGGCACAGCTTTGCTTATGGAGGCCAGAAGGAATATCTGTGACTATTTCTCTTCATGGTCCTGATTCTCCTGCAGGGAACAAGATGGGAGAGCTGTACTTTATTGGCCACTTAGATATCTGTACTGGGGGAGGACGAGCCCTTTGTCCATCTACTCATTTGTCTGGGCTACTTTTGTACCACTGAGTGGACTTTCATTCCTTGAGAGCTTTTATTCCTTAAGAGAATTACGATATTATCATCCCTTCATCGAAAACCATTTGCACACCAAAGAATGGCCTTCTTTTTGCCTCTGTATAGTGCTATGTTTCAAAAGGGACTTCCAATGGAATGTGTTAAGGCAAATGAGTTGCTGCTTTTAGGTAGGAACAAACTTCCAAATCATTCACATTCTCCGGCAATCGCTATTAATTTGAGAAGTTTGCAAATTTTGGAACTACTTGATTTGCGCAATGAGATGTAAAGCCTTCCGGAACTGAGGAGTCTTAAATGCAGGGCAGGGTTTGCTGATGGTTTGAGTTGTTCCTAAAGATCCTGTTGGGCATTCTTAGACACTTGGGGCCAGGGATTCCTTCCAGCCTGGGCCACTTTGGGTGGGGCTGGGGGTGGCCCCAGGGCAGGTGGCAGTGTGTGCAAGGGCCCTTTGTGACACGCTGCAGCACGGTCACCGTGTCATGGAACAGGCCAGGGTGTCCAAGAACCCACCCTTTGTGACACGTGGTGACATAGGAGCTGGCGGTGACAAGAGCACGCCACAGTGCTCGGAGCAGGCGACGGGACAGGACAGGACAGAGCGGTGCCGTGAGGAGCCCTCGCACAGCGCGCTCGTTCGTGTCTGACCCGGAGCTTTTCCGAGGCGTTATTCCTGCAGGTGACCTCGTGGCAGGACTGCGGGACTTGGCAGCCCGTGGCCTTCCCGAGGCTTTTCTTTTGCAGGTGCCTGCGAGGCCAGACTGAGGGAATTGGTGACCACAAGCCTTACGAGGAGTCTCCTGTCATTGTGGCAGGAGCCCTCAAGACCAGAGTGCAGGACTTGCTGTCCTGCAGCCGTCCTGAGGTTTCCCTGCCTCAGGTGCCTTCAAGGCACAACTACACAACTTGTTGACTCAGAACTTCACCCTTCCATCTTCCTTCAAGGTGCCCTCAAGGCCAGACTCTAGCATGACAAACAGTTTTTCCAGCCTGCTCAAAGCGATCAGGGAGAAAAAAGAGGAAGACCCTGGAGCTGACCCAGCCCAGCATCATGAAGAATCGGAGCAGTTCCAGACACTGCAGGATGGTGAGTGGCAGAGCTGGGCCACAGGGCTGATGGCTGCAGCCAGCTTGGCTCCATCCCATCCCATCCCATCCCATCCCATCCCATCCCATCCCATCCCATCCCATCCCATCCCATCCACTGGGGACAGGCCCATGGACAGGACGGAGGAGGGGCCGGGCAGACACCCCGCCGTGGCCGTGCTCCATCCCCTGGGGCATCCCGGGGCTCTCCCTGCCTGGGGAGTGCAGGGCTGGGCTGTGTTCTCCGGCCTCTCCCGCAGCCCCTCAGCTCTGGCTGCGCTTGCTCTTTGCCAGATGCAGCCCTGGACCGGACACAAGAGCAGGAACCCGCCCGTGGCCGCTTCCGCAAAAGCCTGAAGGTACCAGCAGCCATCCCCAACTGGGCTGGGCCTGCTGTCACTGCTCAGCCCAGCACCACGCTTGGAGCACTCCATGGAACATCCCGGGCTTCCCTGGCCTTTCTTCTCCTGCAGATGTTCCGGCAGTTCCTGCGCATTCAGCGTAGAAAGACCGGCAGCACAGCAGCTGCGGGCGCAGCCGAGCCTGACTCGGGGCTGACCGGGCTCCAGGCAGAGCCCGATGGCAGCCCAGATTCGGCTGAGCGCTCAGAAGACGCTGAGACCTCAGAGACTGAAACCTGGGCAAAGGCTCATCTCATGTCAATGACTGAGGACGTGGCCATCACAAACACCAAAACCAGAGAGACTCAGGGCCTTACAAATACTGACACCATGCCTGCTCCAACTATGATTCATGCTCCCACTATGGATTTTTTCGAGGAGAGTGCTGTTCCTTCTCACCAGCAGCAGCAGGTAAGCAGCCTGGGTCCACACCTGGAGGCCTCCCAGGATGGTGTGTCCCCTCAAGCCATGGTCTCTGGGCCCCCTCAGCCTTTGAGGCCAGCACAGTGTGGTGGGAACAGAAGCACTTCTTGGGGGAAGCTGGGGAAGTTGTTCCTTTGGACAGCGCTCCAAGTCTCCCCCATGCCTCCTCCAGGTGCCAGCCAAGGTGAAGAACATCCACCAGAGTCTCATGTCCCACGTCTCTGTGGATGCCAGGCTGCAAACGGACATTGTGAGGCTGGCAGAAGAACACCCTGCTGACGTGGTGCTGACCCTCCTGCGCTGTGCCCCAACGTGTGACAGGTACGGGGCCCACGAGCCTTGAGAGCTCAGGGCTCAGCAGCCTTTAGGGCCCGTGGCCCTGCACAGCCTGTCCAATGGTCTCTGCCAGACAGGCAGAGAGGCCCAGGACCCTCGGGCCCCTCTGTTTCCTGAGCCTGCTGCCAATGCTCCCCCCCTGCCCTTCAGGGCACCAGGCCTCTGTCACCTGGGCCCCCACAGCTGCACAGGGCATGGTGCTGTGACTGAGATGCCCCTGACACAGAGCTGCCATCCCACAGAGCTGCTGCAAAGATGTGGAGAGCCATAGGCTCATCGGGACCAGCACTGGAGAAAGCGCTGCCAACACTGCTCTGTGTGATGGAGGACTGGCCTCTGCACAGAATGTGCACCTCCGATGGGGACAACAAGGACCTTTTTGCCCTGGCTGTGAGTTTCTGGGCCTTTGCTCAGCCCCAGGTCACCTCTCCAGCAGCTCACCATCCTCTCCACGCCTCAGGCGCTGGGCTGAAACCTGGCCTAGGGGCAGGCTCAGGGGGCACCAGGCCCGCTGCTCCCCCTGCCTCTGCCCTTGGGCCCTGCCCCATGGACACCTCGGCACTGAGCGCTGCCTTGGGCTGCTTCTTTTGCAGGCAACTCTGGTGATCTGGCTGATTGTCCAAGTGCCTGAGTGCCACGAGACCATCGTCCTTTATTCCTCCCGCCTGTTTGTGGCTCTGCTCTCCCATGTTGTCATCACCACACAGCAGATGCCACCAGAGGAAGTTGATAACTTCTGGAGAGCATGCGGGGAGGAACGCCGCCTTCCCAGCAAGCCCAACAGGTCCCAGTCCTCCTGTCCTTCCCGTGCCCTTGTGGCCAGCGCCAGTGCTCCCAGTGTGACCTGGGCTTTGCTCTGCACACAGGTTTGCAGTGCAGGCCATGAAGGATCTGCTCTGCCGACTGCAGTGTGACCATGTGGTGGTGGCTATGGAGCGCAAGGGTGGCTGGGACATGATGCTGTGTGCTCATACCCAGCACTATGCCGTGGGTCTGCTGGCCAGGTGAGACCCCCTTCTGCCCACTGCCCCCAGCATTTGTGCCCTGTGCCCCACACAGTCCCTGTGCTCATGGGCCAGAGGGCCTCGTCAGCGAGGGACGGCCAAGGAGACTGGAAAAGGCTGGGAGAGGAGGGTGCCCAGAAGGGGCTGCCTCTCCAAGCGCTCACATCCCCTCCAGGGATGCTGGGGAAAGACCAGAGCTCTGTGAGTCAGTGCTGGGAGAGCTTTGGTCTCCCCACCTCAGGGCCTTGGTGTCTTTTTCCCCCCTGCCAGGAAGATGCTCCGTGTTTTGATCCCTTTGTGTTCTCGCATCGCACTCCACTTGCTCCGGCAGCTCAGCAGGGAGGAGCCGTGCTGGGATCTGCCCTTCCTGGCATTCCTTGTGGAGGTGAGCCTGTTGGCCAGCGCTGCCTCGCTGAGCTGCCTCCCAGCTCTCTGCCCTCTCGTAGCCACAGCTGCCAGGACAGTGCCCACGCCCTGTGCTGCTGCCTGGGCCCAGCCCTGTGCGCTTCTGGGCTCCTGCCGGCCGGGTCCCCTGTCACTGCCCTGTGCCTTTCAGGTCCTCGAGCGCCTGGACATGAGTAAATGTGGTGGCAGCGTCCTGAAGATCATGTCAAGGTACCTCCGGAGTGAATGCAGTCAGAGGCGTCGCCTGGCGCTCAGAGGCCTCGTGGTGCCCAGCAAGGATCCCTCGATGGTGAGAAGGGGGCAGCGGCTGAAGCTGCGCCGGGCAAAGCAGCCCCTTGGGCTGGCAGGGCTTCAGGAGCTGAGGCAACTGCTCCCAGCTCTCCTGCCTCACCTGCCCCAGTGCTTTGGGACAGGCCTTTGGCCTGTGGGCCCTGCAGCAGCAGGGTGGGGTTGCAGTGCCAGGGCGCTGCTGGCCGTGCAGCCGTCCATGGCTTCCCAGCACAGCCTTGTGTTCCACCCAGGCCAGAAGAATGTGTAGCGTGTCTCAAAGCCTTCTGCAGCTGCTGGGGGATGAAGATAGAGAGGTGGTCAGCATGAGCCTCCACGTGTTCACCAATGTGCTCCAGCACAAAGACATCCTGGTATCCAGCACCACCGCCCCAAAGCTGGCTGAGGCTCTCCTGCTGCTCTTTGACCACGTAAGGTTCTGCATCCTGAGCCACAGGCATCGGGTGCTTCCCAGAAACTTTGTGCTGTCTGGATTTTCAGGCCTTTGCCTAGGTGGGCCTGGAGTAGCTGGTGTAGGTCTTTTCCTTTCCTCTAGGACAACAGCCATGTGCAGTTGCTCTCCATTCAACTCTTCTGTAAGGTGATGGACTTGGTAGTGGATGAGGGAAAAAAGCCCCTGGAGACAATTGTGAACAAGAGCCTGGACACACTTTTCATCTACTGTCATGATGAGAACTGGCACGTGGCAAAGGTGAGCATTTCTATGATGCTGGGAGGGGGCTCGGCTGCCTCCTGCCCTGGTGCCTGGCGGGCTGCAGCCTCCTCCAGGCCTTGGCACAGGGACAAAGGTCTTGTGCCCTGGGCTGTGGGGCCATCTCGGGGTCTCTGCTGCTCTCCAGGCCTCTCGGGAAATGCTGCATTGTGCGGCCAAGTTCCTGAACAGGAGGGATCTCGAACAGCTGCTGGAGAAGGAGAATCTGTGGAAGTTTGCTGAGGTCCTGGTAAGGACGGCCTGGAAGGCCCAGGCTCAGGCTGGAGAAGCCCCATGGGCACAATGCTCAGTGTGTGGGCTGGCAGCTGTGCCCCTGCCCGCTGCTGCAGCCAGAGGCCGCGCGGGCTCTTCTCCAGGCTCCCGTGGGCCCCAGCCGGGTGCCGATGGAGCCCCGGCCCGGCGGGGCTGCGGGGTGGCACCGCGGCTCCCCGGGCAGCAGCCGGCCCTCTGCCCCCTCCAGAGCCCGGCGCCAGCGGCTGCTGGCCGGGCCTCAGGGCTGTGCGGGCAGGGGAGGCCGGGGCCGGGCGCAGGGAGCGCCCGGCCCAGGGGCCGAGCCCGCGCCAACCCTTCCCTCCTGCCGCTCTCTCCAGCTGGCAGAGGACAGGAGCCGAGCGGCCGAGCACCTGCGCCGGGCCCGGCCCTACCTGCAGAGCCCACAGGGGCCCCTGCGAGAGGCGGCCGTCCGGTTCATGGGTGAGCCAGGAGCCCGGGCTCCCTCCCCGCCCCGCCGCAGCTCGGCCCCAGCCCCGCCTGCTGCCCCGGCAGCGCCATCCGGGTCCGGCGCCGTGGAGCCCCGCCTGGCCTGGGCGCTGCTGCCGCCCTCCGGCAGCCGTGCCCTTGGGCGGCAGCGTGCGGCAAGGGCCCGGGCTGAGCCCTGCCGGGCCACGAGGCCCTGTGGCCACAGGGCTGGCAGCGCCGCTGGCAGGGAGCTGTGCCGCTGGGCCGTGACAGGCTCTGTGTTCGCAGGGATGGCCGGGCGCAGCTCGAGGGGGCAGCAGGGAGAGCTCCAGCTGATCTGCAATGGTGAGTGAGGGCAGCGGGCTGACAGCGGGGGCTGGCGGGGGCAGCTGCGAGCCCTGCCCCGGCTGCAGTGGGCTCTGCTCCCGGTGCGCACCAGGGCTGCTGTGGGCAGAGCACACAGAGATTTCAGGCACACGTCGGGGAGTCGTGGCAAGTACCTCCCGGCTGATTCCAATGTCTCCTACTCCCTTCTGGGTGGGATTGGCCCTGTTCAGAAGGACTCCTAGCATTCCCACAGATCCGGGATCTCACCATGTCTCTGTTGCTGTCTCTTCCAGCCCTTCAAGCCCAGAGGCGGGATGCCAGCCCGTCATGCTCTAACCTGGAAAATCAAGCCCAGTTTCCCCAAAGAGCTAAAGAATTAGGCACACCTTCTGGATCCAGTGAACCAGTGTCCCAAGAACACACCCGGAGACATTGAAGAGGACATCACCTCTCAGTGCTGCTGGAAATCCTGGCATAGCTGATGCTGGGCACAGTTCTCGTGGCTTCAGCACTCTCCCTGCCTGTAGATAGCTCCCTCCCTCTAGATAGCTCCCTTCCTCCAGCCCCCAGACACTGCCCATCACCTTTTTTTCTCTCCACATGTCCTCCCTTTTGATAGCTCTGCCTCACCAGCCCTCAGCCTATCCATCACCTTTTCTTCCCCTCCACTCTCCCTCCCTGTTGACAGCTCCCTACCTCCAGCCCTCAGACCCTGCCCATCCCCCTTTTCCCTCCCATCTCATCTCTTTGTTTCATCTTCCATATAATAAACGGTTTGGCTTCTTCACTTTGCCTGCATCTCTGTGGAGATGAAGCGACGCAAATCCTGAGCCCAGGGACACACAGGCCCCTGCTGCCGTTCTCTTCCACACCGTGTTTTGGTGTTTTGTGCACACACACAGAGCAACGGGGACAGATCAGGCTGGAAAGGTGCCTGTGCTGAAGGTGCAGTTCCACAACACTGGAGTTGCAGATCTTGCTGAGCACCCTGGAGCCCCTGGAATTTGGAAGAGCCAACCTGAGGATGAACCCAGCTGTGAGGGATTCCATGGTAAGCATCCACGGAGGTCAAAGGAGCATGGAATGCTGGAAGTTTTCAAGAATAGATTCCTAAAGCTCAGCAGTGCTCCATCCCTGCACAGGATGAGGAAGAGGACAGAACCAGTAACCATCCAGGCTTAACAGTGGGATTTGGGTGTGCCTAAGAGCAAATGCAGCAGCAGCGCGGCGCCCGGGACTCGGACGCGCGACCGTGCCAGTGCCCGGAGCGCTGTCAGGCAGTGCCGGGATCCCGGGTGTGGTTCTGGTCCCCACAGGTGAGGAATGGCAGCCCCAGGCTCAGAGCCAGTCAGAAAGCCAACCAAGTGAGCCCACAGGGAGGGCACCCTTCCCGTTTCTCTTGGGCATGGCCGCAAAACAGCCCCTGCTGCTTCTTCCTCCACCTGTGTTTGGGGTGTGCTGCTGGCAGAGGCAGCCAGGTTGTGCTCTGCCTTCCAAAGCCTGTTGGGAGCAGGCATGAAAAGCGCTGCGTGCAGAGCGGAGAGTCCTGGAAGGTGCTGGCAAGAGCGTCCTGCGGGAACAGGGCTCTGGTCTGTGGCCGGGAACAGCCTGGTTTTGGTGCCATGAACGCAGGCAGGTGTTGAGGCAGGTGAAGAGGTGTAGGAATATAAAAAGGTAAAAGACACTTTGTAAAGCTTAGAAAGGCTTGGAAGTTTCTAAATCTTCTCAAGAGAAAGCTAGGGATTTAACAACTAAATGAATTTATTGATATTTATCATAAGGAACAAGAAAGGACAAGAACTTACTGATAACTCAAAATGTGAAAAGTCCTCGATATATGCCCTGCAAAGATAGAAAAAGTTTCCATCTTAAAGAATGAATTATTGTGTATTGTTTGAGGTTGATAGAAGTCCTTTTGTTAATGTTAAACCCACGTGGGTCCTTTTCTAATTGGTTAGAGTATAATGCCTTTACACCTTTTCTTTTATGCTATTGGTTCAAAGAATATGTAGAAAAAGGCTTTGCATGGGCTGCCATCTTGCCTCTGATCTGTGTTTGCATGGAGGTTGTTATTTTCCTGTGTCTCTTTCTTTTTGCCTGTATGATACAGAGAGATAATAAATCCTAAGTCTGCAACCAGTCAGGGTCCCATCCCGTTTGTGAGACACGGACCGATCCAGCAGACAGATTGGCCTCTCCAACCTGCTGCTGCAAACCTTCATCCCTGTCCTGCAGGATCTTGCCCAGGGACAGACTTGAACTTGACTCCTTTCACTGCCTCAGTTACTTCAGGCCCAGACCCCTGCAGCTCTGGCCCAACAGCCAGCTCTGGTAGCAACAAAAGAGATGAATAACAAAGCTAATTTAGTGCTGATTGCAGGGAGATTACCCAGGGAGACCTGCTGCCAGCTGCCCTGCAGCGGAGCACTGGGGAGGGAACTGGCGAGACCAGCACCAGAGGTGGGAAAGGACCTGGTGAGACCTCCTAAGCCCAGCCCCTGCTCCAGCCAGGTCAGCTGTATGGCGAGGTAGCCCACTGTTCACTGTTTGCTAGGAGCTGTTAGATATCTCAAGCTTTGCCAGACGCCAGAGGTGGTCTTGCACCACGACAGGGTTTTCCATGGGTTCTGAAAGAGATTGGCTTAGGTTGGATGTTGGGAAATAATTCTTCCCTGTGAGGGTGGTGAGGCCCTGGCACAGATTACCAGAGCAGCTGTGGGTACTCCATCCCTGGAAGAGTTTCAGGCCAGGTTGGACAGGGCTTGGAGCACCCTGGGATAGTGGAAGGTGTCCCTGCCCATGCCAGGGGGTGGAATGGGATGAACTTCCTTCCAACTCAAACCAGTCTGGGACTCTGTGATCCTCTCTCTTGCAGACTGTTGCATCCTGGTTTTGGGTTCAGATTAGGGGTTCTGATCTTTGTTAGTTTGCCGGTTCTGTGTACCCTCGTGCATCCTCCCACAGTTTCCCCCCCCACCACGGTGCCTAGCTCCAGGCTGCCTGCCATTGGAGTTTCCTCCTGTCACTCCTGTAACCACTCCCTGCCAACTCCTGAGGATTCCGTGCCTGTCACCCCATTCCCGCAGTCCCAGTCGCCCCGAAGCCCCGTGTCCGCCCCTGCCGTGTTCCCATTGGTCGCTGTAGTACACGTCACCGCCATGGCGTCTGTATTCATTGGGCGGGAGGACTCCCCGTCCTCCCTGTCCCACCCCTATATCATCCCGCTCGCCTCCGATCCCGGGGGCATATTTGTCCACGCGAGGTTGGGAACGGGCTGCAGCTTCTCTGTCACGGCTCTCGCGGCCAATAAAGCATCCAGCTGCCATGCGGACGGATTTGGCGTTTTCCCTGCCTCTTCGTTTCCTCCCTCGCACCAATGGCAAAGCGTGGCCCACCCCGGAGTGCGGCAGCAGAAGCACCCGGGAATCGTGGCAAGCCCTGGCCCCGACGAGAAGCCGAGATGCCCAAGCCGGGCGCTTGAGAGCTGACCGGGGCCGAGAAAAGTAACGCATTGCCACTGCAGACCTCTCTGCCTGGTGTCCTAGGAAGAAGGCATGTCAGCGCATTTCCTAATCACACCCTCTCCACCTCAGAGAGCATTTTAAGCCCCATTTTCTTGCTCACCCTTGGCAGAGCCACATCTGCAATCCCAACATCTGCCTCCGTTGTTACAGAACCATAGGAAACGAATCCCAGCAGAGCTCTCCAGCTAGCTGGAGCTTTACCAAGCCACTAAAATCCATCCAAGTTTTCATGAGATCTCGCTCTTTGCAGCAAGTGGGGCTCCTGTCACACCACAGAGAGGCCAGAGCATCGTGGCGGTTGGCAACATAGACACCAGCTTTCCTCCTTGGGCGCTTGCTCTCAAAGAGACAGGATCAGCAAAGTCACTCCAGATTTCTCTGGGAGGCTGTCAGATACAGGTCCAAGTAGCAACCACTGCAAATTGGTTTGCAGACAGAGCTCAGCACAAATCTGGCGGTGAGGTTCAGTCATTGATTACACGAGTGACAAAACCTTTAAAGTGCCTTGGACTTTAGGCACTTTAGGCAGGCAGTGATAGCACCAGAGCTGTCACTGCTACCCAGCACTGCTCCCAGGCTGGGCCTGATGGGCAAAGCCTGAGGAGACCAAGCCCTGAGCCCCCTGATTTTGTGCAGGGAAGGCTGAGATCCCAGGCAGCAGAGAGCTGTGCAACCCCTGCAGCGTTTGCCCCGGGGCACAGAGGAGTTACAGATGTGCACACCCTGAATCAGCCCATGGAGGCATGGAGGGAGCTCCCAGAGCTTCCCTCTCTAGGCTCGAAGCTTAACATTTCCAGCAAACTATTAATTAGTCTGGTTTCTTGTTAAAGCACAGACAGAGAATAATATTTAAAAGCAAAGCAGATTCAAAGGATGATGCGGTGAGGCACTATCCTGCAATAGAAACCAGGATCCCACGCAGATGACAAATCCCTTTCCTCGTATCCGCTGTGGAAGCAGGCACTGATACGAGCACCCAAACCCACTGTGGTTGTCCTCTGCTCTGTCCCACCCTAAACCCTGCCCCAGGCTCTGATGCCTGGCTTCCTACACCCCATTAAACAGGTCTGTTCCCAAGCCAGAGGCACACAACACCCACACCTCCGAAATACCAGAGAAGGTGGAGAAGGCAGGAAGCCCCTTCTCAGATTTATCCTGGTGTTAGCAGCCAGACAAGATGCAGACAACACCGGGAAGCTCCACTCTAGGGCTGGAGAAATGCAGCACAAGGGAAAAAGCAGCCTCAGGGCATCACCCTGAGCCCACTGTGCAATTGGTCTCTCAATTGCCTGGAGATAAAGCAATTACCACTCTATCAAAACATCCATCTCTCTCCTGCCCGGAGATAAGGCCCGGCTTGGGCTGGGGATGGGGAGAGGATAGGGATGCTCTTCAGATGATGCCATGCTCTCCTGCTCCGGGAGAAGAGCCTGCACAAAGCACAGGACAGCAAACCCGAGGCAGAAAGCAGAGCACAAGGGGTGCCAGCATGTCCCCCCAAAATGCCCAACAGGACACGCCAGCAGCAGGCTGCTGTGACCTGCAGTTGGCACGGGTCTTCATCAGGCATGCCTGAGACCCAGGCCAGCCCTGATGTATCTGGGATGATCTGAAGTCAAACAAGATGAACTTCAGGGCAGAGCAAGGGGAAGGAGCTGGAAATCACAGGCAAGTGGCCAGATGGGAATAACTGGCCTGGCAGAACGGGACGCCAGAACCCCTGCAATGCCAAATGCTTTTCCAGAGCAGCTCTCTCACTGGGAAGCACACGCTGAGCACATCCACTGGGAACCAGCTCCTGCTTGGAGGCACAGGTCCCATCTGGAGAGTCTGGTACAGGAGTCTCCTCCTGGAGCCCAGCATCCAGCTGGAGAGGGCGCTGGGAGAGCCCAGAGGAGTGGGCATGAGCGAAAAACCAAGGGAGCCAAGTTTATCCAATCTGTGGCGGGAAGAAGACGCAGTAAGAGCCTCTAAATAGAAGCTGCTGCTGCCTTCCTGCCCCACGTGCTCTGCCTTCCCCAGTGTCCATCACCCATTCGATCGGGCCCAAGTTGCCGGAGGGGGAACACGTCCCTATCTGCACGTTCTGGTGACTTCTGGGAATGTGGTGACTGCCCCCAGTCAGGCTCTGCGCTGTATATAATGTTAACATTTATTAAACATACTGTAACTGTAATAATAATAAAGGGTTGAAGAAGAATAGGGAGGGAGGGAGAAGGAATATGGAAATATAAGAATACCAAATATGGAATAAATAAGGAAATACAGAATATGAAGTATAATAAAAAGGAACATGTAATATGTATTATATTATGAACATTCAATTATTTAGTGAATTTAATTTTAAATTGCCATTCCAGTTAGATGAGGGCATTGTTGCAGTTCAACAAGACACACTGTTTTACCCACCTCTCTCTTCCCCACAGGGTGCTGGGAGTGCAACACAGGAGGAGTTCTGGACATACAGGATGCCTGCTAATGAGATGGAGGAACTTTGCAGGAGGTCTCAGCTGCTGGGCAGGCTCCCAAGTGTCTCCCACCATCCATGGTGACATTTTCCTGCCAGTATCAACATTCAAGGGCCTGCTCCCATAACTCACCATCATGCTTCCTGCAGGAAACACAACCTCCCATCCCAAAGCTTGGGGTAGAACACAAGCTGTGCATTGGGGATCGATTCCAGGGGCTTTTCCCCGCTCCCAGCACATCTGTCCCTTTCAGATGGGCATTTACAAATTAAAGCAGCATTTGATGCCAAACTTAGGCACCAGGGGCAACCCTCAGCCTACAAAAGGAACAATGTCCAGGAGAGCAGCTTGAAGCCTACACGAGGTCCCTTCTCTGTGAGCTCCAGTTATTTCACCCACCCCAGCCAAAACCCCAGTACAGCAGTAAGAGCTCAGTTAATAACTTTAACAAGTCCTGGACGTCACCCTGTGTCCTTCATTTTTTAATGCCAATCTGAATTTCATAGCTCAAAGACAAACCCTTCAGTCCCCCCCAGATCTGTGTCTCACTCAGCTGCATCCCCCTAACACGCACCTCATTTGGTTTGATGTAATTTGTCTAACCACAAACTCCCTCTCTGCAAGCATCCTCGCTTCAGGAAGGAGCTTTGGATAACGGGGTCTGCCAGTGTTTGGCAGCAATTTAAGTTCTCTCCTCTACCACCACTCTCCAAACTCATCTGGCAGGGCTGCTCACATATGTGACACGAGAGGAAGTGAGCATTAAATGAAATGCACTGAAGTGCCTGTTGAATTTGCAGCTCAGAGAGAGATTGAGGGGTCTTTTAAGGCTGAATGGAAAATTACAGCATTTCCCCAGGAAAGCTCAAACCTGCTGGGTTGTAAGAGCAGCATTAGGAGGGATATCCCCTCTTGCAGGGAGGCTGGCACAACCCAGCTCCAAACTAGTCCACACAAGCTGGCTAAAAGACACTGGCACCAGGGCTTTTACAAAGCTTAAACACTTTTGAAATCACAGTCATGCACCAGGAAGGAGAAAAATTAAAATAGTTTTCCTTTGATTAAAAAAAAAAAGGGGTGAAGAAAATTTTTTTGAGATTCCTCAAATATCCTTTAAAGTCTTCTGGCCACTCACCAACCAAATCCAGCTCCAAACAGACAGAAAGAAGAGAAAATGAGACTGGAGATGAGCACGGCAGTGGGTAAAACACTGAGGTATATAACAGAACCACTGGGATAGCCTGGCCAAACACTGAAAATCCTCTGGCTGAGGCACACAGGGTGACACAGCCAGCAGCAAGTCACCCCAAGGCCCAAGGAGGACACCGCAACACCTCTGGTCCTGCACAGCCCAGCTGCAGCACGCAGGGTGCTCCACGGCCAGCCTTGAGAGGGGGAATGCCAGTGAGGAAAATGCCTCATGGAAACAGTGAAGCTTGCTCTAGACATTCCAAACCTGCTTAATTTCCCTTCCCTTTGGCCCAGTGGTTATGAAGCACACTGTGCCAGGGGGTTCATGGTGAAGCTAGTGGCTCCTGTGCCGAGGGAAAGCCCCAAAGGCTGTGCTGCTGCTGGGGTTTGTTTTTCCTCAGCTGCTCTTTCAACGGGAACCCAGTAGGAAGCGTGTCCTTTCTGCAAGCTGGCAAGTACCAAGGGAGATTATTCCCGACAGTGGAACTTGCCTGAGCTGATCTATTGTCTCCTAATTCTTATGATTCGATTTTTTTAGTAAGTGAAAAGCCCCAAGCAGACTGCAAAGGGGCTGGAGAAGCCACTCAGCCCATCCTCGCTGTCCCCTCTGGCTGGCTGTACATCCCACTGCCACTAGCCCTGCTCCGCCTGGCCGCTCCCAGCAGGATCCCGCTCCAAGATCTGACCCACCACAGAGAAAAACAATCTCTTCCCATTCCCAAGGCTGGCCTTGCAGAACCAGGGAACGAGAGCCTTTGTGCTCCAAAGAGACACCTTCTCCTGCACCCGGAGCCACACAGATCCAGCCCAAACCCTCAGGCTGGTATGCCAGAGGGCTGGAATCACCACTCCGAGATGAACAGAAGACAGCTTTGTGGCAAAACAGCTATCCTTCATGTTTACGCAACAAGATTCCCACTTAAATCCCCAAGAGAGGCTCAGGGTCACCTCACCACAGGTTTAAAGTATTGATGCTCCCTCCTTCATCCTGGGCTTGGACTCAGCTCATCCATGTCCTCCCCCACAGCCTCCCAGAAACAGATACCCACCTTTAGCTCCTATACACCTGGAAAAGCTGAGCTTAAACAGGCTGGTGGGACTTGGGAGCTGGGGAAGGCATGAAGGAGGCAGGAAACACCAGGGACACCGAGGGGGATGTTATGCAACAGCTACTGAGCAGCGTGGTAATTAATAATTAAGGAACCGAGATGTTTTGGTAATTACTAATTGCTGTATGTTTGATTTAGGCGGGCACCAAAACATAGCCCAGCCTGCAAATCACTGCTGAGCAGCTCAAACTCTCCGGCGAGCTTCCTCACCGGGATGCAGGACAAGCATCTTTGGGATTTCTGTTCTCCCACCAGCATGCCAGAGCCGACACAGCGTTAGCTCCAATTAACCTTGATTAAAACCGAGTAACCCAAGCATGCTGCTCCCTTTTGCACCCGCAGCGCTCGCACCAGAGCGGCTCCAGGCACTTCCCCAGAACCAGCTGGGCTCTCGCTGCCCGGCCTTCGCTCGTCCTGCCCGGTCCCACGCACCTACCTCTTGGGCACCGGCTTCTTCCTCTTCCTGCCGGTCTACATCCCCAGCCACCGGCAGTGCCCACCGGAGCGGCAGCACCGCGCCACCGGCGGGGCTCCGGGGCACCGGCACAGGCCACACCCCAGCCACCCCTTGAGTGGCAACCGTGCCTGGGGAGCCGTGCCTGGGGACACCAAATCCTGGGAAACACTGTGCCCATGGACCGCTGTCCCTAGGTGACAGCTTAATCCTGGGAACACTGAGCCCCAGGGGCTGCCCTCACAAGGGGACACTAAGTCCTAGGAAACGCTGTGCCCGTGGGCCACCATCCACAGAGAAGACCAAATCCTAGGAAACACCACGCACCTGGGCCGCAATCCTCAGGGGACACCAAATCCTGGGAAACACAGTGTCCACAAGCCCCTCTTCCCAGGGGCCACCAAATCCCCAAGGAGCCACCAAATGCTGGGAAACACCATGACTATAGACCACCATCCTATGTACAGATGACACTGTATCCTGGGAAACTTATCAGTGGGCCACCATCCTCCGGGACCATTGGATTGTGGGAATCACCATGTCTGTGGGCCATTGTCCAAGGGAAACATGGAATCCTGGCAAACACCATGTCCGTGGGCCACCATTTGAGAGCCTGATGCCCGCTCAGGAAAAGCCAGCCTGTTCCTTCTCACTTTGCCTTTCCCTGAGTTAATGCTGCCCAAAACTTTTGGGCAGCATTAACTTGATTAAAACCGAGTTTGCTGCAGCAAAATTCTTCCCCCAAAAACCAGCTCCAGCTGCTGTGGTGAGGCCCTGGCACAGGTTGACCAGGGAAGCTGTGGCTGCCCCATCCCTGGAAGGGCTCAAGGCCAGGTTGGACAGGGCTTGGAGCACCCAACTAGTCTGGTTGCAGACAGAGCTGTTAAGGAATCCTTTGTGGATTGTTTGGTTGGGTTTTTCAAGCTGTTTGCAAATTCCAGGGACAAATCCTTGAAATGCAACTTGATTGCTTCTTGCCAGGGGGCAAAGCAGAAGCCGCTAATAGTGTCACAAATGTGCCAGGTCAGCAGAGCTGATGTCACTTTGATGGGAAATTTGTAAAACGTTTGGTTATGACCTTCCCAGGCCCAGTAATTTAACAGTGATTTTACATAAGGGTTAGGGTTACTGCACATGCTGCCAGCCTAAAAGCTTGGAGATGTTGGTCAAGCACCTGAAGCAGGGTACAGAGGGAATTAGGACAACTGGATGTGCAGGTGTTGGAAAGAGACGTATCCCAGGCTCCCTCCTGTGGGGACCTGCGGGCAGACATAGTGCAGGCATCCTGTCCGTCCCTTATCCCGTCTGATGCCTAACCCGGCTGTTCATTGTCCCGCTTGGTCCTGGCCCCACCTGTTCCCTAACCGGGCTGTTCCCTATTCCCAGCTGTTCCCTAACCGGGCTGTTCCCTATTCCCACCTGTTCCCTAACCCAGCTGTTCCCTATTCCCACCCGTTCCTAACCCAGCTGTTCCCTATTCCCAGCTGTTCCCTAACCCAGCTGTTCCCTATTCCCAGCTGTTCCCTAACCGGGCTGTTCCCTATTCCCACCCGTTCCTAACCCGGCTGTTCCCTATTCCCACCCGTTCCTAACCCAGCTTTTCCCTATTCCCAGCTGTTCCCTAACCCAGCTGTTCCCTATTCCCACCTGTTCCCTAACCCGGCTGTCCGTTATCGCGCCCGCTCCCAATCCAGGCTGTTCCCTGTCCCACCGGGCTGTCGCCGGTCCCGCCTGTTCCCTAGCCCACTGTTCCCTAACTCGGTTGGGCCCGGTCCCGCCTACTGCCTGTTCCTGTTCCGACTGCCATTCCCCAGCCAGACTGTTCCCTGTCCCGCCTAGTCCCCATTCCTAACCTGGCTGTTCCCTGTTCCACCTGCTCACTGATTCGGCTGCTCCTAGTCCCGCCTGACCCCTGCTCTTAACCAGGCTGTTCCTGTCCCCCCTAGTCCCTAACCCGGGCCGTTCCCTATCCCGGCCGTTCCCGGTGCCGCCTGTCGCTGTCCCCGCTGTTCCCTGTCCCCCCTAGTCCCTAACCCGGGCCGTTCCCTATCCCGGCCGTTCCCGGTGCCGCCTGTCGCTGTCCCCGCTGTCCCCTGTCCCCGCTCCCGCCAGAGCCCACACGGACCGTGGGCGTGGCCTCTGGCGAGGGGCGTGTCCGGGGGCGTGGCCTCGTAGGGCCTTCCTCCCCGGGGCGCAGTGCCTCTCCCGCCTGACGTCATCACCGCGCGCCGCCGCTCTCCGCCCGGCGCCGCCATGTCCTTGTGGGTGTCCCGGCTCGGCCGGGCCGCGGCCGCCCGGGGTCGGCGGGGGAGCTCCGGGCCGGGCAGCGCCGCGCTGGGCTCCGCCCTGCCGGGGGAGGTGAGTGGAGGTGGCTGGGCAGGGCTGTGTCCGGAGCTCCGTCCTGCTGGGGGAGGGGGTGAGCAGAGACAGCTGGGGGCCGGAGATGCCTCTCCCCGGGGCCGGGCTGTTCCTTGGGAAGGGACATTGCCGGCAGGGAGCTGGGAGAGGCGGCGAAATGCGAGGCAGACTGGAGCAAGTGCAGGAGAGTGCAGTGACCTTCGGTTGCGGCTGTGGGCAGTAGTGCTGCGAGGAAAGGAGTGTTCGATAGAAATGACCGCCCCTGTGTGAGGGAGGGCACTGCAGTGCTCAGAATGAGGTTTGTACAATGTTTATCGGGGCCTGGGGGAGGCTCTGAGCGGGGTCAGAAAGGCCCTGCCTTCAGCCCCATAGCCTAGGTGGGTCCCTCTTGCCACCGCTCAGAAATGGTGCATTGAAAGCTGTATTGAAATGAAGCTGTAACTCTCCTGCGAGTGGGTTTAGTGTTATTATGTGCCCAGAACCACAGAAAGTACGAGCAAAAGTCTAATGTGTGGTCTCTCTTGGGAACTCTGGGTGTGTTGTGTGTCTGGCCTTCAGACTGAAAATTGTTCCATGTTTTTTTCTGTCTTCTCAGCCTTTAATTTGATGAACAGCTTTCCTGCCTAACCACTGCTGCAGTTGCTAAGCTGAAATGACGGTGCTAAGGTTACTGAGTGAAAACTTGTATTAGATGCATAAGAGTGTGTCCTGTGTGTGTGTCTGAAGAAACAGTGTTTGAGCTGAAAAATCCCTCCAAAGCTGCTGATTTCCATGTGTTTTTCTCCAGGCAAGAATCCACGCCAGCCCTGAGCAGAGCCTGCAGTATGGGTGGCTGGCCTATATGTTGGGAGAAAGGACCAGCAAGAAGTTCACAGAGCACAGCAAAGTCTTTACAGTAGAGGGGAATCTGTCTTCTGGGAAGGGCCAGCTGGCCCAGCAAATAGCAGACAAACTGGGTATGTCTCACTCTGTCTGTTTCCCCGAGAGCTGACAGAGTTTAGTCGTGGTTCTTGTGCAGAGGAAGTTCATCAGAGCAGCAGTTCCTGACTGGGAAATGCTGGAGGGAGTGGGGAGGCTCTGTGGGTGATGTTGGTGAGGTTTGGGATGGGGATTTGTTGTGAGTGAAGCTGCAGTTCTAATGGAGTCTGTGTGCTCCCCGGGAGCTTGGCTTTTCCACGTGGATGTGCTTGGAACAGCTCAGCTCTCCCTGGGCCGTGGCAGAGCTCGGAGTTGGGGTTCGTTGCCCTCTGCTGTGATGGGCAGGGGAGCTGTTGAAGGAGCAGCTGTGTGCTCAGTAGCTGAAGAGGTGTTTGCTGCACATGAGCACAGCTTATTTCTGCTGTGGGTTTCTTCTCTTTCTCAGGGATGAAGTACTTCCCCGAGGCAGACATCCACTACCAGGACAGGATCTCGGGGGAGGGCAAGCTGCTGCCTGAGAAGTTCAATGGCTTCTGTAGCCTGGAGAAGTTCTACATGGACCCCGAGTCTCCCGACGGGCACTCGTACCGCCTGCAGTCCTGGATCTTCGGGAGCCGAGTCCTGCAGTACGCCGACGCCTTGGAGCACCTGCTCAGCACAGGTTGGGGAATCATGGAATGGTTTGGGCTGGAAGGGACCTTGCAGCTCCTTTTGTTCCAACCTGGAGCCTGCTCTCCCTTGCAGGTCAAGGCGTGGTGCTGGAGCGCTCTCCCTACAGTGACTTCGTGTTCCTGGATGCCATGTTAAAGCAGGGATATGTCCACAAGAGATGTGAGTTCCTGCCAGCAAAAGGAAGCTGTTTGGCCATAATCTCTCAGGAGTCTGGTAGTTAACTTTACTTTAAAAAAGAAACAAAACATTCCTGCTTGGAAGGAGGGATTCCTTTAAAGGTTCAGTGTTCATGTGTTGTACGTTGCTGGGTGGAGCTAGTCTGGTTTCAGTGGCAGCGAGGAGACAAAAGATAAAGGGCAGGGATTGAAATGCAAAGCGTTTCATTTGTAAGGAAAAACCCTTTTTCGCTGTGAAGAGAGTCAAACCCTGGAGCAAATCACCTGGGATCTCCCCCCTGGAGATACTTGGAACGCTGTGGGTGGAGTTCTCAGCAGAGTGCTTGAACCGGGTGATTTGGGGATGTTCCTGCCAACCTGAGTGATTTGGTTTGGGGTTATGGGTGCTGAGCTCCTGAGCTGTTGCTGCATGTTCTTAGCAAATCTGTTCTTTTGGCTGCTCCTGAGGTGGACATAACTGTTTTCTTGACTGCCTCCTGGTTTTGCTGTTGGATTTAAGAGGTGTATATATTTGTTTTTTGCCACCTGCTGTAAGTTACTGGATGGCTTTGAGAGGTGATAATGATGACCTGTGTCTGCATTGCTGAGGCAGCAAAGCCCAGCAATCCACAGTTTAATACAAAATCCCAGTTTGGATTGTACTGGAATCCTTAGGGAACAAAAATCTTGATTACAGCTACTGCTGCTTATTGTCTCTAAATGGTGGAGGAAAAGCTGAGATTCCTGTAAACCCGAGCCAGGAATAAAGTCCCTCTTTGCTACAACTGGGTTTAGATTCTTAGATCTCAGTGCATGGAAGTTTTCTGGAGAAAGTTTTTCTGTAAACTTCCTGAATTCTGTTAGAGGAGAGGCATACCCTGAACTTGCTCTGTGAGCCCAGAAGAAGAGACTCCAAATACAGAGGTGGGGAATGTGATTTGTTTGTGTTTTACACAGGCCTTGATCACTACAAAGAGGTCAAGGAGATCAGCATTTCTGAGTTGCTGCCACCTCACTTGGTCATTTATGTAGACGTGCCTGTCCCAGAAGTGCAGAAGAGGATTCAAGAGAAAGACAAGGTAATTTGATCTCTAATTATTGCCTAGTTCTTTCTTATCTTTATTATTACTTGTCTCTCACAATTGCTGCCTGCTAATGTCTGTTGTAATCACACCTTATGTGGAGTCCTGTGGGGTTTGCTGCTGAATGCTGCTTCTGAGGAGCTGCTTGTCCTCTGAGGTGTGAGATCTGTGTCGTGGTGGTGACTCTGTGGGTATTCTTGTATGCTTGCTTTAAAAAGGCAAAAAAAAAAAGCAAAAATCAACTTTTTGTGTGACTGCATCAATATGCTGTCATTTGTGGAATGAGAAATTGTTTTAAGAGCAGGTGAATTTTTGTAGCTGCCACTTCAGGAGCTGTGGGCAGGTGATGTGCTGCTTGCAATGCACTTAGAGATGATATATTTCTTATTCCTGAGTGCCAGGAGGCCAGCTGGGGTCCCTGGCTCCTGCTTCCCAGTTGACTGCTGCCTCAGTCCTGTGCTGGGGTTCATGTGTGAGTCACCTGGGATCAGCAGGTTCACTTAACTCCCTGGATTCCAGCAAATCACTGCTGGATGACTGCATTACTGAGCTAGTCTTGGCTCAGGAAAGCTGTAGGGTGCTTTTGGGGAATGACTAATGTAAGTAAGGTTTGTAATTTGGGGTTTATTTCCCCTCTTTCTTTGATACTTAGATGTGTACTTGTAACTGTTTGCAGATGTGTTACGAGGATTCAAGGATGTTTGTCTTGCCTTGTTGAAAGGCTATGGGAAATGCAGTTTAACTCTGGGAGACCTGATAGATTAAAAGAAGGCTTTGATTTATTAGAAAAAAGTTCTCAGTTAAGAAGTTCTTCATGTACTGGGGGAACCTGTGAGTTCTTGGCCCTTCCGAGCATGAAAATCAGTGGCATTTCTTTGAACAGAAACTGCTGATGTAGCTTGTGACTTTTTGGGTGCTGGGCTGTGGCAGTGCTGAGCTCTGTAGGATTTATTTGGGGAACACATGGTAGATGAGAGAAATTCCTGGTGTTTTGTAAATGTGGCATTGAAAGTACACTGTGTGGAAAGCAAACTGGTTAACAGCAGGGATGATATCCATGAAATTTCTCAGGAGTTTGGAGTGGGTGTTTGCCCATGCACTTGTCTGAAACTGTGGAAATAGGTGCAAATTTGGCCTCCCTATAGAAAAGGTGGACTCGGACAGTCTTCTCCTGTTTTCTGGCTGGCTATTACAGCTCCCTGGAACGTGTAGTTAGCAAGGATCAGTCGGTCCTTGGATAGCTGGGGGCTGCTCTAGATATTTTACGGCATGTAAGGAATTCCAAACACTCCAAATAAAACTCTTAATTCTTTGAAACTTTCACTCGTGTGCATGTGGTTCACTTGGATGTTTGACTGTTTATCCCAGAGTGAGCCCTTGGCAGGTGGTGGAGCAGACCTTGGAGTCTGTGCTGGTGGGAAAAGAAAGTAAGCTAATTCCACAGCTTTTTCTGTTTATTTGTTTGTAGCCATATGAGAAAAAGGTGTCTCCTTCCTATCTCCAGAGCATTGAGGATGCTTACAAGAAGACCTTCCTACCAGAGATCAGGTTAGCAAAGCAAAATGTTTTACTTCTTAGATCTTTGAGCAAAAACGTGCGCAAACCTTAAAATCTCTGCCAATATCAACAAATCATGTGAAAAAATCCTCCTTGTGCTGCAGGGTACAGTATTGTGCCCTCGTGAAGGGGTGCTGCACTCACAGCATAAGAACTGTGTGAGTGTAGTTACTTCTGCCATCCCAGAAGCCCGATGCCAGTGTTGCAAGATGAAAAGGGGCTCAGGAATGGTGTGCCGAATGCCACAGCTATGGCTGTGTGTGTTTGCACGACCTGAGGAGAGAGTGATGCAATACAAGCTTTTCTCAGGCCTTTTTGGAAGGCTTTAGGGCTTTTCTCTCCTCAAGAAGTGCTTTCAGTTGTCCCAGAATCCCAGAATGGTTTGGGTTGGAGGGACCTTAAAGCTCATCCAGTACCACCCCCTGCCATGGGCAGGGACACCTTCCACTATCCCAGGTTGCTCCAAGCCCTCTAGGACCTGGCCTCTTCCCTGGACACTTCCAGGGATCCAGGGGCAGCCACAGCTGCTCTGGGCACCCTGTGCCAGGGCCTCAATGGTTCCTCCCTGGTTCCTTCCCAATATCCCCTCTAACCCTGCCCTCTGGCAGTTGGAAGCCATTCCCTGTGTCCTGTCTCTTGCTGGGCTCCCCTGGCTTCCTCTCTGGGAAGCAAAAACGTGTGCCCTGTAACCTTGGATGAAACAGAGCTTGCCAGCTCTCCCAGCTCTTATAAAAGAGCTCTAGGAAAATTAAAATTGTCCTAAAAATCTGAAAGCAGAATTACGGTCCCTCATAATTCTTGAAGGGAAACTCTCAAAGGGTATCAGATGAATTAACTGTGTAAGTTCTGGTGCGTGCAGGATAGAAATCAGAGTAGATTCCCAGGTGTTTTGTAGCCTGCCTGTGTCCCCCTGGGGCTTGCTGCATCTCCCAAGGTGGATCAGTGTGGTGGCTCTGCCAGCTCCTGAAGCGGGTAACTCGATATTGAGCTTGTCACTCGTGCAGGCAGGGGTTGTTGGTGTCACGTGTGGTCAGCGGCCTCCCCGTGTGTCCCCACAGCCAGCACGTGGCTCTTGGAAGGGAATGGGAAGCCTTGGGAATGTCATCTCCCTGAGAGCAAAGTGCTGCAGTCACTGGTGGGGAGAAAGCTGCTGCTTGTTCTCTGGAGCAGATCAAGCCCCAGGTGCATCTCGTGGTGCTCAGTGAGGCTAAATCCTAAATCCTGCTGTGATTTCACCTCCTTGCCCTCTGTGCATACATGGTCAGTGCCCCTGTTGGGCAAACCCCCTCTGCTCGGCATCCTGGCAGCAGATGGGCTCCCAGCAGCCTGTCACACTGATCTGTGTCTCTGTCCCCTGGCTGTGGGGGAGCTGGGAGTGTGTGAATCCAGCTCTGTGCGCCTCAGGGTGGCTCCGATCTGGGGTAAATGCAGAAGCCACAGCTGCCTGAGCTGTTTGTTTGCTGGCAGTGGCGCAGAGGGCTGTGTTCATGCTACCTGTTACCTCTTAGTCTGCCTAGTTTGATTCCCTGACTCCTGGTAATGCCCAAAATCTGGTCCAAACAGGCTAACAAGAGTTGCTATAGACTGCTGAGCAAACTCCTGCCTGCTTTCCACGTTGGCGTTTGTTTGCTTGTTCCTTGAAAAGCAGTTTGTTACTGGGCAAAACTCCTGTTACCTTGTGCTGTTTCACTGGAGCGGCCTGATGCTGCCTGAAGTGGTTTATAGTGGATTTTTGCCTTAAAACTGATGCTTTCTTTCTAGTTGACTTGTTACGAATGTCTTTAATGTTTTTATTGGTAGTGAGATTTGTGAGCTGGGTGCTGTGGCAGGTACTGCCTGGTGATTTGGAACAGTGTTTGGGTTCTGTTTGATTTTTCTCTTTTCCTGGAGCAGAGCCTTAAGATTGGTAATGTTCTCTTTCATATCCAGCACTGCTTCCACTGAGCAGCTGTTTTTTCTTAAGGAAAGCTCTGATAATCTGCAGAGTCACTGAGCAGCTGCTTTCTCTTAATGAAGCCCTGATAATCTGCAGAGTCAAATCAAGAGATGGGATGAAGTGATTTGATCGGTGTCCTTAATGCAGTTGCTGGTGTCAGGCTCTGTTGAAGGCTGACCTCTCCCTTGGGCTGATATTGAGGAGAATCTCTCATTCCAGGTGCCTGCCCCATGCCTGCAAGTGTCCAAGGCCAGGTCCTACAGCACCTAGAGCAACCTGGTGTAGTGGAAGGTGTCCCTGCCCATGGCAGGAGATATGGAACAGGGTGAGCTTTAAGGTCCTGTCCCACCCAAACCATTCTGGGATTCTACCAATTTTTCTCCACACTCCTAAACTTTGTTGTGTGATGTTTGGTATAACGTCCACATTGGGCATCTATTCCAGGACCTTCCAGCTTCTCCAGCTGGAAACAGCTATTGCTGAATGTGGCTGAACATGTGTGGTTTGAAAGGTTCGTGTAGGAGCTCCTGTTGTGGCTCTGCTCTGCAAGTGCCTTTTCTCTGAAGGCTGCTGGCTGATGAAAAAAAGCAATCTTCTAACCAGGAAACATTACCTTTTAAAAAAGTTTTTGCAGTTACAGATCATGCTGCCTATACTTGTACTCATTCAGCTAGCTCAGCCTGAGTAAATAGTGACAAATGAATGCATTCTTCTCTTGAAATGACTCACAGCTAGTCATGCACTTGGAAAAAAGGAAAATCTACCGCAGTTTTGGGTTAGACTGAAAATTTCACTTATTTTCGAGTAGATTGGGCAGTTGTAATAGGGGCAAGTATCCACACGAAGTAAATGAAAATAAAATCACATGTGTGGTTTAAAAAAAATTTTTCCAGCTGAAGTTACGTAGATATCCAGGCCATTTGCCCTTTAAAAGCAACTTTCCACCAGCAAAGAAGCAGCTGACAGGTGCAACAGGAATTCTAGGAGCAGTCTAAAAAATGGCAATGATTCTGGTTTGGTGTTTATGCCTTTTAACTTCATTTCTGTCCCTTTTGGAGCAGCAGGGGAGGATGGGTACAGCAGTTTTATCAGGGGAATTCAATTTCTGTGTTCTTTGCAGTGAGAGCAGTGAAGTTCTGCAGTACACAGCAACTGCAGCTGAGGATGTGGAGAAGGTAAGTTTTGCTTTTCTGGGAGTAAGTTTAATCGATTTCCCTTAGTTCAGTGAACTTTCCCCCTCAAGGAGGGTTATTAGCAGGGTAAGAGAAGCCTTTTGCTTCACCATTGTTAACTGTCCTGTCTAGCTGCTGTTCCCTGAGGGAAAGAGCACCAAGGTTTTTGAGACTCTGACCAGGTTTTGGGCCCATTTTGGTTCTAGGGATAGATGTCTGTTAATAACAGTAATATGATGTTAACTGGATGATAATAATAATCCTACGTGGAAGCTTGGCAAGGAATCATCCCCACTTGGGAGGAAGGAGAGGAGAATTACCCATGGGCTGTCTCCAAGGGCTTTTTGGGTCTTCATCCTGATGAGATGAAATTTTTACCCTACTTATACACAGCCCAAACCCCCTCTCCTCCTATGTTATGTGCAGTGTGATCTTGGCAGAGAGTTGAGTAATGTATACATATGTGTGGTAGCCTGTACCTCATTAAGCTTATTAGCATACTCAGAGCGTGTATTTTAATATTTCACTGCCCTAATCAGACTAAAATTACATTTTTGCCTGAGGTGTCCTTCAACGTTCTGGTTATATGACTGTGTGAAGCAGAAAAGATTGATAAGGACTTCCCTGGTCCTAAAATTAAGACTCCATTTGCCCCCACAGGTGCACTGCTGTTTGTCTCTAGGCCTTTGGGTTGCCTTTATAAGAACAGGGTTGTGTGCCACATTCTGGGTCCTCTGCTGTTGTGGATGGATTTTTGGGTGCTCCTGCACTTGATAATAAAGGTTATCATTAATAACCAGTAGACCTGTGGGATGGTGTGGGTTTATACCCCTAAAAAATGGCTGGTGGCTTCAGTGTGACAGCAGATAATAAATACAAAAATGCACAAAAAATCAGGCTGAAATGAACAAAAAAGCTGAGGTTGTGATGTGAATATAGAGAATAATATGAATATATTGTTAATATTATTATATTTTATTAATGAATATATTATTATAATAATATATGAATATATTAATAATATTAATATCTTTTAACATATCAAAATAAAATAATATATAAAATATATACTAATAATATTAACATATTAATGATATTCAAAATAGATTATTAATATGATTAATTTATCAATTTATTAATAGTATTGACAATATTAATATAACAATATATATTTTATTAATATATAAAATAAATTATATTTAATTTATATATTAATATATAATATATATTAATATTAATATATTAGTATTAATAAATTAATATTTCATGATATATTTTAATATTGTTTCTTGATATATTTTAATAAATATTAATGTATTTTAATTGTAATAAGTTATATAAATAATATATTTTTCTGGATAGCGATATAGAAGCAAGGATAGGAGTTGAGAGCTGTGGTGTTTCAAGATGGGTTCTTGGTGAATTAAAGGAAAGTTGGGATGGGGGTTAAATGCCTGATTTTTTTCCCGTTTCCTTCTCTCTGGACACATCTCCAAGTGGTCAGAATAAAGCAGGTTGTTTGGTCCCTAGATTTTTTTGTAGGAAACCCCATTATTAGAGATTTGATTTTAATCCTTTAAATCAGGGTTTAAAGTCAGTCTGAAGCTCTTAGTGTTCAAGGAGGGACTCTCCTGAGCTCAGCAATCTTGTCATTGCTCTAAATAGGGTCATCAGATGCACCAGTGCAGTCTTTGATTTGCTTGGACAAATCTGGACTAGGGGAAGAATTATTATTTGGAAGTTAAAGTATAATGCCACAGAATGGTTAAGGTTGGAAAAGACCCTGTAAGATTATCCAGCCCATGATGTTGTCATTGTCAGTGACAATGGGTATTGCTGGTAGATACTGATACTTGAAAGAATTTGGTTGTTTTTTCCCCCTTTTCTGTTCAGATTCAGTTTCCCTCTGGGATGACACAGAAGAAATTTGGAAATAAGGATTGGCAGGAGAGCTTTGGCTTGTAAGGTGTGTATTTACACAGGTGTATCCTCTTGACAGACAGCAGTGTTCATTAGCCCACTCCAATCTGTTTGCTTAGGGATTTGGGAGCTGAATTTTTATGGCCTTACAGTTTAATAACTTTTGGGTTGTTCAGAGCACACATACACAGCTTAGAAACGATTTTTTAAGTGTCCTAAAAAGGTCAGTTGGGGTTTCCTGTTGTAATTCACTTTGCTTCTAGTGGCTGAAGGAGTAATGAGTGCTGAAATGAGCTTCATTAGGATGTTTCACACTTGTTTAGCTTGAGGGTAAAACTGGGAATACAAAGCTGGCTCTATGTTTAATTTCTTTTAAAGCCTTGGATATTTGCTCTTAATTCCTGGGGGGTGCCAGGGCTTTCCTTATAAATTAAGAAGTTGTTCTTCTGTCCTGGTTGCGAAACTGATGCCATTGTTAAGGAGCTGCTGGGAGAGAGACCTTCTCATGTGATGATAGCAGTGAGCAAAACTAATTTGAATGCAGATTCCCCCTGTAGCACATTTTGAGCCCATTGTAGCAACTCTGTGATTAGTGCTGTTACCAGGTTCAGAGAGTTTCCAAAGCTTTGCTGTGGAGTGGAGAAGGAATTGCTTGTGTTCAGCTTGTCAGTTAAATAAGTCAAAGAAATAATGGCTGTTTGAACTAACTTAACTTACACCTCTCTTCCTCTTATCTTGGAGTTATGTTGCAGCAGTTTGTGCCTCAAAAGTGTTTATTCAGTCATGTCCAAATCATTATTTCTTACCAATTCTGGTAGGAGTGGATCTTTATAGTTAAGGCTACTTTGTAATAGCACTTGGTTATAATTTTTTAAGTGGTAATATCTGGGATTTAGTGTTTGCAGGGAATAATTACAGTGTATTTAAAGAACACAAGGATTTTTCTTTTCTCATCCTGTCACTTCATCGCTGACATGGGCTCACCTGTCAATGGGGTGACAGTGTGCCATCAGGAATTTGGTCATGACCTCAGCTTTATCCTTTCCCTATGGAAAAGGTCTCTGGAAAGGGATGTTTGGAGCTGTAACAATCTGCTCCTTCCCAGGTTGCTCCTAGGTGCTGTCTCCATCTCATCAGGCACCTGAAGTGCATTTTCCTGACACCAGGGCAGGTTTCCCTCAGCTCCAGGCAGCCAGGTGTGATAAGCAATTACCTCCTGGAGCAGCAAAGATCTGTTTTCTGGTGGATCCAGGCTGTAAGTGAAGCTCAAACCAGGGATTGATAAGTTTGGGGATGGTGAAGGAATGGATTGCTGAGGTGGCATTGCTTATTTGAAGGGTTCTGAGCTGTGAGTTACCTTTCCTTTCATGCATGGGTGGGTTGTGGTGGATGGTGAAATCCTGAGCCCTTGGACTCATCGCTGCAGCTCCTGTAGGCCTGAGTTTTCCAGCCTGAAATGTGCCTTTGTTTCTGTGCTGTGAAGCACACAGCACTGAGGCAGATGCCACACCTGCTCCCCTGCCTATCTCTGAGGATGTGTTACTGAGCCTCTCTGGGAATAAAACTGACCAAACCTTATTTTTGTAACACAAAGGAGTTAAATTTAGACTTATCTCCATTTCCTCCTCCTTCTTCCTCAGGGGTGAGGTTGTATCTTCTTGGCTTTTCAGCCCCAGTGGCAGGTTAAAGAAGAATGTCTTGGATCTGGTAAGAATTTGGCAACAAGGCACCTCTCGGCCAGTTTATTCCCTGCCGTCCAAAGCTGAAAGCACAGGATGTTAGGAGATCCCCCACGTGTGTGCCCAGTACTCCTGGCAGGGCCACAGCCTCCAGAAGTAGACCTGGGAGATGATCATGTTATCTCTAGACATTTGTCTTATTACTACAGCTTTAGCAGTGAAGCCTCTCTCATTTGTTTAATGAACTGTTTTGATTCTTTCATTGAGTTTTGGATCAAACCACCCTTAGAGAGCTTTCTTTTCTGATTCCAGGTAATTGAAGACATTGAGTACCTGAAGTTTGACAAGGGGCCATGGGTGGAGCAAGATGATGTTTCTTTCCATCACTTGAGACTTTAGTAAGTGTGATATCATCCAGCCACTGAGCAATTCTTGGCATTAAATCCCAGGGAAAATGGTCAAAGCCATGAGTTTTTGAAGGTGGGGTTATATTTTGTGATATTGATGCTTGGCACTGGAACGTGGTGTAGCATTTTTGCTGCTGATTGTTGAGACAAGAGGCTCCAGACAAGTTTAAGAGTGGTTTTTATCGAAGATCCTTGTCTGCCCAGTTGGAAGAGATCAGACTCAGACACTGGAAAATAACTTGTTGGAATAGAATTTAATTTGATTTTAATAATTCTTTGCAAATGCATCATGTTTAATTTGTCAGTTTCTTTATATAAAATACAAAGATGTATATAAAGAATATAGCTGCACTTGTAAGGCTGTTAATACCAGAAGTGAGACAGGCTCCCCATTTTGCTGCAACTTCATCTTCATATTGAACGTGCAGCTGGAAATTTCAGTATAGTTACATTTCTAAAACAAAACGTAAGACTTATATTATTTTCATTATTTCCTGGTCATCTCACAGGTTAATAGAAACACAGATTTTTAAATTGAGTATGTGTCCCTAAGTTTGTCTTTGTGACAGGCATTGGAGAAGCAAGTTAAACTTTTTTTGCAGAATTGTGACATTTCTTGCATTTTACTTTTCTGTGCTGTTACTTTAAATACCTCCTAAAGATAGAGATAATGCTCCTAATTGTATGGTTTTTCTATCAAGGAGTGAAGATAAATTGCAGAAGAGCAGTGCTGGGTGGTGTCTGAGAGGATCAAGTCATGATTTGGGTGCATTTTCTGTGTCAAAGATGAGGTTTCTTTGTGTAGTGATTGGAGGATAAAATCTGGTGACTTAGGCCCTAAAAAATGATCACAGTCAGACTTCCTTTGAAAGAGGAAATAAGTTGCTTGTTTTCCTATAGCTCCACACTACTAATGCAGTATTAGGAAAGGATTATTAATTGTGATGAGTAGGAGGGAGTTGAAGGAAACCTTACAATTACAGAAGTGTGTGAAGATACTGTATGAAAATTCTATTTCACAGTTTTAGAAGGGAACAAATTGCTTTAAGGACTGAAGTTTTCATTGAACCTTGGAGGGGGCTGAGTCTACTGCACAAGGCTCTTGTCACCGTAGGTAATAAGAAATTTTTCTTTTGGCAAAAACACGGGGTTGTTTGAAGATCCTAGAATGCAATAAGCTGCTTATTTAAACCACAGAATCATAAAATATCCTGTGTGGAAGGGACCTGCATTGAGCCCAGCTCCTGGGGTTTGCTTTTGATTTTTTTTTTTTTTTTGTGCTGGGTTGTCAGAGCATCGATAAAGGGGTGACAACACATCCTGCGCCAGCCTTGAGCTCATGTTTTGCTCAGCAGAGTGAGGGAATCCTGGGCAATGTCTCGGGCAGCATGGGAAGAGACTCTTTGTAAAAGTGTGTGTTTGGACATGATTTTTCCCCATGGTAACTCCAGAAAGGCAGGGAGCCTGCTGCAGGTCGGCCGTGTTGGAATTGCATGCTGGATTCAATGCCCAGCCCAGGTGTGAGTCCATGAAGCCTAAAGTTGATGCTTTTCTCCCTTTTTCCAATGCCCGAGTAGCAAAGAGCCTGTGGTCCCCACAGTTGTGCAGGTGTCCCGTGCCTATGGGAATTTTTCCTTTGGAAAGTGGTTTTCCTGCTTTCCTGGCACAGGTTCCCAGTGCCTGCCTCGTGTGCAGGCTCCTGCTGCCCTCTCCTGGCTGTTCCTGGCAGGCTCCAGCAGCTATTTAGGATCGTTTAGGTTGGAAAAGCCCTCTGAGATCATGGAGTTCACCATTCTCCCAGCACTGCCGAGCCCACCGAGAGCCCATGTCCCCAAGTGCCTCATCCACGTGGCTCTGGAATGCTTCCAAGGACAGTGATTCCAGCACTGCCTGTTCCAATGCCTGACCACCCTTCCAGTGAGGAAATTTCCCCTCACATCTAATCGAAGTTCTGCCCTGTTGGGTTTTCCATCTGCAGTTGCTTCCTTTGTTGACCTCCCAGCTCTTGGGGCTGTCAGCCCTGCTGTTTTCTTCCACCCTCAGCTTGTACCACTGTGTCTGGGGGACCGGGATGGGTGAGCAGGACCGAGGAGAACTTTTTATTGCACATGGATAGGATCTAATGCATGGAAACCCCAGCAGGGCCTCTGAGTGATTAATGCAGCTCATCAAACCGCTGAGCCCAACCCATGGGCAATCAGTTGCATAATGATCTCTTTTCTCTCCCTGCCTGCCCTTAAGTGCTCTCCCTTGCCCTGACAGCTTGGTTGTGGGGTCTTGGTAAAAGATTAAAAAGGGCTGCATTTGTGGCTTGGAAGCTGGAGGTGTCTTCCAGAGGATGTTCTTCACATCTTCCCTTCCTCTCCAACAGAAACCGTTCTGGCTTTTTAAATGTCTTAGGGAGCTCCTCTGCTGCCACTGCACTGTTTCAGGCATGTTTTTATCTGGGCCCTTCCCAGTGCCATTTGTCTGTCTACATGTATTGCAAAATAAATTGCATTTGCGAGGAGGAGCTGCAGGCTGTGTAGCCTTGCCTGTGTTATTTATCAGCTCGGGGAACTTGCTGTGCTTGTTGCATCAGACAACTGCACAACTAAATCTGATCTGTCCCTGCAGCTCCTTCAGAACCTGGCAGAGAGGGACAGAGACCCTGCAGCTCTGCTTCCCAGTGTAGCTTTGCCTAGCAAGGGGAAGAAGTGTCCCTGTTTAAATGTCTGATTGCAAACAGCAGGACTAGAAGGGCTGGCAAGAGATGGGTTGGACCTGGCTTTGAAACTTCTGTCATGGAGACTCCAAAAATCTCATGAACTATTAACTGTAAAACTTCTGGCACTAGAAGCTATTTTCTTTAGCACCTTGGTTCTCTCTTCATCATAAAATAATAGAATCCCAGAATGGTTTGGGTTGAAAGGGACCTTAAAAGCCCATTTCATCCCTCCCCTTGCCGTGGGCAGGGACACCTTCCACTATCCCAGGTTGCTCCAAGCCCTGTCCACCCCGTCTTTTTGCTGCAGTTGAAACACTTCTTTTGTGATTTCTTCTTTGCAGTGGCTTTTCTAGGTTTGAAGAGCTGTTGTTGCACCTTCTTCCCTTTTCTTGCAGACCTGCTTTTTTTTGGAATGTTTTTTTTTTTGTTCTTGATGCTGATGTTGAGTGTTTGCTCACCAAGGGAGTTGGCTGTGCCTCACCTTGGCCATGCCGTACCTGTTCTGCCTGGCTAAATGAGGGAACTGGAGTCCCTTTGGCAGAAGGAAGGATATTAATTTCCTTTATCAACATAGAACTTATCTGGAATGGTTTTGTGGCGTTGGCTTTTAGGTCTCTCTTGTCACTTGAGGTTTTGTGAGTATGCCAACATCAGGTGTTGAGAAATCCCAGCCCAGACTATGCAAACTCAGGTGGTTTTTGTTGGGTTGCTTCATTAATTTGTTTTTTTCTAAGCTGTTTCCTTCCCTTACCCCACCTTGCACCTTTAGCAAGGTGCTGCATGCTGAGAGCTCCTTCAGGAAAGTCTGGTAAAGGGTCAGAAAAGAATAAACAGTGACAGTTTTCTGCTGGGGGAGAGAAAGAAAACGAAAGAAAGATAAAAGAGGTCTGTAAATGCTTCCTGCTGAGCAAGGAATTAGTCCTGGCAAGTGGCTGTGGGTTTGTGGTTAGACATTGTTGTGGCAATGGGTGTGCTTTTGCTTAGTATTCCAAATTATTTCTGAAGGTGCAGAGAACATGGAGAAGCCATCAGTAGCTTTCATTATTTTCTTGTGCAAATAGCTTTTAGAAGCAGCAAGTTTGTCATTTGGCCCTTAAATAAATGAATTGTGCCTGGGAATTGTCCTTTCCAAATGGCCACTTGGCCGAGATTCGGAAAGGAGTGGATTCACTGCAGCATGGGTGACCACAAAACCTTATTTCCATGTGTGATGTTATGCTTTATATCTGCCCGGACTCCCTTTTGTGCCTTCCAGCACGTGAAATGCACCTTTAATGTTGTTGAAGTTAAACATTGTTGTAGTTTATAGGAAGCATCTTTGCTGTTGATCCTCATCTTGGAAAAGAGCATTTATCCTCACCTCCTTCCATCTGAACTTCGACTGGATTATTATATTTCCTTACAAATCTGTCTGTAGTGGGATAATTTAAAGAGTGAATATCAGGGTATGTTACTGGTTCACTTTTTGGAGCTCTTCACTGCTGGGAGGAAAGGTCCCAAAATTTATGATTTGGGGGTAAAAATAATTGCTTGAAGATGATGAACTTTGCTTTGCTCAGGGCATGTGCTTGATGTGCACGTCAGTATTTGCTGAGAAATGCAATTCACTGAAAACAACCCAATTTGCAGAGTTTCTGGTGCTGGATTTAGGGTTTGGTCAGTGCTGCCTGGAAAGGGATGTGTTTTTGCCAGCCACGTGCAGGTGGCACTGTCAGCCTGTGGAAACCACAGGCAGCAGGAGGCTTTCTAGCAGTTTCTCAGGCATTTTAAATTTGGGATATCTGAAGTGCTGGTGCTGTGCAGAGTGGTGGATCCCGAGATCCATCACCAGAGCTGCTGCAGCTTCCTCCAGGTATTCCAAGGCAGGGTGCTGGAGGTTCTGCCTCCTTCCAGACCCTCTCACTGTCTCAGTACTGGTCCATTTAGGATGGGAATTTGGCAAGGTAGTGTGTGGCATTCAGTAAAACCACTGGTTTTTACACTGCTTTTATAGAAAGCAAAAAAGCCAGAGGGGATTAATGGAGAAGGGTCCCAGGAATGATGGAGCCATCTCCAAGGAGGATGAACCTGGGAGGGGAAATGGAGAAGCAGAAAACTGGAGCAGGAACAAAGTGGAGGCAAGGATGAGGGGCAATACATCATAGATTTGTAAAGAGAAGGATAAGTGTTTGGAAAATAGCTCAAGTCTTTGGAAGCTGTATTTAACAGAAAAGTAGTTCTTTAATCATAGAATGATGATAATGAGTCCTAGAATGGTTTGGGTTGGCAGGGTCCTTAAAGCCCTGGCAGTTCACCCCCTGCCATGGGCAGGGACACCTTCCACTGGATCAGGTTGCTCCATCCCAGCTCCATCTAGCTTGGCTCAGAATATTTCCAGTGATGGGGCAGCCACAGCTTCCCTGGGTACAATACTTGGCTGTTGCTGGGGCAGGGTGTGAACCGAGTGCTCCTTTTCCCTTCAGCGTGCAGGACAAGGCTGGAGTGCTGGATTCCGTGTCCATCCCGCGCTTCGTCCCCGAGATCACCATTGGCGGCTCTGAGTACGACAAGATCTATTATGAGTACCGGGAGGTGAGTGCTGCTGGGGACAGCCAGGGGACACGGCCAGGGGGCTCCTCACTGCTGGGGACACGGCCAGGGGGCTCCTCACTGCTGGGGACACGGCCAGGGGACACAGCCAGGGAGCCCCTCGCTGCTGGGGACATGGCCGGGGGGCTCCTCACTGCTGGGGACATGGCATGGGGACATGGCTGGAGGCTCCTCACTGCTGGGGATACCTTGCCCATTGCTACTGGGAACTCGTGCATTCTGCCCGAATCCCCACCTTTTTTGAAGTCTAGCTTCCCCCCAAGAGGAATAAGGAAGCAAATGTTTTTTTTCATAATCTGATTTTTTTTTCTTTTTGTCTTTAGATGTGGACTAAAGGATAAATGGGTTTTATTTGTTTCTGTTTCTTGTGCCCTGATGGGTCTGTGACCTCTGAAATCTAAGAGGCCCTTAAGTCAGGCAAGAACACTGGAAACCCATGGCCACTCCTTATCGAATGCTGAGGGAGGGAGGGTTTTTTTAGAGGAGGAATTGAATGCTGCCTCACTTCCCCAAAGTGCTGCTGCTTTAAATAGAGTGTTTCTGCACGTGGGCACACATCCAAAGCCTGTTGTGCCCAGTGCTCTCATACACCTCATGCAGGCTCCCACACAGGGTTTTAATTAGCTCCTGCCTTGCTGCTTCTGGAGACAGCAGCTTCCGATCCCCCCGGAGCTCTGCCCTTGTGCTGCTCAGTGGTTCCCTGGCATGGTGTCCTCACCCCACACGGGGCTTGCCTAAGGCCCAGGTATTGGAAAAGCTGCTTGGAGAAGTTGTGGAGCTGATAATTAATAGTGAGTGGCCAAAGTTACAGGTGAGCCTCTGTTTTCCAGTTGGGCTGAAATCTTCTCTGCCACTGCATCTTATGATTTTCCAGGCAATCCTGAAGAAAAAGGGAGGAATATACAATATAAATGGTTAGAAGCCACAATTTGCATAATCCAAAGCCTATCATTTTTCTTTTCCTGGTAGTATAGAGTCTTTTACTGAGATTAAAATGTAAGCTACAGATTTACGGACTTGTTTGGAAGCTGATCTACCAGTGTTTTCTTCTGGAATAGACAGAGTATTCCAATAATTTGTTCCTCCTCGGCTGGCTGTGTAGTGGAGAGGCTCCTGGATTCACACTGTTCTGCCTCATTTGAGATGTGACCTTTCCAGCTTGTAAAAGGGGCTAAAGGTTAAAGCAGCAGAAAGCATCTGAGGTTGTCTAATGGATTTGAAAACTCCCTGGTCCAGCTGAGAAATTGCTCTCAGAATTTCCTCTTCCTTGCTGTCACATTCTTAAATACAAAACTTCAAGCTTGGGCTCAGGATTTTTGGAGCCCTTCCCTCCAAGAGCTGCCTGTGTTGTGCAGCACAGACTTGAGGAGGATCTGCTGCATGACTCGTCTCTAGCACACAGCATCCATCTGCACTGCCTGTGCCTTTCTTCCCCAAGATGAGAGGGCTTTTCTGGGGCTGAGATGTCCCTTTGCAGTAGAGCTGGGAATTACTGAGGCTGCCTGACACACAGCTAGATGTGACCTCAGTGCTGTGTGCTGAGAGCCTGGGGTGAGACTTCTGAAAGCCTTTTTTCCTCTGGCTGTACAGCAGCACGTGCCTCTTTGTGCTGGCAGGAAACGGAGAATGTCCTGGCTCATCCAGTGACTGGCTGCCAGGAGAAATTTGTGACTTGCCTTGCAGATGTAGCAAAGGGATGCTTAGGAGAGGGAATATGGTTACCTGGGAAGGAAAGCTGTGCTCTCGGATTGCTCTGCTCCATGCCAGTTAGTTGACAGCTGAAGCTGAACAAAACAAACCATTGCCAAAATATAATCTCCCTTCTGCAGCCTTGTTTGTAGGCCCTGATTCAGGAAAGTGCTGTGGAAAGTGATAATGTCCTTTGGAATCAGGAGGAGTTGCTTGTTTCAGGAAGTATTCTGTTAAAATTAGGCTACATTAATACTAATTTTCTCTCTTCTAAATGCTTGCATACTTGTAATCCTTCAGTAGTGTGGGGGCTGTACAGGGATGGTGCACAATGCAAAAGATGCTGAGTTTTCCTGTTTTCCATCAGCTACTGGAAGGGGAAGCACAAAGCCAGCCCCACCTGCTGTTTTATGTTCTGAGAATTGCATTCTTTGTGCTGCAACTTTGAAGATCTGGGTTTTTTTTTTTTACCTTACAACTTTATTTAGCAAATGAAGGGCTGAATTCTTTTCTCAGGCAAGGCTCCTGTGCAGAGGTGATCCAGCAAGAAGCCAGTCAGCACAGGCACAGAGAGCAGATGAGCTTCCAGACACCCAGATTTGGGCTGGGAGGTTGTTGGGTCTGTAAAGAGGGAATCACAGCCCCTGCCTTGCCCGTGGCTGTGCAGGGATGGTCACAGCTGTGCTGCCACTTTGGCATTTGAAGATAAAGGGTTTAGGTTCACTTGTAAGTAAAAGTTTAGGCTGACTTGTAAGTAAAGGCTTAATTATGAGATAATTACAGAAGTTTAACTTTGCCTTGTGGGAAATGTGTGCTTTTAAAGTTGGTGTAATGATGTTTACCACATAAATACAATGATTTGCATAGGGGATTTTTTCCCTCTGTAACTACTCATAAATCCTTGAGCTCTCCAATAGGCAGCAAACTGCTGTGCTTTTCAGAGCTCCATGCACACAATTCATGCTGCCTAACAATGGTGGTTTTCAGGGAGTTACAAATTCCAGGTAGAAGCTGGGTTTTGTTCAAAATATTCATTAGAAGCAACCAAGAAGGAGGAGGAAGGAACACTCTTCAGAGTTCAAGATTTTAGTGCGTGTGCTTTTCCATGAAATAATGAGATGGCCACATACAGTGCTGAATACTCGAAACTCACTTTTTTTTTTAATGTATATCCTCTAAATTATGTAAGGGGTCTTGTCATGTGTGAGGAGGTGGCTTTCTGCAGCCTTCTTATACCATGAAGTCCTCTGGCAGGGTCCAGCAGGTCTGCTCAGGCATTCAGGAACTTCTAAGGATGCTCTTCTGGCAAGGGAAAAGCAACCTTTCAGTCAGGTTCTGTAGATCAGAGATAAGCACGTTCATTCTTCAGGGAAGCAACATTATTTTAGGAACTGTCAGACTAGTAAAGGCTTGACTACCCTTTTTTTTCCCTTAACAACTGCTGTATCTCTCTGCCTTTCTTCCAAGTGCACACAATCCCCAGGGATAATGCTCCAAACTCCGTGTGCGCCCTGTGAAGCTGGAGAGCTGGAGCACTTAGGCAGATGTGTTTGCAGCGAAGATGAAAACAAATGGCTCTGTTTAATGGAATCAGTGTACTTAAATACTGTGCTGATGTACTTCATGCTCCTGCTGCATCTCCTGGAGTGGGGAAAAACGGCGTCTTTGACGTGCGTGTGCTTTTCTGTGTACATAAAAGTGCAGCTGTTTGCTGGAATTTGGAGAAGCAAAGAATCACAGAATGCTTTGAGTTGAAAGGGACCTTAAAACTCATCTCATTCCCAACCCCCTGCCATGGGCAGGGACACCTTCCAGTGTCCCAGGTTGCTCCAAGCCCTGTCCAACCTGGCCTTGGACACTTCCAGGGATCCAGGGCAGCCACAGCTGCTCTGGGCACCCTGTGCCAGGGCCTCAGCACCCTCATAGAGGAGGAGTTCTTCCCAGTATCCCATCTAACCCTGCCCTCTGGCAGTGTGAGGTGTTTCCTCCTTGTCCTGTGCCATGGAAAGGTGAGACAAGGCTCTCATTTTATTTCCCTCCCTGTTTTCCTTGGTGGAAGACTGCTTTTGGAATATAGGGATGCTGAGCATGAAGCAAGGAAAGCTTGAGCAGATCAAAGTCCTGGCTACTGCTGTGAGGTGCAATTCAGCTCCTTCCACAGCAACTGCACAGCTCGGCTGCCTTGCCTAACTTCATCTTTGTGCCCTGCTCCTCATCCTCCTCCCTCCTGCCCCAGGGCTTGGGAATGTGTGGCTGGCAGGGCCCTGCAGTCCTGGCTAGCAGCAAGCAGAGAAGAGGGAAGAGGATGGAGGGTGGGGAATCCCACACTCTTTTCCCAGGCTTTTCATCACTCTTTTCCATAAGGATGCAGCCTTAGGAGGGAAGATCCTCCAATGTCTGCCATGCCTCCAGGTTGGAGGTGGTTGCAGGACAGTAGCTTTGAGTGGTGGAAGGTGAGCCTGCAGCATGGGTCAGCTCTGTCCCACCACCCAACACTGAGAGTGCTGGAAGAGCTTGTGTTTGCAATGGGAAATCACAGCCAGCCCCAAAGAGAGGGTGTTAAGGGAAGGCTCTGCAGGTCTGAGGGGCCCAAGAGCTGCTCTGGCCCCTCTTTGGCAGCTGTGGGGCTGAAGGTGGCTGCTGGCAAGCAGAAGGTTAGCAGGGCCCTTAGCTCTGCTGAGAGTGCAGGGACCCCTTCACATAAAAATCTCCTGAAAGAGCTACAAAAGGAATACTTGAGCTTTCAGAAAGCCAGAGTCTGGATCAACAACAGGATCAACTCTTGCCTTTGCAAGAGCAAGGAGCTTAGGATGTCTTTCCTTCTCCATGTTTGCGATTGTTGCTATAGCTGCTGCCTTTGACAGAACCTTCTGTTTTCTCTCCTGCCATTTTTTTCTTGGCTAGATGAAGCTTTCATTCTTTTTAGGATCAAGATCTCCTTTCCTAACTCTGTTTTAAAGGAGGTATTTGACAGCTGTAATGCCCAGCCCTATCTGCTCTTGAATCCAGGAAGGAATGAAAACAGACACACAATAAATTAGAAGAGGCTTCATTTAAGGGTTTTTTTTTTTTCTGTTTTATCTCTGCAGAAGTATTTTTAGCCCTTTCTAAAGTAACAAGATGTTGCCTAGCTAGGTATCAGTAAGACCAAAAGAACCTGAGGAATAACAAAAACCTGGGAATGACAGAGCTGTTGCTCAAGGATACCTGGATTTGCTCCTCTTCCCACCTTCCCACTTCTCCTCTGCTCTCACTAATCCTGTCCATATGGGGAGAGTGTGAGAGCATCCCCTCTTAAGGAACAGGCAGCTTTTCCACCCTGCTCACCCTGAAAAGTATCATGGACAGTTGGCAGGGATATCTATCCCAGAAACAGTAGGGAAGGAGCCTGACAGACCTTGTAACTGTCTCAAATCTTGGGTTTGGTGGTTGTGTCTGTTTTATTTTAGGTGATGGTCCCTGCTGTCCCAGGCACGGGGTGCCTTTGTGAATCAAAAAGACAGTCAAATCTCACTGGCATTAAAGTAATCCATTTTCATCTTGATAGTCTGTCCCTGTGAAAGGAAACGCTTTTTTGTGTGGGAGCACATCCCCCTTTCCCAAACCCCTCTTAATCCCGTACCTGTGGAGGGATGTGATCCCCAGGGTAGATCTCTGTTAAATTAAAATTAATTGGAATCGAATTTAATAGAGGGGTAGCATCTCCATGGATCTTACACTGTGAAGTAGAGTCAGTTTGAGGTGTTTAACTGTGCTGTGTGGCTTGGATTAGTTCCTTGGCTTTTCCCTGCACTCTCTAGTGGATAACTGATCCTCTTATGGGCACTTCTCTTTCCAAAGGATTTTTGTCTTGTTTTTTCAGTGAATGAATGAAGGGCAGGACAGCAGTCATTGAACAGTTCCAGCAAACTGGAATTATTTTAGCCTCAGTTCAACGAAACTTCTGGGTGCTCTTGTTTTTTGGGCTGCGATGGATGTTAACAGCATTGAGGGCTTTATTTGAGTAAGGGATGGCAGGAGTAAGGCTGTAACAAACATCTGTCTGTGCCAGGCCTTTGGGAACCAAGCCACGCGCACCTCAGATGTGCGTGTGGAGGGCAAATTGTTCCCCTTCCTTGCTTTAAGTGCTCTGGAGCACAAGATCAGTGGTGCTGGAGAAGATCATTGAGTCCAACTTAAACCCAGCAGTGCCAAGGCCACCACCAGCCCATGTCCCTAGGTGTCACATCCACGTGGCTTTTAAATCCCTCTAGGGATGGGGATTCCTGGGCAGCCTTTGCCAAGGGTGACAACCCTTTCCATGAAGAATTTTTTCCCTAATACCCGATTTCAATGTCCCCTGATGCATTTTGAGGCTGTTTCCTCTTGTCGCTTGGGAGGAGAGACTTGACCCCACCTGGCTACATCCTCCTTTGGTGTAGCTGTAGAGAGGAACCAGAGGAGGAATCATATGGAGCGATCAGGAACCAAACCCTCCCAGAATCCAGCCAATATCTGCAGCTCCATGTTCCTAGATTCTCTCAGCTTTTAGCTGTGTGCCTACAACACTGACAACCCTTTGGAAGCAAGGATTTCTCCTGTAGGAAGCAATCATCTGCTCCCAGCAGTGGTGGAAGGGGCTATTACTGGGCTGTTCTAAACAGCCTCGGGGTATTGATGAATGAGCCTGAGCTCCCAGAGCAATGACTCTGCTTTTAAGTGCTCTTTGATCGGTGCTGCTCTGAGCAGGCTGTTTATAGAGCTCTTGGAGCTGTGGAGCCCAGCCATCAGCACAGAGCAGAGCAGGAATAGAAGGCAATAATGGCAATTCTGTTTGTTCCCCAAAGGCTGGAAAACAAGGCAGGCTCCTCCTCAACAACCTTTCCAGGTGGTTGGAGCTCTCCAGAGCTCTAGCTGCACGTGCCTGGTGTGGAATGATCTGGAGCAAGCAGCTGGCTGGAGCTGCTTGTTGCTCTTCCACAGCCTCTGCTACTTTATAGGGCTTTTCATCATGTTTATAGTTTTGACAGGCACTTCTGTGGCAGGTTCTTAATTTAACTGATGAGACAGTCTTGTTTTCATCTCTTTTCCTAATGCTCTTTTAAAGTTGAGCAGTTTGATGCCTTTGAGCTGGCTTTGCCTTTGGGTTCAGCTCATTTCAGGAGTTTTGTGCTATGTGTGATGGATTTTATCCCATCCCTCTGGAAATAATCCTCACTGCCAACTTTTGGGCTCTGTGGAGTGTAATGCAGCAGGCCAAGGCTTCATTCTCACTCAGTTTCCATGGAGTGGAAAAATTTGTTCCTTGGTGACCTGGCAGGAGTTGCAGGAATGTGGGGGAGCTCTTGGGGCTGCCTGGTGGAATCTCTGTGATCATAAAATTGTGGAATGGATTGGGTTGGAAGGGACTTTAAATCTCATCTCAGCCCCGCTGCCATGGGCAGGGACACTTTCCATCACCACCCCGTGGTGCTCCAGCCTGGCCTGGGACACTTCCAGGGAACTTGTACTGCAAGAGAAAGTGAATATTCAGTCCCTCTCTGTTGTCTCAGCTGCTGGCAAGTCCCATAGAGCTTTCTCCTGTCTCCTTTCCATCATCTCTTGCAGCTGGGCTGCCCAGCCTAGACAAACCCAGCAGCCTCAGGGCTGGTCCCTGATTTCCATCCCTGCCCTTGTACTGGGCCAAGAGCAGCCTGGGAATTTCAGCTGGGTGCACTTTGGAACATCAGCCTAACCAGAACCAGCCCATCTTACCCCTTGCCCTGCATCCCCACATCTTCCCTGGTGCTCCTACCACACCTCTCTGCAGAATCCTACCCTGTTCCAGCCATGCAGCTCCTTTACTGCAGTCACAGCTGGAAAATGTGGGATTTGAAGAGCAAAGTTTGGCAAAGTGGCCGGTGTCACTTGTGCATCTTGTGCACAGAGCATCAATTCCCATCATCCTGCTTCCTAGGTAATATGGGAATTGTTTACTCTGCTTCCCTCTTCCCCTTTTTTCCCTTTTTTTTTTCTTTTCTTTCTGATTATTTTGAAAGTTTAGCTGTAACAAATCCCCAAACTCTCCTGCCTTTGCCAAGGCCCACTGTGAATGATGGAGTTATGGATGAATACTTATAACACTTGCTTTGATGTCTTGCATGTCTTTAACCAAAGGCACACAGGGAATTTGTTTTGGACAATGAACGTGAGTTCTGTCGGGGTTGATATTGTAGCTTTTTAAAGAAGGCAGACGTACCCAGAAACAAAACTGTAAACTGCTGTATTTTCCCAGAGATCTCCTGTTGCTTTAATAATCTACTTCTCTGGGAATCTCTTCAAGTATCAAAGGGCCAATTATGTGCTGCCTGGAGAGGACCAGGGAGGGCTGTTTTTGTGTCACAGGCTGGTCACAGTTCCTCCCTGGCTCACTGCTGGGAATCCGTGGGGCAGAGATAGTAATCATTTCTGTTCATCTCCCATCTCCTCTTTGCTCAGTGGGGGGAACCTCTCAACAGGACTGTGTGGTTTCTACTGATGTTTAGACAAGACATTAATTGAAAAACCTCAGAAAAACTGATCACAACTGGTTTGTGACAAGGTAGGGTGGGAAGTGTCTCGTGGAGGAGGTCAGGTCTTCTGTCAGCTTGATTTTTAGGGAAAGAAGTGTCTTGGTTTTTAACATTCAAGTGAATAGAAACGCAAGTCCCCTTCCTCAAAACAACAGGCTTCATCTTTTAATAAATGGTTCATTTTTGTGGCCTGACTACAGACTTTATCAAGACTGCATCTTGCTTCTCTCTGCAGGGGCAGCTCTCCCCAACTGGATCCTCTTACATGTTTTTTTGGAAAGGGAAAATCCTCAGGACAAGTCTGGGGTCTTGTGTGAAACCAGTGTTTGTTTGGAGACAGAGCAGATGATCTGTGCTTAATTATTTGGAGAGGCTGCCAGCAGATAGCTTATTTCTAAAGGAAGAGTTTTATTACAGCATCTTTGCTGGCTTCAGCCTTTCTCACCAAACTCATGGGCTTTTTTCCAGTATTTGAGCTCAGAGGTGTTCTGTTCTTTCTTTTTGGTTCCTGGAGGTAGGAATAGATGTTCTGGAGATGAGTTCTGCTTTTAGAACCAGGATCTCACCATCTCTGGCATTCCAGGTCGTGGTCAGTACCTTCCAAAGGGCGCTACTTCAGCACTGAGACTCACAGGCTGCTGCTTAGGTCCCAGGGTCCTTGAAATTCGGGTAAAGGCTTCAAAAATCTTTGGGTTTTTCCATCAAAAAGTGGTTCCTGACTTTGCTGATGAAGGCAGGCAGATACTGTTTTTGCTTTAATGAAGAAAAGTTCAGCTCTTGAAGGCTAAAGCTGCAATTTCATTTGAACAGTTTAATTTAACGTGGTATTTAACTCAATATCTCACGCATGAAGTATTTCATATATTTAATAATGTGTGTGCCTATTTTGGAATGAGATTCAGTTCCTCTTCTCCATGATACAGTTAGGGGAGCCATCTCAGGCTGGGAGGAGCTGGATGAATCCAGGTGGAATGTGGTGCTGAGATCACTGGCCTCATTTTCGTATTTATATTTTGGCTTTTGCAATCCCTCCTTCAGCTGCACAGCTCAGTCTTTTCTGAGAGACTGGTTTTTCTGTAAGTTTTATCATTACAATGTAGAAACAGTATTTCCTGTTCTGTAGATCTCACGAGGCACTTCAGAACTTTGAGGGGAGTGACCAGAGTTCTGACCGAGCTTTCTGCTTTCTTTAGCTCCCTGGGCACAAGTACAAGCCAGGCTACAACGCTGATGTTGGGGACAAGTGGATCTGGCTGAAATGAAATCTGTTCCTGCTGGAGCCCTGGCCAGGATGGACCACAGGACCTGAGGGAAGAGGAGCCACGTTCAGTGCACCTGCTGCACATCACTTGTGTAGCACCAAGGAAACACTGCTGAAATCATTTCCCGTCCCCAGCAGAAGGGAGTAGACTCCCAGAAGGAAAACCACTTCATTCTGGTTTGTTTTTCCCTGAGGAACTCAGGGATGTTGGATAGTCAGTGTGGGATAGCCAAGTGAGCTGGGGCAGGCTGAACATCAGAGCTGAATTTTCTCTTCCTCGAGACTGTGGCACATTATTATCCAGGATTAGTGTTGTTCTGCTGATTCAAGAGGAATTAAACCTGTACCCTCCTGGCTCTCACAAAGTTAATACCTTGTTCTGTCGTGCGTGGTGTTCTATGAGGTTCATTAGAAGCAACAACGTGTTCTGAAAGGCACTGACTGGACCTCAGCAAAGCATAAGAAGTTCTTTGAGAGATGGAAATGAGTTATCTCAATTAATACAGCAAAAATCTCTGCTTAAAATTCTAAAAAACAGTCAAAATAATTGCCAGCAGTTGTACTTACAGCTTCTTGCTTTGATTCTACTATAGAGTGAGATGTTTGTTGGCTATAAAAGACAAGTGAAATTATTATTTTTGCACGTTCCTGAGAGTCCAAGTTGGAAGGGTTCTTTTAAAAGAAATCATTCAATTTAGTATTAGTCACAGAAATGAGGTACCTTGGCATTGGTTCAAGCACCACTGTCCAGATTTAGGCTGCAGTTAATTTTGCATTTCCAGCATGGGGCTCGCTGCTTCAGCCACTGAGGAAAAGGGCTGCCAGGCATTCCAGAATTTAGGGCAGTGCCTTGGAGTTAAGCAGCCAAGTCTCGCTTGTGCCCCTTCCTGTATCAAAACCAGTATGAAGAGTCCCTTAATGAGAGCCTTGGGGGCCTGGTGAGCTACTGGATGAAGGAGCAGTGGGAAGAACTGTGGCTCTTTTTGCTGATCCTGTGGGGCTTTGCTTCCGTGTTTCATGTCTCATCCATCTGTCCTCTGGGAAGGGATGCCTGAACCCTTCAGGACTCCCAGCCAGTGCAGTGAGATCCTGAGCAGTGTGAGCCTCCCTCCACCTGCCCAGAGCACCATGTCCCAGCTCTGAGGGGTGTGGGGATGAAAGGAGCACCCGCTGTGGTTTTAAGATTCCTCTGGAGAGTGCAGCTCTGTTTGTACATGTCTCCTCCATCCTGGTGTCGCCAACTTCTCTGGGTGCTGGAATTCACTTGGCAGTGTGTGCAGCCCAATGCCAGATCTGGAGAGGTGTTTTGTGCTGTGGGTGGAGCTGGAGAAGCTGCTGTGGGACACTGTGGGGGGCTCACTGGGGTGCAGAGCAGCTTTAGGAGCCTTCCCCACCCACTCCAGCAGCACGGAAGGCTGAGCTTTGGATATAAAAGACTTTAATTCCAGTCAGGAAAAGTAAGGCTGGTGAGCCCTGTGGTATGACAACATGCATCTCAAGCACTTTCAAAAACTTTTGTTCAGGCTTTAACTCTGCTTTAAAACTGTTTATAAGCTAAATCTGTGAAGGAAATAACTTTATCTCCCTTTGCTGTAGGAAGGAGCACTAGCTTTTCTCTTCCCTCCTCTGTGTTTTTCTCTTCCCTCCTTCCCACTCCAACACCTCAAGAAAAATCTCTTAGCAAACCAGGTGTAGAGATTTGGGTTTTGGAGGCTATGCTGTGCCAGTTGGATGAATCTATCTCCAGTTCTTAGTTGGATAGGGAAAAATAATACGGCTCGAATCCTCTCCATGCTTCTGCCTAGGGGCATGTATGAAACCCATCTGCAGTCTGTCCTCTCTCTCCAAATTCCAATTGCCTGGGGTTTGCCACTTGCCTGTCCTGTCCTGTGCTTGGCTCTGCCTGCTTTCCCAGGGCAGATTCTCTGGGGAAGGTCACATTTATGGGCAAAACCACCAGCTTTCCCTGTGGTCACTCCAGCTCAGCAACAACCTTGCCCTTGGCTTCACTTTGCACAGGAGGGGAGAGAGGAGATGAGTGACTGGTGCTTGTCTGTGCTATCCCAGTATGTCTATTAATAGCTTCCCCCTCAGCTGGGGAACCAGGACCTGGATCAATCTGATCGGTCCACAGCCGTGATTTAACACGAGAGAGGTGGTGAACCCTCTTGAAAAGGCGTGTCCGGAGTCCCTGCGAGGGATCGGGAAGACAAGACACCGTTGGGATCCTCTCTAGGACCAGGTGCAGCCCCGAGCAGTTTGCCGTAGCCGGACGCCTCTGCCTTCCTTTGGAAGGTACTGATTTTCTGATAATAGTACTGCCCTGACCTGGGGTGGACTTTAACTTTGGGAAAAGATATCTGCAGACCTGAGCATTCGTTTTTATTGCGTGGATGGTCTTATGTTTGCCGTCTGGAGAGATCTGGCTCAGAACCATGGAGTCTCTATCTCCGACAATGATTTATTGGAGTTTCTTCAATTTGCAAACAGTCGTGTTTTTTTTCACGAGTCTGGCTTTTTCCCTGGATCCAGAGGCTTGGAGGTCCCTGTATTTCGTCGTCAGGCAACGCGTCAGGCAAGATTTCCGAGTAACTCAGTACATGATAGTTTTTTTAAAGCTTTTTTCCGATAGTCCTGGGATGGACCCCAGTGAGCACGTCTGTACGGGGCAGGGGGGTCCCCCGCACCCAGCGGGGGCCTTTCAGCCCCCCCCATCACGGCCGGATGGAGACCAGTTTGTTCAAGGACAGTCTTCGCTGCTTGGTGCCTGCCGCGCAGGGCGCGGGGCAGAGCCTTTGTGCAGGGCTCAGAAGTTTTTTTTCTGCTTCTGCACAAGAGGAGCCGCCTCCACCGCCGCCTCCTCCGCCTCCTCCTCCTGCAGCGTGCGAGCCCCTCCTCCTCCCCTCGGAGGCTGCGGAACCACTGCCGGCCCCGGCGGAGGCACCGCCTCCCTTGCCGGTCCGCCCGCCCGCAGCCGTGCCGCCTCCTCCTCTGCCCCATTCGGAGCTGAGAGAAACACTCGCCACTGAGAGCCAGCCTGAAGCCGCTCCAGCGAAAGCGGAGACGCCGCCTCCCCGCCGCTTCGCGCCGCCCTGGCCGTGCCCGCGCCGGCCCCGCTCGCCGCGTCAGCCCCTGCCTCGGAGTCGGCGGCCGCGCCTCCGGCAGTGACAGCGGCGCCTCCGGCACCGCCCGTCATGGCTCCGGCGGCGGCGGCCGCGCCCCCTGCCCCGGCGGCCGTTCCCTCCACGGCGGCCGGCCTCGCCGCGCCGGAAGCGACTGTTCTCTTCGTGCATCACACCGCGGAGGGCGAACGCCTGCTACCTGCAACCTCCGCTCCGCAACCTGCCTAGGACAGTGGCTTTGAAGTAAATAAGAAACGGCCAGGAGACCTTGCGCTCCTTTCTTGATAAGGCCTTTATTAAAAGATAGCCTAAGGGGGCGGGGGTACGGCATTCGCGAGGCCACCACTACTCCCAGGGAGTCGACGTCCCAGAGGAGGGGGCAGCGTCGGGATCTTTGCCCTCAGAGGATACATCCAGAGACTCAATTATGGCTCATTGGTCTAAGGGGGTTACTCCGTTCGGACCTCTCTCCAGTCATGGCGACCGGCTCCAGGGGTATTGAAGGCTTTCTCGGATACTTTGAGACTTTCCTGTCCCGTAGATGTGGATTGTTGTGCAGTCCCTACTTTGGTTTGTGGTCTGAGTCCAGTTTTAGTCCTCTGCTGGGGTCCGGCAATTAATATGCAGCATACGCTAGGCCTCCTGGGAATCAGGAAGTCACCTCAGGGAGCAGCGGCTGAACTACCCGACGCCATGAAGGGGACAAAGAGGGTTCAACTTACTAGGCATAAAAGGGTTAACACCAGGGGAACATACCAAAACTAGGGGAATACAACCGGAGTGTGAACTGGGCATTGGGGCAATTACATCAGGTAGGGAAAATACGGACAGGGTGGAATCAGTGAATACACTCAAGTGAACTTCCAAACTGTGGAATAAGCAGACAAATGACTGAACATACAAACAATCGAACAGCGGAGTAAACATACAAACAAATGGTTAAACCTTAAATTTATTCATAACAATCCCCCCTCTGTTACTTTGACTGGGTGTAAGCCTGCCTCAATTAGCAGTTTCTGGCTCCTGATAGTAAAACTTCCTCAGTCTTTGGTATTTGTCATACACTTCCTTGGCTGTCATTCTCTCTGTACCCTCTAACCTCATTATATTAGTTTTTCTTTTCCCTTTCTTTTTGGAGGCTTCTAGGGAAGTGGGAATCATGCTGCCTGACTGGATTGCAGATATAATTATTTTAATTAAGCATGGTATAAGGCAGGGAAAGAATAGCAGTCCAGCTAACCCTGCTACTGCGATAAATGCTACCTTTTTCCACCAACTAGTCTTCCATGACCAAAAGTTATCCCACCAGTCTGTGTTAACAAGCGGAGTCCACTCTTGGGTTCCGACATAAGCAATTTTCCTGATTTCCTTAGATATGTTACAGATGACTTCACTCCTATTATCTATCTCAAGGCAATGCTCTGTGGTGTTAAACTTCCCACATATTCCTCCCTTGTCTGCTAGCAGGTAGTCAACAGCTAATCATATCTGGTATACAACAGTGCAGGTTTGGGAAAGTTGTTCACTAACATGGTCTAGGGCTAGGGCAGTCCTATTGGAAATGGTTTCTGTTACTGCTTGGAGTTTAATTATACGTTTTAACATGTATATAGGGGTCCGGTACCCCCGCGAGCCATCTTGCGCCCAGGTGGCAGGTCCATATGTCTTAATGCTTTCCTCAGGAGTCCATGTTTTTCCTTTCCATTTTTGGGTTCCTCCCAATTCCACCAGACTCCTTTTTTCCCTTTTCGAAGATGTTTTCAGATTATCATATAAAGGAACTCCTAACCCTGGACCTGCCTCTTTGGGAAGTAGGAAAAAGGATGGCTTTATGATTCCTATTGTGCAACTGCCTGCCCAATCCCCTGGTAGATGCGTGTAAGCTGCTTTCCCACAAATCCAAAAAAGATCTCCCAGAACCTTCCAGAACCCTTCCCCAGTTTCATGAGGGAATTCCCAAAACTTTGATATAGACGTCATTCCCCAAAAGGGGTTAATTCCTTTATCTGCACACTCAAACAAGTCATAACCTTCATTGTATACACACCCCCTTTCTCTTTTACTCATACTCCCAATACCGGTTGGGTTCCTGGGGAACCCAACGCATGATGAATGGTGTTCCTTTTGTTATTAAATATCGCTTACAAGCCATCCTTCCCACTGGGGTGCAGAACTTGTTTCCTGTTCGTAAAATGCATTCTTCTCCAATCACACTGTTCTTTAATTCCCACCTCTCCTTTCTTCTATACTCTGGTGTCACTTGTCCCTCCTCTGTTTTGATTTCCAAAATTTCTCTTGGTTTGAGGCTCATGCCTTCCCAAGGCCACACATCTGACATTTGTGTGCTCCCACAAACCCAGCATCTGGTGATGTTTAACTCTTTGCTGATCTTTTCTACCAAATCAATGAACAGGTTCTTCCCACCTAGATCTTCCCGTTCTTTGTTACTAGTTTCTATATTCACTTTCTTTTCCTTAATTATATTCACTCCCCCTTCAGTTATATCTTTTTTTCTCCAAGCATAACCAGTTATCTTTCATGGGACAGTCCCCTAGGAGTCTTTGCCTCAAAGAGGCCGTATTCTTCGTGAACCAGTAGACCTTCCCTCCCTCTTTACAAGTTTCCAATTGGGACTGATTGTAACAGGAAGGACTCAAATTGGTATGTACTCTTACTAGAGACTCCCAAGTTCTCCCCGTCATACAAGGGGTGGTAACACTTGATACAGGAGTCCATTCCTCCTGTACTAGAGAGACTCATAATCATGATTATCATCACTTTTATAGAGGGTCGACTCATTTTCCTCAGGAGTCTGGTAGGGGTCATTTTCCCTTGACCTCCCCCAGTCTTGCCTCCTGGGATTATCTTCCGTGTCTCTACTGCACAGGGGAACTGAGTCTTAAGGTCTTTAAACCTTGTCCTTCCTGTCTCCCTCCCCTATTCCCTGTTTTGGACTTTGCTATTCCTGAGGGGCACTTGTCCAAGGGAAGATATATCTTCTAAGGAAGTGGAGCTATCTCTTAAGAGGGTTTTAAGGTAACAGTTTCAATACATTCAGAAAACTTACAACTTATTCACTTGTAACAGAAACTGTGCAGGCAACAACTATTACTGGTGCAGTTTAACAACTGTATTAATTTTTGGGAGTTTTCTTTAATTTCACCTTTAAGGCTCCAGTGGGTATAGCAGTCCAGGCTGGGGTACTGTCCGTTGACCCAGCCTCTTCCCTTGGGGGTTCCACAGGTCCTTTTACTCGTGAAATGTGCGTCCACCCTTTTTCCCTGGTCCTGACGGCTGTGTGTGTAGTAAGTAGGACTTGAAATGGTCCTTCAAATCATGGGCTAAGAGGAGCAGTAGTCCAAGATCTAATTAGAAACCAATCTCCGGGACTGATGTTATGGGTGCTTGTTTCTAAAGGAGGGGTCTGGGGGAGATATCCCTTTTTCCTGAGTTCCCCTAGTGTTTTTATGATTGTTTCTAGATATTTCCGGGATGCTTCTTCTCCCTCTACATATTGCGCAGTACTGTAAGGGGAGATTAGAAATGGGAGACCAAACAACATCTCGTAAGGAGACAATCCCAGGTCTGCTCTAGGTTGAGTTCTGATCCAAAGTAAAGCAAGGGGGAGACACTTCACCCAGTCCAATCCTGTTTCTAAAATCAATTTTGTGAGTACTGTCTTGATGGTCTTGTTCATCCTCTCTACCCTGCCGGAGCTCTGGGGATGCCATGGAGTATGTAACCTCCATTTTATCCCTAGAGCTTGCGTGGTGTCCTGCAGAATGCGAGCTGTGAAATGTGGGCCTTGATCAGAATCAATATTATTGATTCGCCCATACCGGGGGATAATACTTTCTAATAAAATTTTTACTACTGTCCCCGAGGTCTCGTTTCAGGTGGGGAAAGCTTCTGGCCAATGAGTTAGGTGATCTACGATCACCAGGAGATGTTTATATCTCCTCGCTGGGGGCATTTCTGTGAAGTCAATTTGCACATTTTGGAATGGTCGCTCAGCCAATTTTCTTCCTCCCGGTATAGGTTTCCTCATCACCTTTTGGTTTACCTTCTGACATGTTATACAACCTTGTGTGATTGCCCTTGCTATGTCGTATATTCCTACACAGACGTAATCCCTCAAGAATTGGTCACACAGTCCTTGTGTCCCCCAGTGAGTAAGCTGGTGTATCTAGGCTAGAACTCTCCGTGCTAGAGCTTTGCATATAAACTTTCTCCCATCTGGGAGAATCCACTCCCCTTGGGGCCCTTGTTGCAGTTTTAGTTCTTGTATAACTTTTTGTTCTCGCTCTGAGAATACCATGGGTTCCTTAAGGTATCCCCTTCCCCATTTGTGCTAGTAGCATCTGTTAACTTCAGAACTCTGACCGGTTCTTTTGGGTCTTGGGCTGCTTCTTTTGTGGCTAAATCGGCTGCCCGGTTCCCCCGTACTTCTAAGGTATTACCTTTTTGGTGCCCCCTCACATGTACTACTGCAATTTCTTCAGGTTTCAGTCACGCCTCCAAGATGGACTTAATCATCTCCCTATGGGCTAAGTCTTTGCCCTTAGAATTCAGGTAGCCCCTTTCCTCCCAGATTTTACCAAAGGCGTGGACAATACCAAAGGCATACCGAGAATCAGTGTAAATTGTTCCACACTCCTGGTCCAGAAGTTCTAATCCCCGCTTTAGAGCATACACTTCACATAATTGGGCAGACCAATGTGCTGGTAATTTTCCCTTCTCTTGGACTTCTAGATCTTTCTCATCAGATACTTTTATCACTGCATATCCTGACATCCGCTTTCCATTCACTACTCTCGATGACCCGTCACAAAAATATATTTCTCCCTGTCCTAGGGGTGTGTCTCCTAAGTCCAGTCTGACTTCTGTCTGCAAACTAATAGCTTCCACACAACAGTGTTCCAAACCGGGGGCTGGTCCTCCAGATAAAAATTGGGCTGGATTTACTAATCTGGTTGTGACTGATTCCAGGTGGTCTGAACTCATCAACATAATTTCATACTTTAGTACTTGGGCATCGGAGAGCCACTTGTGTGCCCCCTGACTAAGAATGCCCTTAATGTCATGCCGGGTATATACTCTGATTTTTCCTTGAAATGTCAATTTTTGAGCCTCCTCAACTATAAAAGCTGTTGCTGCTGTTGCCTGGAGGCACGTTGGCCATCCTCTGGCTACGGGATCTAGGAGTTTTGATAGATGCGCGATAGGCTTCTTGTGACTGGCCCATTCTTGAGTTAAAACTCCGTGTGCTACCCCTTCTTCTGCATTAACGAATAGATGGAATTCCTTCTTTAAATCTGGCAACCCCAGGACTGGTGCCGAGATAAGTGCTCCCTTGAGTCTCTCTAACCTCTCATCATCTTCTCTTGTCCATTCTATTGGGTCTGGAAGAACCAGCGTTTCATATAGAAATTTGACGTTCTGGGTGTAATTTTCCAACCATAATTTACAATAGTCAAATAAACCTAATAATTTCCTAATGTCTCTTTTTGTTTTTGGGGCTGGAATTGATACAATCCCTGAGATCCTCTCAGGATTCAACTTTTTGTACCCATGTCCAATCATGTGTCCCAGGTATATTACCTGAGGTTCCACAAACTGTAATTTGTCTTTTGATACTTTTAGTCCGATTGTCCCTAAATAGTTTAGTAATTTGATGCTGGTTCTCTGAACTAGCTCCTGGTCCTTCCCTGAAATTAAGAGATCATCTACATACTGGAGTATCTGTACTCCTTCCTCGGGGGTGAAGGCCTCCAATACTTTTTCTAGAGCTTGCCCAAACAGGTTAGGAGACTCACAAAAGCCCTGGGGCAACCGGGTCCACCTTAGCTGCATCCTTCTATTCCCCTCAAGGTTTTCCCACTGAAAGGCAAACCAGTCCCGACATTCCGGAGCTAATGGACAGGCCCAGAACGCATCCTTCAAATCTATGGTTGTGAACCATGCGTGATGATGAGGGATTTTGCTTAGAAGGGTATAGGGATCTGCTACAGTAGGGTGTCTCGCTATTGTTCTTTTGTTGACCTCTCTGAGGTCTTGTACTAAGCAATATTTCCCTTCAGCCTTCTGGATTGCCAAAATCGGGGTATTATGCGGTGACATACACTGTTCCAGAATACCTTTGCTTAGCAGAGATTGAACAATGGGCTCTAAAGCCCTTCTGTTCTCTAAAGACAATGGATATTGTTTGACCTGTATAGGAGGTCCCTCTGTCACCTGTACCTTTAAAGGGGGAATATCTGCCCATATTTTCCCTTTCCAGCCCAAACCTCTTGACTTATTTCCCCTAAATCTATTTCAGTCAACCTCAGCATTTTAACCACCATCCTTCCCCCTTGAGGAATTATTCTTATCCCTAACTGCACCTGGAGGTTTCTGCCTAACAAATTAGTATCTAAATCAGGGAGGTAAACCAAGTCTACCTGACCAGCCCAGGAATTTCCTTTTATTAGTATTTTTTCCAAAACTGGCGCTGGAAAGGGTCTGCCCTCTGCCTCCACAATTTCACAAGTCCTACCTCCCATTGTTACTCCCAGTGGAACTTGATTAATACTAGAACGATCTGCTCCAGTATCAACTAAAAATTCAAACTCTTGAAAGTAGGGACCTACTTCTAAAGTTAGCAAGGGCTCAATAAAATGGTACATGAGGTCCCCCAACACATAGAGCCCCTGACACCCCTAGTCCTGCCCTCTTAATATTCTTTCAAGGGCCTCCTGCTCTCTCATGATGGCTTCATCTCAAGAGGCCTTCTGACAATCTCTCTTAAAATGTCCTACCTCTCCACAATAATAACATTTGAAATCCTCAGGCCACCTGGGCCTCACTCACCAAGCTGCTACAGGAGCTTTATTAAAGGGTGTTCTCCCACTAGGTGGATTGGAATTCTCCTTCCCTTCAGCTATTTCTTTCCCTACCCCTACACTTTCTCTTGCCACTGCAATCATCATTCGTGCTTTGCTCTTGGCTTTCTCTTCTTCTCTGCGCAAGTACACTCTTAAAGCCTCTCTTAGCCAATAATTGATTCCTTTTTCCTGCCAGTCTTCCAGCCTCTCTAGCTTCCTCCTAATGTCTGGCCATGCCTTGGATACAAACTGAACCTTTAGCAAGACTTGGCCCTCTTGGCTCTCCGGATCTATATTGGAGTATTGCTGAAAGTTTTTTTTCAACCAGCCCAACCAAGCAGCGGGGGTCTTATCCTTCTCCTGACAACAAACGCCAGCTTAGAGTTGGTTCCTTTGGGGACTGCCTCTCTTATCCCTCTGATTATCAGAGTCCGGTACTCCTCCATATTCCTCCTATCTTGTGCCTGGTTGGGGTTCCAACTTGGATCTTCTACAGGTAACTTACGGTCTGCAGGAACCCCAGTTTGATTTTCCCTGTCCCAAATTTTTATGGCAGCAGCTCGAACCAACTTTACTTCCTCAGGACTAAATAATATCTTTAAAATGGAGGTGAGCTCCCCCCAAGTATAAATATGAGGGCCAAGAAACTGGTCAAGTTGTTGCGATACCCCTACTAGGTCCTCTACTAGATTACCCATTTCTTTCTTAAAGCCTCTTACCTTTGAGGAGGTAAGGGGTGCGTTTACGTGTCCTACCCCACCAAAAACTCCCCCCATAGGTACCTGTCTTAAGGGGAATAACCGATCTGCCCGCATAGCTCGGGATCTTGTATTACAATATGGACCCTCATCTAATCTCTCCCGTGGGGTCTCATTGTGGGGTTGGGGAGGTTGCAAATCCTCAGCTTCAATGGAATTATCTATTGAGGGCCGGGGTTCTCCCCACTGACGAGGGGGCTTAGGGACCACCTTTAGTGAAGGAGACATGAACATAGGGGTAGCAATTTTTGCTAACGGGTGTTCAGAATAAACTAAAGAACTCAGGGTATATGGGGAAGAAGTAGGGGTAGAGAGGGAGTCAGGGAGTTGAGATGGGGCAGGGATGGGAACCTGGCGCTGGGAGGCTTGAGGCGGGTTACTGGGGGCAGTAGAGACAGGGGTCTGTAGGGATGACTGAAGAGGGGTTAAAGGAGTTATGGACGATGGCGGGGTAGTAAGTGGTGGAGACAAGGGAGAAGACACCTGAGAAGGAGGGGGAAGTACTGGGACAAGAGGTTGTGGAAGGGGAGTTTGAGGAGCGGGGGAAGTTGTTAAGGGTGATGAAGCAGACAAAGAACTGGTAGTTTGGGACAGAGAGGTTTGAGGGTCAGGTGAAGAAGAAGGTAAGGGAAGGAGGGTTGGAGGAGGGGGAAGAGGTATAGGAGTAAAGTTTGGTGGAGGGGGTAATGGAATAGGATTTGGTAGTGGCGGTAAGGGTTCTGGGGAACCTATAGGATGAAGAGGAGGAGGCAGGTGATCTAGGGAATCCCATGGTTTACTCTTTTCTTTCTGTTCTCTGTCTGGCTCCTCCTTGCATTCTTTTAACTTGCAGATCTTAACAGACTTCCTTCCAGACTTTTCCTACCCCCAACAGGCAGCGTATACCAGTTGTTCTTCCTCTGGCTCGGGTTGACTACGTAAACTCTGCATTAATTGAGCACACATCCAGGCGTCCTCTGACCCGAACCACGGCCATTCAGTATCTAGCTTTGGCCATACTTCCATACAAAGATAGATCATCTTAATCTTATCTAAATCCCGGGTTGCCTTATTCATTGCCCAGTCATCTAACCTTCTCCCGAGGGGGCTGTTCGGGGGAATGTTCTTAACTCTCTTGGCCTTTCTACCACGGGAGCTCCTTTTGCTAGTACATTGACCCATCCTGAGGGTATTACAAAAAAAACTCTTAACGTGCCCTACCCAAACACAAAACAACTGACGGACAACACAAATTAGACTAAAACTTACCTCTTTCTCAACAACTGATTCACTCAAAACAAACTTCTACCTCCTGAGACCAATTAAGAATCCACCGAAACAAAACAAAACTGCAGTCCCCCTCAATCCTTACTGCGCTCGACTCACACTTCCCCAGGGTCCTGAGTGCCTGGGTTAGTCTGGGGCCTGCAGGTCAACACCCTAATGCTCTGTCCTCCACCTGCCCGAAGGAACACGCTTCACACACACACTTCCCCAGGAGCCTAAGTGCCTAGACCCTAACCTGAGGTCTGCAGGTCAACACACCACGACTTTCAAAACCCTTCTACCTGCCCAGAGGGTTGGACTGCGCCCGACTCACACTCCCCCAGGATCCCGAGCGCCCGGGTTAGCCTGGGTCTGCAGGTCAACCCACCGCCACTTAAAAACTCTTCTACCTGCCCATAGGGTTGAAACAAACTAAACAAAACACACACCAAAAGACAGGGGAACTACACCAACTCAAATAAAACCTAGGGGTCCCTCCCCACACCTTCTCCTTCAGGTTGGGTTCCAACGGCCAACCCCTAGGGGGGGGAAGTTTTGGAGTGAAGTCCTAGCAGGCTAATCCCTCCCCCAGCCCTTAACTCCCCCTTTCCCAGAAACCCAGAGCCCGGTCCCAACAGGGTAGCGCTATCCTCTTCCAGCATTCCTGGGTCCTGACCTAGAGGCCGGGTCCTAGCGGAGATCTCGGGGGCCCTTTCTGGCCCCTACTCCCTCCCCGTACCTCCCATGAGGCTAGGTCTTAGCGGGGCCTGGGTCCTCCCTCCCTCCACCTCACAACTTAGTCAGGGGAAGCTAATCAGCTAACCCCTGAGGGAGGCGTCTCACTCGCTTCACCGGGCCCAAATCAGGCCTCTTTTGCTTCCCCCGTTCCCAGCCGGCCCCCTCGCGGGAGTCCGGAACCCCAGTACTAGGGGTCCTCACTTGCCATGGGGGTCCAAGCTGCCGGCCCCCGTCTCACTTGCACACACACTCGGTCACCGACTTTCCCCGTAGGCTGTCTTCGCCGTCCAGATGTGGACAGCTGTCCTCCGAAGGTCCGAGGTGGATGGCCAGTCCTCCTGGGCCCTCGTGGGTGTGGTCTATCCCGGACGAGCCCCCAATTGAAGTAAATAATAAATGGCCAGGAGACCTTGCGCTCCTTTCTTGATAAGGCCTTTATTAAAAGATAGCCTAAGGGGGCGGGGGTACGGCGTTTGCGAGGCCACCGCTACTCCCAGGTGAGTCGACGTCCCAGAGGAGGTATAGACGATCCTGTCGATTACGGCAGGGTCGGAGTCTTTGCCCTCAGAGGATACGTCCAGAGACTCAATTATGGCTCATTGGTCTAAGGGGGTTACTCCGTTCGGACTTCTCTCCAGTCATGGCGACGGGCTCCAGGGGTATTGAAGGCTTTCTCGGATACTTTGAGACTTTCCTGTCCCGTAGATGTGGATTGTTGTGCAGTCCCTACTTTGGTTTGTGGTCTGAGTCCAGTTTTAGTCCTCTGCTGGGGTCCGGCAATTAATATGCAGCATACGCTAGGCCTCCTGGGAATCAGGAAGTCACCTCAGGGAGCAGCGGCTGAACTACCCGACGCCATGAAGGGGACAAAGAGGGTTCAACTTACTAGGCATAAAGGGGTTAACACCAGGGGAACATACCAAAACTAGGGGAATACAACCGGAGTGTGAACTGGGCATAGGGGCAATTACATCAGGTAGGGAAAATATGAACAGGGGTGGAATCAGTGAATACACTCAAGTGAACTTCCAAACTGTGGAATAAGCAGACAAATGACTGAACATACAAACAATCGAACAGCAGAGTAAACAGACAAATGGTTAAACATACAAACAAATGGTTAAACCTTAAATTTATTCATAACAGCTTTGCTCTGCCCCCGCCGCCTTTGGAAACCAGCCCCCCTGCGCCGCAGCCGGCAATCGATCCATCAGCGGCAATGCCCGCAGCGCCGGCCAAGGACCTCCCCCCACCAGCTCCGTCACCGGCATCGGCCGTGACACCCGCCTCGCCCCCCTCCCCGCTGATTCTACCGGGTCACCAGGCGCTGCGAACAGCGACAGCAGCGAGCACCAACAGCCTGGCTCCTCGCAGGGGTGTGCACCCCCGTGGCTGTGCACCAGCCTGATCATGCTGTGGAATCTGAAGGTTCCTCTGGGGAACACACCTTCCCTGCTGTGTCCTGGGGCAGCCCGTGCGTCCCGCTTCCGTTCGGGGGGCGGGAGCCGCGGCGTCCCAAGGGGCTGTGGCTTCAGCAGCACCTGGGTGGTGTGGGGGGAAGGCAAAATGCTGGAGGAGTTGCCGTGACGCTGGCCGCATGGTGGGGGTGGGCTGTGAAGATGAAGAGCCCGTCCCACTGGCCGGGCTTGGGCCGCCCGCCGGGGCTCGGGCCACCACCCTGCCAGCCGGGTCTGGGCTCCTTGGTCCAGCCTCCCGGCCTGGGGCCCCCGTGCCCCCCACGGCCGGGTTTGGGATCCTTGCTCCGCCCACTCGGACCGCGTCCACTGTCCCGCCCAGCACCGCAGGGTCCTAAAACCTGCTGCTGATGGGCATTCTGATTCTGAAAAAAAAAAACCAAAATCATTAAAATTAGTTTTAAGATTAATTAAATAGAGATGGTTGAAAAGACAAAACATGAAAAAGTGGTTGATTTAAGAGCTTTGGCCATAGCATTCCAGGAATTTTCTCAGTTCTTTTGAATTTGGTGATGGTTTTTTTTTGCACGGGAAAGGTATGTTTGCATGGTTGACGATCACCCAGATGTATTTGCATCAAAATCAGGGGAGTTTGGAAAATCATGATCCGGAGATGATTTCCAGCTCTGCTCATTTGAGTTTTATCAGCTGTTGCAGTCTCTGAGACAACATTCAGTGTTCTGGTGTTTGATAATTATATGATGTCACATTTAGTGGTTTTCTATGGTTTTTTAATTGTTTCAGGATTTTCTTCAGTTCTCTGTTTCAGGATTGAGAAGGACTTTTAAGGATGTCAAGATCAACATCTCCAGTCAATGAACACCTTCTCCTGACACTCAGCTGTTTGGACTTTGAAACTTGAGCATTGTTTTCATTGTTATTTGGGTTTTTATATTGTAAGCTTTGTTTTAGAGATTTGATAGAAGTAGGTGTTTGGCAGGTAAAGGATCTCTTTGAACATGCCACATCGGCATCTGATTCGGCTTCTGATTGATAATTAGCAAGTTGATAAGGGAACCTCTTGAGATGTGTTTGCTCTCTCTTTTGCAAGGGCCCTGCAGAAGAATTGCAAATGCAGTTTTTATTTCTTTTTAATTTATTTATACAGAAAAGGGTGATATGTGGCAAGCACATTTCTCTCTCTCTCTCAGGATTTTTCATAGAGGTGCACAGAGATAGAGAAAACAATTTCTATGTCTGCTCCTTGTTTTTCCTATGTGGAATGTGTTTGGAGAATTGTTCAACTGGGGTGATTGCTTGATTGGATTCTGGTGAGGATTGTTTGAGCCTGATGGCCAATCCAATCCATCTGTGTCTGGACTGTTGCGAACAGGGTCACGAGTAGTTAGTGAGTTAGATATGGTAGTTAGAAAAGTAGGTATGTAGTTTTAGTAACTTCCTTTATATAGTATAACAATGTATTATAGTTTAGGTATAATAAAGAAATCATGCAGCCTTCTGAAATGGAGTCGGACATCATTTCTTCCCACCGGGTTCGCATGCATTTTACAATAGAGCACCACGAGGCCTCTGAGAGCCAGGGGACGCCGCTCCCTGCACTCGCTCTGCAGGTGCCTTGACATAATCTCCAGCATGCTGTCACCACATTTAGTCGTGTCCAGGCGCTCGAGGACCTGGAAGGCACAGGGCAGTGACAGGGGACCCGGCCGGCAGGAGCCCAGAAGCGCACAGGGCTGGGCCCAGGCAGCAGCACAGGGCGTGGGCACTGTCCTGGCAGCTGTGGCTACGAGAGGGCAGAGAGCTGGGAGGCAGCTCAGCGAGGCAGCGCTGGCCAACAGGCTCACCTCCACAAGGAATGCCAGGGCAGGTAGATCCCAGCACGGCTCCTCCCTGCTGAGCTGCCGGAGCAAGTGGAGCGTGATGCAGGAACAGAAGGGGACCAAGACATTGCACATCTCCCTGGCAGGAGGAAAAAGGCATCAAGACCCTGAGGTGGGGAGACCAAAGCTCTCCCAGCACTGACTCACAGAGGTCTGGTCTTTCCCCAGCATCCCTGGAGGGGATGTGGACCGTCTGAGAGGCAGCCCCTTCTGGGCGCCCTCCTCTCCCAGCCTTTTCCAGTCTTCTTGGCCATCCCTCACTGACGAGGCCCTCTGGCCCATGACCACAGGGACTGTGTGGGGCACAGGGCACAAATGCTGGGGGCAGTGAGCAGAAGGGGGTCTCACCTGGCCAGCAGACCCACGGCATAGTGCTGGGTGTGAGCACACAGCATCATGTCCCAGCCACCCTTGCGCTCCATAGCCACCACCACATGGTCACACTGCAGTCGGCAGCGCTCAGTGCCGAGGTGTCCATGGGGCAGGGCCCAAGGGCAGAGGCAGGGGGAGCAGCGGGCCTGGTGCCCCCTGAACCTGCCCCTAGGCCAGGTTTCAGCCCAGCGCCTGAGGGGTGGAGAGGATGGAGAGCTGCTGGAGAGGCGACCTGGGGCTGAGCAAAGGCCCAGAAACTCACAGCCAGGGCAAAAAGGTCCTTGTTGTCCCCATCGGAGGTGCACATTCTGTGCAGAGGCCAGTCCTCCATCACACAGAGCAGTGTTGGCAGCGCTTTCTCCAGTGCTGGTCCCGATGAGCCTATGGCTCTCCACATCTTTGCAGCAGCTCTGTGGGATGGCAGCTCTGTGTCAGGGGCATCTCAGTCACAGCACCATGCCCTGTGCAGCTGTGGGGGCCCAGGTGACAGAGGCCTGGTGCCCTGAAGGGCAGGGGGGGAGCATTGGCAGCAGGCTCAGGAAACAGAGGGGCCCGAGGGTCCTGGGCCTCTCTGCCTGTCTGGCAGAGACCATTGGACAGGCTGTGCAGGGCCACGGGCCCTAAAGGCTGCTGAGCCCTGAGCTCTCAAGGCTCGTGGGCCCCGTACCTGTCACACGTTGGGGCACAGCGCAGGAGGGTCAGCACCACGTCATCAGGGTGTTCTTCTGCCAGCCTCACAATGTCCGTTTGCAGCCTGGCATCCACAGAGACGTGGGACATGAGACTCTGGTGGATGTTCTTCACCTTGGCTGGCACCTGGAGGAGGCATGGGGGAGACTTGGAGCGCTGTCCAAAGGAACAACTTCCCCAGCTTCCCCCAAGAAGTGCTTCTGTTCCCACCACACTGTGCTGGCCTCAAAGGCTGAGGGGGCCCAGAGACCATGGCTTGAGGGGACACACCATCCTGGGAGGCCTCCAGGTGTGGACCCAGGCTGCTTACCTGCTGCTGCTGGTGAGAAGAAACACAAGGCTCCTTGAAATAGTCAAATATGAGTTCCTGACTCAGAGTGGGAGTGGGCGTGGTGTCAGTATTTGCAAGGCCCTGAGTCTCTACACTGTTGGCGTTTGTGATGGCCACATCCTCAGTCACTGCCATGTCAGCCTTTGCCCTGTGATCGTTCATTGCAGCCTCAGAGCCTTCTGAGTGCTCCAGTGAATCTGGGCTGGTGTCAGTAGTTGTGATGCCCTGAGTCTCTTCATTGTCGTTGTTTGTGATGGCCACGTCCTCAGTCATTGATGTGAGAAGAGCCTTTGCCCAGGTTTCAGTCTCTGAGGTCTCAGCGTCTTCTGAGCGCTCAGCCAAGTCTGGGCTGCCATCAGGCTCTGCCTGGAGCCCGGTCAGCCCCGAGTCAGGCTCGGCTGTGCCCTCAGCTGCTGTGCTGCCGGTCTTCCTACGCTGAATGCGCAGGAACTGCCGGAACATCTGCAGGAGAAGAAAGGCCAGGGAAGCCCGGGATGTTCCATGGAGTGCTCCAAGCGTGGTGCTGGGCTGAGCAGTGACAGCAGGCCCAGCCCAGGTGGGGATGGCTGCTGGTACCTTCAGGCTTTTGCGGAAGCGGCCACGGGCGGGTTCCTGCTCTTGTGTCCGGTCCAGGGCTGCATCTGGCAAAGAAGCAATGCAAGGGCTGGCTGGAGGGCATCCCCCCAGAAAATGCTCTGGTCAAAAGAGAACTGGGGGAAAAGATGAGGAAAATGAAATGTCTGGTGAATGCGGGTGCAACACATTCTGTATTATATATAGAGTTGGAAAAAATTGGTCCTGGTAAAGTTTTGAATGTTAGTGGAGCCACAAGTCACCAGCAGAAGTTTTCCCTTTTAAAACCACAATCTTATAAACTGGGAAAAACAGTAGGAATACATCGGTTCCTATATATGGCTACGCCCCCCCAAAACCATTCGTCCCACACAGATGGGAGTGGCTTTGTAGGAGCAGATCAGTGAAAATCACTGATATGATATACAGTTAGCACAGAGCAACAGGGGATAGAAGCCCTACCTCTACGAGTTTTTGTCTCTATAGATTGGGTTTTTTTGGATTATTTCATTAATTTTGTTCATTTTATTAATCTCAATTACAAGAATTCCAATTTGGTATTTTGGATTATTACTAGTTATATTTAGTTTGATCTTTTTATTGTAATCTATTCAGATTGATTTATTTAATTGTTTCTGTTAGATTCATTTGGTGTTCTAATAGTATCATTTTATTTTGATTCTACATTTTAATAATTTTATTACAATTTATCAATTATTTTATTTGATTGTTTTACTCTACAAAGTTTTGTCAAATTTCATTATTTAATTTCAATCATTCAATTTAATTATTTTATTTAAAGTTGACAATTGTGATTCCAATTATTTAATTTCAGTCATTCTGCTTCAAATCTACTAATTATTTCATTTTATTTCAATGATTTGATTTTCAGTTATTTAAACCTGAACTGGATTAGAAATTGTTATTCCAATTGTTTTATTTCAGTTGTTGTATTCCATTTTTTAATTTCAAGTTATTAATTATTGTCATCAGATGACACAAGGAAAAACGACGCACCACAGCTTTGGTCACAATGAAGAGACTAATTTATTTTCTCTGACTCCAATCTTTTATAGTTCTCAAAAGATGCCAATGGATTGGAGGGTGAACGTGCCACCTCTCCAACGACACTGGACAAACTACCTGTGCATCAAATTTCTCCGCCTCTATGAAAGAATGCAAAACAATAGGTTGTTTACAGAAAGTTGTGTGGGAAAGTTCTCTACAAGAATGTAAACTCAGAAGGCTTTAGAAAACTCTTGAAAATCAGGGCGACAAATTATTTTATTCAATTGTTTTAATTTTAAAATTGTGTACAATTGTGATTTTAATTATTAATTTCAATCATTCTGCTTCAAATCTACTAATTATTTCATTCTATTTCAATTATTTGATTTTCAATTACTCTCATTTAAATCTGAACTGGATTGAATGTTGTTATTTCAATTATTTTATTCCAATTGTTTTATTTCAATTTTTTTTCAATATCTTATTTCAATTGTTTTACTTCAATTCACCAATTATTTTATGTAATTGTTTTAATCATTTCATTCTATTTCAATTATTTGTTTTTCAAATATTCTTATTTAAACCTGACCTGCATTAGAAATTGTTAATCCAATTGTTTTATTCCAGTTGTTTTATTCTGGTTGTTTTACTCCAATTGTTTCATTCCAATTGTTTCATTCCAGTTGTTTTATTTCAATTGCTTTATTTCAATTGATTAATTATTTAATTCAATTGTTTTAATCGAAAAAATTGTGAACTCCATTATTTTGTTAGATACAATACTTAAAATTAAATGATCATATTCTAGTCTGATTGTGGATTTCCAATAATTTTATTGAAATTTAATTGTTTTACTCCAACTGTTTCTTTATTGCAATTACACAATTCTCATTTTGTGATTCCAATTAATTTAATTCTGATCATTTTTACTTTAATTCAATTATTTTATTTTAATTATTTATTTCAATGGTCTTAATTAAATGCCAATACATTAATTTTTTGTTTGATTTCAATCACTTGATTATTCAATCTGGTGTTAATTACGTTATTTTAGATTGTTGTATTCAATATTTTGGATAGAATTTATTTTTGACCAATCAAGGTTCCAATTGCTTTATCAGTTTACTTTGTTAAGAGTAATTTCAATTGTCCTATTTCAAATAAGTGTAGATCCTTTCATGGGCTCATTTGAGTTATTGTTTGCTAGGTTAGTTAGTTGTCCAGTTCATTTATAAAATGGGGCTGTGTACTAGTAAGAACTCCCGTAGGGGAAGGACTGAGAAGGGTAAACTGAAAGAAATTCCACCCAGTAGCCCTTTAGGAGAAGTGACTGAAAAATGGGAAAGTGATGAGAAGTTTAAGGAATTAGATAAAATAAAGATGAGACAGTACTGGGTCGAGGTATGGCCAAAGGAAGCTCTTCAAGAAGGGTCAGTTTACTGGCCTTGGTATGGTTCAAAGGACAGGTGGTTGTGTTTAGCTGTAAACAAACATGTGAATTCGAGGGAAAGTGTGAGTAAAGAAGAAACTAAGTATGCAAGTTGTTGGTTAGAAAGTAATACCCTGGAGGAAAAAGCTAAAGCGTACAAAGTGTCCAAGGACATTAAGGACGTGGAAGACGCAAGGGAAGAGCCCATAAGAAGGTGAGACCCTTTAGATTATCTTCCACCCTCTCCCCCTGCTGTTCCTCCAACACCTCCACCTGCCCAACCTGCTCCTCCAGTACCTCCACCTGTCCAACCTACGCCTTCAACCTCTCAAATTCCTCCCCATATTCTCTGCACACCATCAGTAGGAAGTACATTAACAACCTCAAGTCAGCTGGTTATAAGCCCTGACTCCAGTATTAATGTTTTGTCTTACCCTCCAAACCTCCTAATATCGGGTGCTAATCAATCTCCTCCACAGAATGTTGTCTTAACCCCTCCAAGACACATAAGTGAGACAAAGATCGAAGAGAGAGCGGGATCAGTAACAAACAGTGATTGGCAGAATAGTGTGCAAGGTAATAAAGTTCAAGGTTGTAATTGTGGTAAAGCTGAAACAGATAGTCCAATATCCCGCCGTTACAACAGTCGATTGAAAACAAAAGAGTGCTGCTCAGGAGGAGAAAGGGCAGAAAGACTATTTCCCCTAAGGGAAGTTCCCATGGGAGGAGCCAATGGGGGAATAGGATTTGTGAATGCCCCATTAAGAGCTTCCGAGGGGAGGAATTTTAAGAAAGAAATAAAGACCTTAGTAGAGGATCCCCTTGGAATCGCAAACCAGCTAGATCAATTCCTAGGTCCTAATATCTATACCTAGGAAGAATTAAATTCAATAATGGGGATTTTATTTTCTCCTGAGGAGATACAGCTGATATGAATTGCAGGAGTAAAAGCATGGGAGAAAGAAAATAGAAGGGGCAACCCTGCAGATGTTCCCCCCGGGGATGTTAAAATGCCTCTAACACCACCGATTGGAACCCGAATAATGAAGCAGGGCGGAAAAGTATGACGGAATATAGATCTCTGATCATAGAAGGAATCAGGGGCGCAGTTCCCACAGCAAACAATGCAAAGCTAGCATTTGATAGCCATCGGGAAAAGGACGAGGCTCCAAGTGCGTGGTTAGCCCGGTTCAAAAGAAATTTTCAACTTTACTCCAGTGTGGACCCAGAGAGCCAGGAGGGAAAGGTACTCATTAGGGTACACTTTGTGACAAGGGCTTGGGATGATATCAGGAAAAAATTAGAAAAGCTTAAAGATTGGCAGGAAAGGAGTTTAAATGAGTTACTAAAGGAAGCACAAAAGGTGTATCTAAAGAGGGAGGAGGAAAAGGCGAAAATGAAGGCAAAGATCATGATAGCAGTAGCAAGGGAAAGTCAGGGAAAACAGGAAGATACCCAAAAGGAGGTAGAATGGTATAAGAGGGAGAGAAAACCAGACCGAAGAGGAGAATTTGAAAAACGAGAGTGCTTTTACTGCGGTAAAGGGGGTCATGTTAAGAAATATTGTAAGCAGCTTGTAAAGGACCAGAAATTATACAGAGAAACTGAGACAGGAGTTGGAGAAGGAGAAGATTAGGGATGTCAGGGGCTCTATTCTCTGAGGGCAGTAAAAGATTTAAAAGCGGAGCCCTTGATAAATTGAGAAGTAGGCCCTCAGAGAGAAGAATTTGAATTTTTAGTAGATACAGGAGCTGATAGGTCATGTGTTTTTAAGATACCAGAAGGAGCAAACTTAGTAGAGCAACTTGTAAAGTAAGAGGGGCAAGCAACAGTCCATTTGAAGTACCTGTAATTAAACAAGTAATAGTGAGAGGAAATTCAAGGGAAGGATGTGTTGATTCACTATTTATGCCTAAGTTGAACTGTAACTTACTCGGCCGTGATTTACAAGTAAAGATGGGGATGGGGTAGTTCCGAAAGAAGGGAAGATGGTAGCAACAATTATGAGATTAAATAGAGAAGACGAGAAAGAAATAGATTCCCAGGTGTGGGCAGAAGAGGGTGGTCGAGGTTTATTAGACATACCACCGATAGAGATAAAAATGAAACCCGGAACTACAGCCATTCAAGTCCATCAATATCCCATCTCAGCTGAAGGAAAACAGGGGTTAAGTCCCGTAATAAAAGGATTGATTCAAGATGGGATATTAGAGCCGTGCATGTCACCCCAGAATACACCAATTTTACCAGTTAAGAAACCGGATGGAAGATAGCGATTAGTACAGGATCTAAGAGAGGTCAATAAGCAAACTGTAGCCAGATATCCAGTAGTGCCCGACCCTTACACTCTGTTGAATAAAAAACCACCAGAACATTCCTGGTTTAGTGTGATAGCTCTTAAAGATGCGTTTTGGGCGTGCCCATTAACAGAGGAAAGTAGGGGGTGGTTTGCTTTTGAATGGTATGGTGAGAACGCAGGGAGAAAACAACAATATCAATGGATGAGATTGTCCCAAGGGTTTACTGAATCACCAAATTTGTTTGGACAAGCACTGGAAGGGTTATTAGAGCAATTTGAGCCAAAACAGAATACCCAGATTTTACAATACATGGATGATCTATTAATTTCAGGGGAGCAAAAGGAACTAATATGAGAAACTACTGTAGAACTTTTAAATTTTCTGGGAAAAAAAGGGGTTAAAAGCATCAAGGAAAAAAGCTCCAATTTGTAGAGCAAGAAGTAAAATATTTAGGACATTTAATTGGGAAAGGTTATAAGAAATTAGCAATGAGTAGAATTGAGGGAATCCTATCCCTGCCCTCCCCAAAGACAAAAGGGGATGTAAGAAAATTATTGGGTTTGGTTGGGTACTGTAAATCCTGGATTGATGGACACACCAAGTTAGTTAAATTTTCATACCATCAATTGGTTGAGACCAGGACTTTTGAATGGACTGAAGCAGATGAGGGGAAATTAATGGAATTGAAGGAAAGACTGATGAAAGCTCCGGTTTTAAGTTTGCCTAATTTGGAAAAACCTTTTGAACTGTTTGTAAATGTAGATGAAGGAATTGCTTAATGGTGTATTAGTGCAAGAGTGGTGCGGAGAAAGGAAACCAGTTGCGTATCTATCTAAATTGTTAGACCCTGTGGTGAGAGGCTGGCCCACCTGCCTACAGTCAGGGGCCACTACTATGACTCGAATTGAGGAAAGTTATCAACTAACTTGTGGAGGTAAAATTAAGGTACATATCCCCCATGATATAAAATTAATATTAAGCAAGAAAGCTAGTCAATGGATTACGGACAGTCGATTACTGAAATATGAAATGAAGTACTCACTAATATTGATAACATAGAACTTACAACTACAAAAGTGCAAAACCCTGCACAGTTTTTATATGGGAAATCAGAAGGCCACCTTGAACATTGTTGTGAAGAATTAATTGATCTGCACACTAAAGCAAGATCTACAAGAATTCCCTTTATTAGAAGGGGAAGTGTTATTTGTAGATGGCTCTTCTCGAATTGTCGAAGGGAAAAGGATGTCAGGTTACGCAGTCATAGATGGGGAAACGATGAAAGTAATAGAGAAAGGAAAATTGCCAACGAAATGGTCAGCTCAGTGCTGTGAATTGTATGCCCTAGTAAGAGGTCTAATTTGGTTGAAATACAATAAAGGAACTATCGATACTGATTCTAAGTATGCTTATGGAGTTGTTCACACATTCAGTTAGATTTGAGGGGAAAGAGGGTTCATAAACTCTAAAGGTAAAATGTTAATTCATGAAGAATTGATAAAAGACATATTAAAAGCACTAAAAGATCCATTAGAAGTCGCAGTAGTACATGTTAAAGGACATCAAAGGTGGACATCAATAGAAATACTCGGAAATAATTTAGCGGATCAGACAGCTAAAGGGGCAGCTTTAGGAAAAGAAGAGCGGCTATTTAAAATAGAAAACCTAAGAGTAATAGATGGGGAAGAGATTCCAATATTCACAGAACAAGAGCAAGAAGAATTGCAAAAACAAGGGGGCGTTAAGGATGAATTTGGGAAATGGACAATGCCTGATGGGAGGCAAGTATTGAATAAAAATCTATCTCGGAAAATCCTAGAAATTCTGCATGCCTCTACGCATTGGGGAACTCAAGCACTGTGTGATCACTTCTTAAGAACATATGTGCGCATTGGGTTATTTGGGCTAGGAAAAGCTGTAACAAAGGATTGTATGACTTGTCAGAAAAGAAACAATAAAATAATGGAGGGGGAAGAGAATTAGCTAAAAGGCCTTTTCAGAATATACAAATTGACTTCACTGAATTTCCTCAAGTACAGAGGTTTAAATATTTATTAGTTATCATCGATCACCTTACCCATTGGATAGAGGCTTTTCCAACAGTAAAAGCAACTGCAGAAACTGTTAGTAAAATTCTACTTGAACAAATTATCCCATGTTATGTTATAGTGAATACAATAGATTCAGACAGAGGGCCTCATTTTACTGCTAGAATTTTACAATATGTAATCAAAACCCTTGGTATGACTTGGAAGTTGCATACTCCTTGGAGGCCCCAAAGCTCAGGAAGAGTAGAGCGAGCTAACCAGACCCTGAAAATTACACTTGCCAAGCTAGTAGATGAAACAAAAATTAATTGGATCAAATGCCTCCCATTAGCCCTGATGAGAGTGAGAACAAAGCCTAGATCTGATGTGGGTATTTCCCCTTATGAACTGATGCTTGGACTCCCATTTTTGACCACCTCACATTGCATGGGGACATCCGAAGGAGATAAAGGTGTGAAAATTCACCTAAAAATAATTGCAAAACCATTAGAAGAGTTAAGAAGAAATGGCTATTGTTGCATCCCGGAGTTTGGGTTTAGATTAGGGTTTTTAATTTATGCTAAAATAAGTCAAGTTCTGTAATCCCGCGTTTCCCCTGTGTTGTTCCCCCCCGCGGTTTCTGGCCCCATGTTGCCTGCTGCCGGCTCTTACCCCTGTGCCGCTCCTGTAACCACCCTGCCGTCCGGCCCTGGGAAACCCCGTGCTGGCCACACGATCCCGCTCAGCCCGCTCTGGCTCGGTGCCCGCCCCTGCGGGGTTCTCTGGTTGGTTGCGGTTGCTGGCGTCACTGCCACGGCAGCCGCCCCTATTGGGCGGCAGGCCGTGGATCCTCTCGCCCCGCCCCTCTATAAAGCCCTATCCCGCCGGCAGTCAGGCGCCATTTTCTCCCATGCGAGTGCCGGGAGCGGTCGTGTCTTTCCATCGAACCGCGCCACGTGACCAATAAACCGTTCCTGCCAAGCACGGAGTAAATGGACAAATTCCTTCCTCTTTGCCGGGTCCCTAGCGCACGGTAACAGCGGTTGGCCAGCCCACGCGCCCGAGACACGGAGCCGTGTCCGGGAACCCGCGGCAGCAAACCCCGGTAGCACGTGGAAGCTACGCCACAGCCAGGCTCCCAAGAGCCGCGTGCAGCCGGGGAGAGCAAAAACCCACGCCGCAGCTATCTCCCGCAAAGTACTCCTATTGATTTTAAAATCCATAAATATCAAGCAGGAGATTGGGTATTAAATAGATCGTGGAAAGAACAGCCGTTAACCCCCAGATGGGAAGGCCCGTACCAAGTTTCATTGACTACCAAAACTGCAAAAAGAACACAAGAGAAAGGGTGGACCCATGTTACCAGGGTCAAAAGTCCAGTTCCGGCTCCCACAGAATAGACTATGGGAAATTCGACTAACGTCAAGCAGCACCTCTTGTTTTTATAAGTGTTGTTCTAATGTTGTAATTTGTGAACTGTTATTTAAAGATATTGTTTATCAACCTGTTGTTTAATATCCTATTTAAATCCAGTATTAGTGTAAAAGTTAAGATAAAGAGTTATATGAATATTTATTGTCATATTTATTCAAGTGTTACTATTGAAAATATTTGTTGAAGTTAGAAAAGCATCTCTTTGATTTTAAGAAGTAAAAGTAAAACATTCAACTAATGGCAACTAATTACAATTTCTGGTATTTCTCATTACAGAATCAGTGACAAGAAGTCCCCATAAGATAGAGCATTCGCCCACCATAGTAGTGATCTGACCCTAAAACGGAAAAAATAACAAGTCGACACAGGGAAAGAGTGGAGTGAGACGTGGATACCGGTAAGAACGTAAGCACAGGGGGCAAGCCCAGATCAGGTGACAGCACTCTTACCATCCGAAGCTGACTAAGGACCATGAGAATCAAGAGAGTAACCTGTACTGGACCCCTATGGGGGTTGATAGCAATAATGACTGTGAGTCTCCAGGAGAGCTCACCAAACTCCTGTGATAAGTGCTATCATGCTGTCTATACCGGAAATGCGCGAAGCGCAGTTCTCAGATTCCACACTAATCTTAACCCTGAGTGTGTTGACTTGTCACAATTACAAACCTGTGTAGAAGATGGAAAAACCTATTGGCTATTTGAAAATGAATGGACCCCTAAACAGAAACTAGTGGGGGAATGCCCTACAAGGGAGAAATGATTATGCACTGACAAGAAACCAGGGAATAAGGTCATTAAAGGATTGGACTTAATAAAAGAAAAAGAAATAAAAAGGGTGAATAAACCAGGGGTAGAAACAAAATTACCGAATGGAAAGAATTTGTTTTCAGATCTAGTAGAAAGAATCAGCCATGAGTTCAACGTATCGAATATACGCTGGATATGTGGGGATACCGGGAGGTCAGAAATATGGCCCTGGGAAGGAATCGCACTCAGCCCTCAAGAAACTCTAAAAGCGATGAAAAACCTAGATAGAGATCGAAAACCAGACATCTGGAATGCAGAAGAAGTTTGGAACTTAAAGTCCGAGGTAATCAGGGAAGAATGTATATGGAGAAAAGGACTGAAATTTCTTTCCTATGTAGGTGAACTGTCTTGTAAAAGGTATCTAACTACTAATGATACCCATGAGTGGTGGATTCCCCAGAGTAAACATCTGTATTGGGCACAAAAACAAAAGCCAGGCTCAAACTGTTCATATATACAAAGAGAATAGTTGTAGGAGTGTCTAGCTAAAGAACCGAATCTAGTTCAAGACGAACCCTGGTTGTCTAAATTTTGGAACAAAAATGAAGTTAGAAATACCAGATCACTAAAATTCTGGAAAGGCCCGAAAGGATTGTTTTGGATTTGTGGAAAGATGGCATATGTGATGCTACCAAAAGACTGGAAGGGCAGTTGTACATTAGGTGTAATAAGAGTGTCATTCTTTTTACTTCCAAAAGATGACCATCCAGATTTAGGGGTACCCCTCTATGATGAATTAAAATGTCAAAAGAGATATCTAATTGGAGGAACCCAGAGCTGGGGAGACGAAGAGTGGCCCCCAGAGAGAATTATTGAAACCTATGGCCCTGCCACCTGGGCCCAGGACAGTTCATGGGGGTATAGAACCCCCATTTATATGTTGAACAGAATTATAAGGTTACAAGCACTTCTAGGAATAGTTTCTAATGAGACAGCTTTAGTTTTAGCCTTGTTATCAGTACAGAGCCGCCAGATGAGGACTGCCATATATCAGAACCGGCTAGCCTTGGACTACCTGCTGGCCGAAGAAGGAGGGGTATGTGGAAAGTTTAATTCATCTGAATGTTGTCTAGAAATTGATGATCATGGGGACCTAATTAAAAATATAGCCACCAGGATTAGAAAACTTGCACATGTACCAGTACAACGATGGACCCCATTGATAAAAGCTAATTGGTGGGATAACATCTGCAATGGAGAATGGTGGAAAAAGATACTGCTTATAGTGGGGGGGGGGGGGGGGGGGGGGCACTCATAAATTTAATTTTCCTTCCTTGTTTAATACCTTGTCTTATCAGAATGATTAATAACATTGTCCAGACTTCTCTTGAAAGGTCAACAGATGAGAAAATTATGATGATGAAAGAAAACCAAGACGGAAAAGGAACAGAGAGCGCAAAAGAGATGTATGAGAAATACCAGAAGTTAAGAGAATTTTACTGAAAGTATGAAAGTCCAGTTTGATAAGTTAAGGCTGATGCGGGCCAAGCCCGATCAAAGAATTAGAGGGAGGATTGTTATGAACAAAAATAAAATTTAAACCTTTGGGGAACTTAGTTGACAATGGTTAAATGTTGTTACAAAGTTAAATGTTGTTAATACCAGTAACAAAGTGTGATTAGTTCTATGAAAACCCAGTAGTGTGGTTCATGTATAAAGGGGGAGTGGAACCAGGGAGGAGATGGGGTGCCAATCTTTGTGCAGGGGCAGAGAAACTTCCAGGAGTATTCCATCATAGAACACAACCACAACTTAAATCAAGATTGGAAGAGAGACCAACCAATGGGAGGTGAGAATTCCAAAATGATTGGCCAAGACTGCACCAACTTATAAGTCAATCAGCAACGGAGAAATAGACCTGTCACAGCACGGATCCTGAACGCCCCAATCAGGAGACAAGAGAGAGACTTGAAAAGGCCTGGGGTGTCTAACTCCCGCGTCTTTCCTGGGAGCCGCTTTCCCTGGAAACACCCCTAGGTTACAATTACTAAGCTGTTGAAACAGTATCTGGACCAGCCCGAGGTTTTTGCTTCCAGTTGTTCATTTTGTAATAAACAAGCTTACTTTTTTAATCAACATGCCTCCTTTTTGTTAGTTTAAAGTTTCTTTCTAAGCCTGTTTGCAACATGTACTGTGGACTATGGAGAGGATCTTGCAAAAGAATTTGCATCAGGATAAAGAGAAGGGGAGAATGAAACAAGGTCTTTGCTTGACATAAGCACAAGCAATTCACAGAAGTAAACGAGTACTTAGCACAGATATACATAACTACTTAGCACCAGTTAGCATAAGGAAAAGCTGGAGGGCCAAACCTGACAGGAGAGTGACTTGACAAAAAGCTTTAGACATAGTCTACCAGAAGAACTAAGGGCAAGTACGGAATCAGCCCTGTGCAGGGAAACCATGAGGAGGAAGTGCTGCTTTAGGGCATGAACACTGCTCCTGGACAGCGCCTGGGCATTAGCTTCGAGGACAGGAATCTGACAGAATGTATTTCTAACCTCCTGCCTATCGAATCACCGCAGCAGGGTAAAGATGGATGGTATTTTTGATACAATTCCTCCATAAACGCACTGAAATTGATACATGGCAGAGAAGCGTGTTAGTGGGGTGCAGCCCCCTGCCCTCCCGCCAGATCAATAAAAGGGCTTTTAGGGGACAATGCATTTGTCTGCTGATTACTTTGAATTAGGGAGGCCCCTCAGGACTGCAGTATCCTGAGGGAACACCATTGGCCTTGACCTGTAGGCACCTGCAAAAGCTAAAAGTCAGCTGCCTCAGCTTTCAGAGCCTCTCTGGGCCAGCATCCTGACGTGGATGCAGGACTGCTGCCAGGCACTGCTGGGACCCAGCGGGACAGGACCGGCTGTCTCGTGTCCACATAGCACCCCTGACACAGCCAGGGCTGTCCTGAAAGCAGACAGACGCTCCCATGTCAGCAGAGAGGAGCAAGGAGCACTGGGCTCCTCTCAGCTGGGCTCACCACTGTGCTCCAGTGGGAGGGGCAGACAGGCCACCCACCTTCAGGGCATCCCCTGCATCAAAAGGACGTGCATTTTGGCCTTTTCGTCCCTTCACCCCAGAAGCAGGCCTGACATCTCCTCCTCTGGAGTGGAGTTTTTCCAGTTCTGATGTCATCTCACGCTTGGCCAGCGCCTGAGATGAGCTGCAATGGCTTGTGATACCACTTCCACGCCAAGCACAGCTCCATTGTCTATTGTTCCTCTTTCACAGGTTAACTTCCCTTCGATTGACCAACCCATTGTTTCTTTTAAGGGTCAAATTCACAGTAATTTCACAATAAGGTTTCCTTCATTGTCTGTTCTTCATTACCTGCCTGATGTGCACAACAGCAGACCAAATACGGCAGGGCCTTAGACACGATTTCAGTCCCTGACACACAGGCTCCTTGTCCCACTGCCGGCCTTCCGTGTGCTCGGCAAGATCTGCAACTCCACAGTGTTGTGGAACTGCACCTTCAGCACAGGCACCTTTCCAGCCTGATCTGCCCTCGTTGCTCTGTGCGTGTGCACAAAACACGGCGTGGAAGAGAACGGCAGCAGGGGCCTGTGTGTCCAAGGGCTCGGGATTTGTGTCACTTCATCTCCACAGAGATGCAGGCAAAGTGAAAAAGCCAAACTGTTTATTAATAGAAGACAAACCAAAGGGATGGGGTGGGAGGGAAAAATGGGATGGGCAGGATCTGAGGGCTAGAGGGAAAGAGCTGTCAACAGGGAGGGAGAGTGGAAGGGAAAAAAGGGGATGGGCAGTGTCTGAGGGCTGGAGGGAAGGAGCTATCTATAAGCAGGGAGAGGGCTGAAGCCCTGCAGGTTTCCCACAGGGTCAGCTGTGCCAATCATCAGCTGTGCCTGGAGCTCCAGCTGGTCTCTTCTGGTCTCAAGGTAGTCTCATCTTCCATGGCATTTGGAGGCCTGATGCAGACACTGGTTCCTCTGAGCCACTTCTGCAGCTCTTTCACTGAATGTATCATGAACTACTATGTTTGTCTGGGAAGGACTGTAATCTCTCCACAGGGCCTGAAGGGCTGGAAGAGAGAGGGACAGAGCCCCGGTTAGAGCCAGGATCTGTGGGAATCCTAGCAGACCTTCCTGCGAGGTCCATCCCACCCAGCTCTAGCCATGGCCACAAGAAAAAGGGGGTGTCAACTGGATCAGCCTCCCATGAGTCTGACCCTCCGAGATCCTGAAATCTCTCTGTGCTCTGCCCATGCCAACTCTCATCCACACAAGGAGCAAAGCCCACCACAGCAAAAACAGGGATTGCAGCTCCCTGCCCAAGCATCGCACCTCCCCTGCCAGCCCCCGCTGTCAGTCCGCAGCCCTCACTCACCCTGACTGAGGGCATGGAGCTTTCCCTGCTGCCCCCTCGAGCTGCGCTCGGCCATCCCTGCGAACACAGAGCCTGTCACGGCCCAGCGGCACAGCTCCCTGCCAGCGGCGCTGCCAGCCCAGTGGCCACACGGCCTCGTGGCCCGGCAGGGCTCAGCCCGGGCCCTTGCCGCACGCTGCCGCCCAAGGGCACGGCTGCCGGAGGGTGACAGCAGCGCCCAGGCCAGGCGGGGCTCCACGGCGCCGGGCCCGGATGGCGCTGCCGGGGCAGCAGGCGGGGCTGGGGCCGAGCTGCCCGGCGGGGCGGGGAGGGAGCCCGGGCTCCTGGCTCACCCATGAACCTGACGGCCGCCTCTCGCAGGGGCCCCTGTGGGCTCTGCAGGTAGGGCCGGGCCCGGCGCAGGTGCTCGGCCGCTCGGCTCCTGTCCTCTGCCAGCTGGAGAGAGCGGCAGGAGGGAAGGGTTGGCGTGGGCTCAGCCCCTGGGCCGGGCACTCCCTGCGCCCAGCCCCGGCCTCCCCTGCCCGCACAGCCCTGAGGCCCGGCCAGCAGCCGCTGGCGCCGGGCTCTGGAGGGGGCAGAGGGCCGGCTGCTGCCCGGGGAGCCGCGGTGCCACCCCGCAGCCCCGCCGGGCCGGGGCTCCATCGGCACCCGGCTGGGACCCACGGGAGCCTGGAGAAGAGCCCGCGCGGCCTCTGGCTGCAGCAGCGGGCAGGGGCACAGCTGCCAGCCCACACACTGAGCACTGTGCCCATGGGGCTTCTCCAGCCTGAGCCTGGGCCTTCCAGGCCATCCTTACCAGGACCTCAGCAAACTTCCACAGATGCTCCTTCTCCAGGAGCTGTTTGAGATTTCTCCTCTTCAGAAACTTGGCTGCACAATGCAGCGTTTCCCGAGAGGCCTGGAGAGCAGCAGAGACCCCGAGATGGCCCCACAGCCCAGGGCACAAGACCTTTGTCCCTGTGCCAAGGCCTGGAGGAGGCTGCAGCCCGCCAGGCGCCAGGGCAGGAGGCAGCCGAGCCCCCTCCCAGCATCATAGAAATGCTCACCTTTGCCACGTGCCAGTTCTCATCATGACAGTAGATGAAAAGTGTGTCCAGGCTCTTGTTCACAATTGTCTTCAGGGACTTTTTTCCCTCATCCACTACCAAGTCCATCACCTTACAGAAGAGTTGAATGGAGAGCAACTGCACATGGCTGTTGTCCTAGAGGAAAGGAAAAGACCTACACCAGCTACTCCAGGCCCACCTGGGCAAAGGCCTGAAAATCCACAGGGCACAAAGTTTCTGGGAAGCACCCAATGCCTGTGGATGCAGAACCTTACGTGGTCAAAGAGCAGCAGGAGAGCCTCAGCCAGCTTCGGGGCAGTGGTGCTGGATACCAGGATGTCTTTGTGCTGGAGCACATTTGTGAACACACGGAGGCTCATGCTGACCACCTCTCTATCTTCATCCCCCAGCAGCTGCAGAAGGCTTTGAGACACGCTGCACATTCTTCTGGCCTGGGTGGAACACAAGGCTGTGCTGGGAAGCCATGGACGGCTGCACGGCCAGCAGCGCCCTGGCACTGCAACCCCACCCTGCTGCTGCAGGGCCCACAGGCCAAAGGCCTGTCCCAAAGCACTGGGGCAGGTGAGGCAGGAGAGCTGGGAGCAGCTGCCTCAGCTCCTGAAGCCCTGCCAGCCCAAGGGGCTGCTTTGCCCGGCGCAGCTTCAGCCGCTGCCCCCTTCTCACCATCGAGGGATCCTTGCTGAGCACCACGAGGCCTCTGAGCGCCAGGTGACGCCTCTGACTGCATTCACTCCGGAGGTACCTTGACATGATCTTCAGGACGCTGCCACCACATTTACTCATGTCCAGGCGCTCGAGGACCTGAAAGGCACAGGGCAGTGACAGGGGACCCAGCCACCAGGAGCCCAGAAGCGCACAGGGCTGGGCCCAGGCAGCAGCACAGGGCGTGGGCACTGTCCTGGCAGCTGTGGCTACGAGAGGGCAGAGAGCTGGGAGGCAGCTCAGCGAGGCAGCGCTGGCCAACAGGCTCACCTCCACAAGGAATGCCAGGAAGGGCAGATCCCAGCACGGCTCCTCCCTGCTGAGCTGCCGGAGCAAGTGGAGCGTGATGCAGGAACAGAAGGGGACCAAGACATTGCACATCTCCCTGGCAGGAGGAAAAAGGCATCAAGACCCTGAGGTGGGGAGACCAAAACTCTCCCAGCACTGACTCACAGAGCTCTGGTCTTTCCCCAGCATCCCTGGAGGGGATGTGGGCCCTCTGAGAGGCAGCCCCTTCTGGGCACCCTCCTCTCCCAGCCTTTTCCAGTCTCCTTGGCCATCCCTCGCTGACGAGGCCCTCTGGCCCATGAGCACAGGGACTGTGTGGGGCACAGGGCACAAATGCTGGGGGCAGTGAGCAGAAGGGGGTCTCACCTGGCCAGCAGACCCACGGCATAGTGCTGGGTGTGAGCACACAGCATCATGTCCCAGCCACCCTTGCGCTCCATAGCCACCACCACATGGTCACACTGCAGTCGGCAGAGCAGATCCTTCATGGCCTGCACTGCAAACCTGTGTGCAGAGCAAAGCCCAGGTCACACTGGGAGCACTGGCGCTGGCCACAAGGGCACGGGAAGGACAGGAGGACTGGGACCTGTTGGGCTCGTAGGGAAGGCGGTGTTTCGCCTGGCATGCACTCCAGAAGTTATCAACTTCCTCTGGTGGCATCTGCTGTGTGGTGATGACAACATGGGAGAGCAGAGCCACAAACAGTTGCCCAGAATAAGGGATCATGGCCTTGTTGCACTCAGGCACAATCACCCAGATCACCAGAGTTGCCTGCAAAAGAAGCAGCCCAAGGCAGCGCTCAGTGCCGAGGTGTCCATGGGGCAGGGCCCAAGGGCAGAGGCAGGGGGAGCAGCGGGCCTGGTGCCCCCTGAGCCTGCCCCTAGGCCAGGTTTCAGCCCAGCGCCTGAGGCGTGGAGAGGATGGTGAGCTGCTGGAGAGGTGACCTGGGGCTGAGCAAAGGCCCAGAAACTCACAGCCAGGGCAAAAAGGTCCTTGTTGTCCCCATCGGAGGTGCACATTCTGTGCAGAGGCCAGTCCTCCATCACACAGAGCAGTGTTGGCAGCGCTTTCTCCAGTGCTGGTCCCGATGAGCCTATGGCTCTCCACATCTTTGCAGCAGCTCTGTGGGATGGCAGCTCTGTGTCAGGGGCATCTCAGTCACAGCACCATGCCCTGTGCAGCTGTGGGGGCCCAGGTGACAGAGGCCTGGTGCCCTGAAGGGCAGGGGGGGAGCATTGGCAGCAGGCTCAGGAAACAGAGGGGCCCGAGGGTCCTGGGCCTCTCTGCCTGTCTGGCAGAGACCATTGGACAGGCTGTGCAGGGCCACGGGCCCTAAAGGCTGCTGAGCCCTGAGCTCTCAAGGCTCGTGGGCCCCGTACCTGTCACACGTTGGGGCACAGCGCAGGAGGGTCAGCACCACGTCAGCAGGGTGTTCTTCTGCCAGCCTCACAATGTCCATTTGCAGCCTGGCATCCACAGAGACCTGGGACATGAGACTCTGGTGGATGTTCTTCACCTTGGCTGGCACCTGGAGGAGGCATGGGGGAGACTTGGAGCGCTGTCCAAAGGAACAACTTCCCCAGCTTCCCCCAAGAAGTGCTTCTGTTCCCACCACACTGTGCTGGCCTCAAAGGCTGAGGGGGCCCAGAGACCATGGCTTGAGGGGACACACCATCCTGGGAGGCCTCCAGGTGTGGACCCAGGCTGCTTACCTGCTGCTGCTGGTGAGAAGAAACACAAGGCTCCTTGAAATAGTCAAATATGAGTTCCTGACTCAGAGTGGGAGTGGGCGTGCTGTCAGTATTTGCAAGGCCCTGAGTCTCTACGCTGTTGGCGTTTGTGATGGCCACATCCTCAGTCACTGCCATGTCAGCCTTTGCCCTGTGATCGTTCATTGCAGCCTCAGAGTCTTCTGAGTGCTCCAGTGAATCTGGGCTGGTGTCAGTAGTTGTGATGCCCTGAGTCTCTTCATTGTCGTTGTTTGTGATGGCCACGTCCTCAGTCATTGATGTGAGAAGAGCCTTTGCCCAGGTTTCAGTCTCTGAGGTCTCAGCGTCTTCTGAGCGCTCAGCTGAATCTGGGCTGCCATCGGGCTCTGCCTGGAGCTCGGTCAGCCCCGAGTCAGGCTCGGCTGCGCCCTCAGCTGCTGTGCTGCCGGTCTTCCTACGCTGAATGCGCAAGAACTGCCGGAACATCTGCAGGAGAAGAAAGGCCAGGGAAGCCCGGGATGTTCCATGGAGTGCTCCAAGCGTGGTGCTGGGCTGAGCAGTGACAGCAGGCCCAGCCCAGTTGGGGATGGCTGCTGGTACCTTCAGGCTTTTGCGGAAGCGGCCACGGGCGGGTTCCTGCTCTTGTGTCCGGTCCAGGGCTGCATCTGGCAAAGAACAAGCGCAGCCAGAGCTGAGGGGCTGCGGGAGAGGCCGGAGAACACAGCCCAGCCCTGCACTCCCCAGGCAGGGAGAGCCCCAGAATGCCCCAGGGGATGGAGCACGGCCACTGTGGGGTGTCTGCCCGGCCCCTCCTCCATCCTGTCCATGGGCCTGTCCCCAGGGGATGGGATGGGATGGGATGGGATGGGATGGGATGGGATGGGGCCAAGCTGACTGCAGCCATCAGCCCTGTGGCTCAGCTCTGCCACTCACCATCCTGCAGTGTCTGGAACTGCTTCGCTTCTTCATGCTGTTGTGCTGGGTCAGCTCCAGGGTGTTTCTTTTTTTTCCCCCTAATAACTTTGAACACACTGAGAAATCTGTCTGCCATGCCAGAGTCTGGACTTGAGGGCACCTTGAAGGAAGATGGAAGGGTGAAGTTCTGAGTCAACAAGTCGTGTAGTTGTGCCTTGAAGGCATCTGAGGCAGAGAAACCTCAGGACGGCTGCAGGACAGCAAGTCCTGCACTCTGGTCTTGAGGGCTCCTGCCACAATGACAGGAGACTCCTCGTAAGGCTTGTGGTCACCAATTCCCTCAGTCTGGCCTCGCAGGCACCTGCAAAAGAAAAGCCTCGGGAAGGCCACGGGCTGCCAAGTCCCGCAGTCCTGCCACGAGGTCACCTGCAGGAATAACGCCTCGGAAAAGCTCCGGGTCAGACACGAACGAGCGCGCTGTGCGAGGGCTCCTCACGGCACCGCTCTGTCCTGTCCCGTCCCGTCGCCTGCTCCGAGCACTGTGGCGTGCTCTTGTCACCGCCAGCTCCTATGTCACCACGTGTCACAAAGGGAGGGCCCTTGGACACCCTGGCCCCTTCCATGACATGGTGACCGTGCTGCAGCGTGTCACAAAGGGCCCTTGCACACACTGCCACCTGCCCTGGGGCCACCCCCAGCCCCACCCAAAGTGGCCCAGGCTGGAAGGAATCCCTGGCCCCAAGTGTCTAAGAATGCCCAACAGGATCTTTAGGAACAACTCAAACCATCAGCAAACCCTGCCGTGTTCTGTGGGATCAAGTAGCTCCAAAATTTGCAAACTTCTCAAATTAATAGCGATTGCCGGAGAATGTGAATGATTTGGAAGTTTGTTCCCACCTAAAAGCAGCAACTCATTTGCCTTAACACATTCCATTGGAAGTCCCTTTTGAAACATAGCACTATACAGAGGCAAAAAGAAGGCCATTCTTTGGTGTGCAAATGGTTTTCGATGAAGGGATGATAATATCGTAATTCTCTTAAGGAATAAAAGCTCTCAAGGAATGAAAGTCCACTCAGTGGTACAAAAGTAGCCCAGACAAATGAGTAGATGGACAAAGGGCTCGTCCTCCCCCAGTACAGATATCTAAGTGGCCAATAAAGTACATCTCTCCCATCTTGTTCCTTGCAGGAGAATCAGGACCATGAAGAGAAATAGTCACAGATATTCCTTCTGGCCTCCATAAGCAAAGCTGTGCCAAACCACAGATGCTGCCTTCAAGCTGACTCAAATTCCAGCCTAGACCTCTCACCTTGCAGACAACTCCTTCCCCAACACGCTCCCCAACACCAACCCCCTGCAAACACCCGCAGAGAAGCCCTCAACAGCCTGCCAGGACTGTCCCCACTCCTCTGAAGAGCTTTCCCACCCTCCAGCAGACCCCCTGGTTCCCTGTACGTGCTGTGGGATGGCACTCGGGAGCATCTGCTCCAAGGCCTTCCCTGGCAGCAAGCTCAGGCTGCCAGGCCTATGGATCCTGGCTCATCCTTCCCACCGAGCCTTCCTGTGCACGGCTGCTCCATTGGCACATCTGCGCTCAGCTCGGACTTCTCCACTCAGCCAGGGCTGCTGGGAAAGGATGGAGAGCAGCCTGGCAAGCTCTTTCTCCAGCTCCCCCTTCCCTCTCGGGGGAGGTAGAACATTCCAGAGGAAAGCAACTGGTGCCGCAAGGAGTGGGCGGCATCAGGCAGCTCTGGGGAGGCCCCTCAGGACTGCAGTATCCTGAGGGAACACTGTTGGCCATCCCCTGCGTGTATCTGCAAAAGCTTAAAGTCAGCTGCCTCAGCTTCCAGGGCCTCTCTTGGCCAGCATCCTGACGTGGATTCAGAACTGCTGCCAGGCACTGCTGGGACCCAGCGGGACAGGACCGGCTGTCTCGTGTCCACGTAGCACCCCTGACACAGCCAGGGCCGTCCCGAAAGCAGACAGACGCTCCCGTGTCAGCAGAGAGGAGCAAGGAGCACTGGGCTCCTCTCAGGGTATCTCAGCTGGGCTCGCTCCACAACCCGCCCCCATTTTAAGGCCTGCTGATGCCCAGCTGCCAGAAATGCCTACCTTGTGCTCTCCAAGATGCACAGGGAGAGTCAATGAGCAGGACACATGGGGAGGCAAACCTTCCAAGCCTTTCTGAGGCCAGGAGCACACCAAGATCAGACAAGACTCTCCACGCTGCCTGGCCCACCCAGCCCAGCTCTGGGCTGGCCCTGGGCCACAGCAGCTCCCACCAAGCAGGAGGCAAATGCGTATTGCCGAGAGTCGAAACACAGCTGTCTTGGTTTGGAAAGACAGGTGTCTGCTAAGGAAGGTGGGAGCCTCCCCTGAAATGGAAAAATGTAGACCTCTTCCCTCTGAATTGTTAGAAGTTTGAAATTAAGGGGGGCTCTTGGGCAAAAATATGGGAGCAGGAATAACAGTTCTTTACTAGGGAAGAAATTAAAAGATAAAATAAACAATGCAGTGAACTAAAACAACAGGAACAGAGTCAGAATACAACCTGACACCCTGTTGGTCAGGTTGTTGGTAGCAGTGCAATTGGAATTGTGGCTGCAGTCCTCCTGGAGTGTCAGGTGTGGTTCTGTTGGAGTAGTGATCTTGTAGAAAAGGGTGCAGTCTTCCTCTGAAGAGGCAGTGGAAGAGGCAGCTGTTCCTCTGGGAAAATCCAGCGCAAAAAAGCTGTGCTCCTGGGCCAGAATTTCAAGCCTATATTTGCAGGTAGGAATGCTTGGCTCCTCCCTCTGGCCAGAGCCTCTCCCAATGGGAAGTTAGAGTTCTTATCAGTCATGCAGTGACACTCAATGGCCCCTTATCAGCAGATGTCTCCCCATAAGGAAGGATTGATTGTGGAAGAGATAAGGAACAAGTGCCCACTTAACACAAGACAACACAAGACAATTTGCCTTACAGATGGCAAATAGAATACATCTTGCTTTTTCCAGTCTGGGACAACAGCAGCCAGGGAAGATGTGAAATGTGAGTGTGTAAAGGCCTTTGAATTCACAGCTCCCAGAGACAGCTTTGCTGCTCACAGCAGGACAGAGATGGTTCTGCTCACACCTCTGTTCAAAGGGGGGTAACACATCCTGCTGCAGGTGCTTGGGTTGTTCTCTGCAGCTCCAGGTGGATGCCAAAGCTGCTCTTCACAGCCTTCTTCCTGCCCCTCTGCCAAGTGCAATGGGCCTTCAAGGACTGAAAGGAGCACAGAGAGCCAAAGGGGGACACTTGCAGCTGCCTCACTGGGAGCTCCCTGGGGAAGCACTTTCCTTGAGAAGCAAGCCCCCTTCCTCCAAAGGCGGTTCCCTAAATGTGCAGCTTTTCCGGGGAACACCAACACAGCCTTAAGAAACGCTGGCAAGGCTGAAGGAGTTCAGGTCCTTTCAGGACAGGCACTCCAGCTCTAGCTCGTATTCCCCCAAGTGCTTTTCCAGATGAAGGTTCAGACCTGCAGCCCCAGGCCCTCTACCAATAGAAGCTGCTCACTGCCTCTTTGTGCCGGATCAGTCCGTGTCTCACAAACGGGATGGGACCCTGACTGGTTGCAGACTTAGGATTTATTATCTGTCTGTATCATACAAGCAAAAAGTAAGAGACACAGGAAAATAACAACATCCATGCAAACACAGATCAGAGGCAAGATGGCAGCCCATGCAAAGCCTTTTTCTACATATTCTTTGAATCAATAGCAGAAAAGAAAAGGTGTAAATGCATTATACTCTAACCAGTTACAAAAGGACCCATGTGGGTTTAACGTTAACAAAAGGACTTCTATGAACCACAAACAATACACAATTATTCATTCTTTAAGATGGAAACTTTTTCTATCTTTGCAAGGCATATATCTAGGACTTCTCACATCTTGAGCTATCAATAAGTTCTTGTTCTTTCTTGTTCCTCGTGATAAATATCAATGTATTCACTTGGTTCTTAACTTCCTAGCTTTCTCATGAGAAGGTTTATAAATTTCCCAGCCTTTCTCAGCTTTAGAAAGTGTCTTTTACCTTTTTATATTCCTACAGATGTGGACTTGGGGATGCCAGTGCTCCCCAGGGCATTTCTGTGCGCCTTGGAAAACATTGAGTGACTTTTCCAAACAGTTTATAATCTGTGGGTTTGGCATTTGTCTGTTTCACTTGGATGGCATGAGCCTGCTCTGCTTGGCACCGTGCCTTTGTTAAACAGCTGAGGCAAAGGTTAGTGCTAATTTGACAGGGTTTGGGATTGGGTCCAAGACAAAAATGGTTGTGTGTGGCTTGGTGTTACTTGAAGAGTTGGGAGCTCCTGGTTTTTGGATGCCAGGTACCTCTAGAACCTGTTCAAAGAGAAGTGTTTGCCATGCGTGAAGCTTGTCAACTCCCCCCAGCGTAACCCAGTCTGAGAGAGCAGATCTGGCTCTGGGGTTGTTACCAATAACCTTTTATTTTCAGTGCTAAATCTATGCCAGAGGCAAGGGATGTGTTTTTGTCTCCATGGCTGCCTTGCCGTGCTTTTCTTTGGGAATGTGATGGACAAAAAAGGGAAGAGATTAGATGACTTTGCTCCTTCTCCCTTCTTTCTCCTGCTGGAATTTTTTCCTCCATTGCAGGGCTTAGGAACCTCCTTGCAGAGGCAAGAAAGCCAATCCATAGGGGGGTGCTCTTGGGGATGTATGGGGCACATCCTGATTCATTGATGCTGGAGGCTCTACTGATCCTGTCTGGCATCTTCCCTGGCTGAGTGAAAGCCTTGCAGTCTTTGGGGATCACACCAGCAGCAGGAACCCTGCAGTGCTCTGGCTGGTTCAGGACAGAGCTGGATTTTCCCTTACTGTCTTAAGAATTACACACAGCCTCTGTCCCAGCACTTTGAAAATGTAAGTGACAACCACACCTGCTCCAGCAGATGCCTGGGACTTACCTGGTAATGCAGATGGCTTTTGCCACGGTCTTTTTCATAGAATTACAGAATCATTAAGCTTGGAAAAGACCTCTGCAATCACCAAGTCCAACCATTAACCCAGCACTGTGAAGCCCACCACTAACCCATGTCCCTAAGCACCACATCCACATGTTAATTCCCATTAATTGTGCAAGATGCACTGCAGGAGATTGGAAAAACTGGGCACAAACAGCAAATGTGAATTGTCTTATTAGCCAGTTACTTTTGTTTTGTGGGTATATTATCGATTGGATACATGTTGGACCTGTTTCCTTTAATCCCATTAATTTGTGGTCTCAGCTGCTTTGTGTGGGAGTCTGAACTGCTCCATTAGAAGGAGTGTGTTAAATGGGATGAATTAGCCAGCTTTTAATACAGCTCGTCACCTGCTTTGTCCTGCCTGGCAGCCAGCGGGTCTCTCTTCCTCCTGCCAGCCACTGTTTCCAGTCCATCGTAGCCATTGGCCCCTTGGAGACCTGGCTTCAGCAGGCTGAGGGATCCGTAGCTCCGGGGGGGATTCCAGAGGGTGGCATCTCCCCATCTTGTTTCAAGCAAGGGGATGTTTCAGGAGTGACCCCTCCTTCCCATGAGGTTTCCTGTGTTGTAAATGAGCTGGGATATGGTTAAAATGTTGGGTTTTCCCTTCCAAGTCAAAAAGTGACTGGGAATAGTCTCTGTACCCTTGGTGGTTGCATGGGCCTGGAGTCCTCTACCTGGAAGTGCTTGGGTTTCTCTTGGGATTGCTCCCAGTCCTGATGCCTCTTGGCAGTTTGAGAGAGGATGAGTTCAGAGACCTGTTTGAAGGAGGAGAGCCACAGGAATAACATGGCCCCTGGCTGTGGATGGTGAGGACTGGGCTGGATATGACCACCAGCTGCTCCACACCACCAGTCCTTTGGTGGCAGACAACATCTCTTTGAGTTTCCTCCCCTCTCTCCATGCTCCAGACCTTCTCCCCAGGTCAGGTGTGTCCCATGGGAGACAGCTTCTGGAGGATTTTTGAGCTCAGCTCTGCAAAAATGGACTGCTCTGTGTTTGAGAGAAGGGGAAGTGAGCACCTTTGGTGGGAGATTAAAAGCCCCTTGCTAAGATCAGTGGGAGAGGTGAAGAAATTTTGCTGGAAAGCACAAAATGGGTATTTCCTGCTGGATTCTGAAAGCCACAGCAGCTCTCCCCAGCTTTCCCTGCAGATACTGCTGGTGGATGCTGTGGGAGAGAGCTGGAGACCAGATGCTCTCAGGATGTGCATGCTCTCAAAAAGTTCTGTGCCCTTTTAGAGCTTTATTTTGGAAGAACTTGCTTCTTTTTGAAATCCCCTGCCAGCCTGCCTCATTTCAATGCTTTCGAGAGGAGTCAACCCTTCAAAAGAAATAACATTTTAAATGAGAATCAGTGTTTCATTTTGAAACTATTATACTCCATGAAGTGCAAATTGAAGCCATGTGGTCTCGATGGGATTTTTTTTCCTTGAGCATCACTCGGCTATCATGTGAGGAGGCTTTTTGCTTGGTGTCTCCAAGCAAAGATTCTGTTGAATCTCGTCTTTCCCAACCTTTCCCAGAGGTCTCACATCCCCTGAGCAGGCTGGTCTGACAGCACAGGATGGAAAAGAGCAGAAGCCACGGCTGATGGATAAGGTGGAGATGCTGCCTGAGCATCTCCAAGGAGTACTGAAGGTTTGAGGGAACAAGAAGTATCCCAGCTCTGCCAGCGATGGAGATGGAGGCTGACTCTGCTCCAGAGCACCCTCTCCACTGCTATTTGTGTCACCTTGTGCAAGACCTGCAGCTAGTTACCCTAACCCTACTGTATCCATACCTTGGTTGATGAAAGCCTCCACGGGTGGGTACTTGTTGACACTCGGGCTCCGGGTGTAAATACATCCCAGGGATGCTTTGATTCCAAATTAGTTTTGAATTCAAGCATACCAATCCATCACATTTGCTGCAAAGCAAAATGTCCCAGATCAGCAGTTGCACATGAAACTGCTTTAGATTCCAAATTTGGTTTTGAACTTAGTGTTACCAGGGAAGAAACCCAACAAACCTTCAAAACATTTCAGTGGTGAAGTGAGAGCTTCTGCCAGGGAGAAAATTAAATGTATGGTCAGACTTGGGATGGTTTGAGGTTCTTCCTCATATCCAGCTTTCAGAGGATCTTTTCCCTTTGGATCCAGCACCATCTGACAGCCAGGGCTGAGATGGGGCAGGCAGTGCTCTCTGCTGGGATGTGAATTACACGGGGGGTGTGAGCTCAGTCGGTCCTCAGGGAGCTGCATGAGCTGCTGGTGGTGGTGGCAGATGTGGGGTGGCTCCTACACAGGAGCTGCTTTGAGCTTTTCTGTGATTTTCCTTTTTTTTGTGTGAGCTGGCACAAAGACATGTCTTGAAAATCATCCTTTTGCTGGCAGGTGAGCTTGGATTGAGTTTTTTCAATGATAATCAGCAGATAAAGGATCATGCTGGAGATTTGCCTGGGAGCCCCTGTCCTCATTCCTGTTCCCTGAACAACTGGTTCTGTGGGAGTCCTGTGATGCTTGAGGTCCCACAAGCAGGGCAGCAGGAGGTTTCATGCTGGCTGCACCCAGGGGTGTTGCCTTGAAGGCATCCAGTGCTGAAGCATGAGGCAGCTCCTGAATCAGCCTAGGGAGGTCATGGCAGCAAGTCCTGGGAGCCGAGAGCTCCCAGGTGTCACTGGGAGTACCATGGCCGCCAGCTCTTGATCTGCTTCCAGGCAGCCAAAGGTGGAAGGGAGAAAACAAGTATGGGTGCTTTGATGGCATCTGAGGTGCTTTGGGAAGCTTTGTTTCTGTCATTCTCTAACCCTGAAGGGCAGCGGAGCAGACAGAGCACCCCAGTGGGGTGGCTTGGAGCCAACTCCAGCTCTGCCAGGCTCTAACCAGAAGCCTCCTGGCTGTGTTGGGTGGTGTTCTCCAGCCTGGGCAGCAGAGAAGCACTCAGCCCCCCTCTGTCCGTTGCATCTCTGCCTCACACCCTGGCAGGAGTGAGGTTTCCCAGAAATGAGATCAAGCAGGGGAAAGAATCTCTTGGAGGAAGCCTCAGGCAAGCTGGGCATGGCTCTGTAAGTGGGCTCTGTGCCAGTTCCCACTGATGGTCACACCTTCCTCCACACTGCGCTGGGTCCACGGCATCCAGTAGCTGCATGAGCAGCCCTGGGGTGGGAAGGAGAAGTGGGAGGCTCCTGCCTTGCCTCTTCCACACTGATTTCTTGCCTTCTCACTTGCAGCTACAGCTCCAAACGTTGGCAGCTGCATGGATCAGCCCAGACCCCCAGGAGGGGACAGATGGACAGAGCCGCAGGGTGACAGGGAGCTGTTTCCTGAGGGGGAGCTACTGCTGCAGGTATGGTGCTGTGGCTTGGTCATTTGGGGTCTCCCCAAGCTGCTCTGGAGCTTGTGGTCGCATCTGTGGAGCGGGAGGAGACCCTGCCTTGCCCAGAGCTGATTCACTGTGATTCCTGCAGGCAATGAGTTCCTGGGGACAGAGACCAGTGGCACTGCCTGGCTGGGATGGGTCCAGATCCCCATTCCCACCATTCCCTCTCATCCCACAGCAATTTGCTGCCCCTTTGATTATATTACATCTCATGGACGTAAGCTCCATCCCAACCAAGAGGTTCAGGGATGTCATATGGTGGTGTAAGGATTGATCCCTGAGTAGTTCCCAAGGTGCTGGCTTGGTTCATTATCTTTAGCAAAGGCCAAGAGGAGAATGTTGAGAGCTGTGAGACAAAACATCCCCCAGGAACTCCTTGCCTTACCTGGGGCATTGTGTGAACTCTGGAGGGATGAGTTCACAGCCTGCCTAGGATGGGAAAAGCCCAGCTTCAGTTTGTAGGTTTTGGGGGAGAAAAGAAGAGCACTTGGATGTTGGGCAACAGTGGTGGACAAAACCAGTGGGAAATGAGAGCTATGCTTTGTAGAAAGGCCACGTGTGTCTCATGAAACAGCTGACAGTGAAGCTCGGAGCACGAGGGCCTGGTGAATCAGCCTCCCACAGTGCTGCTGCTTTGGGCTGCCATCTATAAATGTCAGCTGGAAGGGCCTGGCATGGAAGGTCACATGGAAAGGCTGACTGCTGAACAAGCATCTGGGCACATCAGCTGAGGAACATGCTTACTGGGGCTGCAGGACGAGTCTGTGCAAGACCTTCAATCATTCTGTGTTCTTGGCATCTCCCATGCCTGGCCTTTCACAGAATCCCAGAATGGCTTGGGTGTGAAGGGACCTTAAAGGTCATCTTGTGATGAGCTGCCATGGGCACAGACACCTTGCACTATCCCAGGTTGCTCCAAGCCCCATCCAGCCTGGCCTTGGTCACTTCCAGGGATCCAGGGGAACCACAGCTTCTCTGGGCACCCTGTGCCAGGGCCTCACCACCTTCTCCAGCTCTCCTATAGGCTTTCTGGGCCTTCAGTCCTCTTCTCCCACCTCTCCAAACACCAGCAGATGAATGCTTGGCTCTCTTTAAGCCTGGCTTTGGTTGCTTCAGCCCTGCTCCTGCAGAGCCCTCCAGGCAGCAGGCAGTGTGAGCAGACCCCCAGCAGGAGCCTCCATGTGGGATTTGGGTGAGGCAGTGACTACTGGGAGCTCAGTGTGACTGTTGGCAGTGAATCTTGGACTACACGAGGTCCCCCATGGTCCCAGCTGTGTGCCAGTGTGATGGTCACAGAGGAGCAGCTGGATACCAGGAGGGAGCCCGTGACTGCCCCAGCCCCAGCATCTCCTGAGCACTCCCCAGGACTGTGGACTTGGACCATATGATGGCAATTTGTTGAGCCATCAACATCAGAGCATTGGCAGGCTGGGGTGACTGAAGGCATCTGGAAAGCTTATGAGGTGTTACTGCGACAGAAATCTCCCCCGCTGAGCTGCCTGGTGGCTTTTTTTCCTCCCCACAAAGATCATTTTAAGCATATACTGTGATTTGCAGCAATCTCTGACTTGGGATCCCTCAGGGGGCTCCCAAACAGCACACAAAGGGAAGGGACTGGTCCCTCAGCAAGCTGGATCTGTACGCTAAGATTCCATTTCGGGTGTTCTTTCCCTAATTTCTCTCCTTCCATTCACTAATAAATTAAACACATCACAGTGAAGAACAGGGGGCATGAGTTACTATCTAGTGCAGTGCTTTGCTTTTGAGGAAAATCAGCCTGAAATGGACACCAGAATCATAGAATATGCAGAGCTGGAAGGGACCCACAAGAAGTGTCGTGTCCAAAGCACAGCCCTAGGAGAGTGGAGCTATTCCCAGCTGGAAAGGAGGACTCCAGATCCTCCATGAAACCTCTCCCTATCTGGTCCCTCCTGACGCAGGAGCTGCCCTGCAGTGAGAGGGGGTTCCATGGGAGGTTTGGAGAAAGTGGTCAGTCCAGCTTGGATCATTGCTTGTGCTGAGAAGAAGAAACTCCGCAGAAGAGAATCTTGCATGGTTACCAAGTGCTGTCCTTCTTTGTGGGGCTCCTTGTTGAGGAAGAAGGTCCCTTCCTGTCCCTGGATGCTGAAGAAACAGCTGGGGGATTTCATCGTTCAGCAGCGGGATTGAAGCTGGGCAGAGTAAGTTTGGACCAAACTTTTGCTTTCAGGCACTCAATGGATTTGCCATCGCCGCAACTGGAGATGGCTACATCTTCTACATCTCCCCTGCCTTGCGGGACTACTTGGGCTTCCACCAGGTGAGCACCATGTTTTCCTGGCTGGAAACAGATGGATGCAGTCCTGGTGTGGGAAGGAGGTGCAGATGGAGAGCAAAGCTTCCCAAAGGGCAGCAGCTCCTGTGGCAGGGGAAGGAGCTGGAGTTTGCCTGTTCTTTACACTCAGTCCTGCACTTTAGTGCCCAGGAAGGGAAACCTTCTGCCATGTCCTCCTCCCGACATCTCTGCCAGGCTGTCCAGGAGCAGACACTATTCTGTTTTGTCATTCCAGTCGGATCTCATCTACCAGAGTGTGTACGAGATGATCCATGCGGGCGACAGGGCCGTCTTCCGCCGCCAGCTGCACAGGACCCCACTGCATGCTGCTGATAGTGAGTGCCAGGGTGATCCCTGCAGGGGTTCACTTGAGCAGCTCTGATCCATGAGCTCAGGGTGTGCAGCACAGTTTGGAAAGCTTCCTTTTGATTTTCCAGCTTTTCCCCCTGAGCAGCCGCTGCTTGCCAGACGCAGCGCCACGTCCAGCCCCCAGCACCTCCATGCTGAGAAGCAATCCTTGGTGGAGAGGAGCTTCACCTGCCGCTTCCGCTGCCTGCTGGATAACTCCTTGGGATTCTTGGTAATGCTGGGACACCCTTCTGCTCCTCCTGTGCCTGCAGAGTGTTCCCCCAGAGTCACTTGTGTCCCATAGGGATGAGAGCACAGCCAGTTCCCACCACCCTGTTTGCTTCACACCCACATTTTCTAATCCCTGTAAGGCCTTGAATTTCCACCACCATTACAGGGTGCCTGAAGTTCCTTCTTGGGCAGCAAAAGTCAGCAGCAGACAAGTCCCCAGTTGCTCTCTTTGCCATTGCCACACTCCTCCAGCCTCTCTCCATCCTGGAGCTCCAGACCAAAACACTGATCTTCCAGACAAAGCACAAGCTGGACTTCACTCCCATGGCCTGTGATTCCCGGTAAGGCATCTCTCACTTTCCCTGTGGCAAAATCCCTGGTGCTGGACAGAAAACTAGATCTGGTGGGGACAAGGAACACCTGACCCAGCTCCCATGGCCTGATGTTTTTGTCCCTCTACTGCAGGCCCCCAGTAACACAGGGAGCAGGTTAACAGGGCACCAGCACTTCTTGTCTGCTGTGGTTTGCGTGGTTTGTGGAACAGAGGATGCAGCTCAGCCCAGGGCGAGGTTGCACCATCCAGAGTGGGGGTCTGGCCAGTGAGGTGCAACTGTGGGGGATGCATCCCTGGTGTCACTGCACTCCTGTGCTGTTTCCAGGAGGAAGGTTGTCCTGGGATACACAGAAGTGGAGCTGTGCAGAAGAGGGTCCGGATACCAGTTTGTTCATGCGGCTGACATGATGCACTGCGCAGAGCACCATGTGAGAAGTGAGTGCTGGGGGACTGTTGTGGGGGTGTTTGTGGGGTCCCTCAAGGCTCTGGCTGTACTATTGCTCCTTGGTGCTGTCCGTCCCGGGGCTGGAGTAGCTGTGACAAAGGCTCTTCCTCCTGGATGAGCTTGGGCAGCTGGCAGAGAGACAGCACACTGCATCTCCTGCCCCCGTAGCACGGCCACGAGGTGATAGTCAACTTCGTGGCAACTTGCGTGTGTCATTGGTCTGCCTCCGTGGAGGAGCTCTGTCAGTGGCAGTTCTTTTGTGTCCCTGCCCCAGTGATGAAGACAGGGGAGACCGGGCTGACGGTATTCCGGCTGCTGACCAAGAGGAGCAGCTGGGTGTGGGTGCAGGCCAACGCACGGCTGGTGTACAAACGATGATGCCCAACTGCATCATCGCCCGCCAGCGAGCCCTGTCGTGAGTATTGCTGGCCCCCTTCAGCTGCTCTGGGCTTGGGGGGCTGTCCGAGGCACACAGAGGCCATGAAGGTGGAGGAAAGGGTAGGTGAGGTTGGCACTTTGCAGCATTTGTCCTCCTGTAGTGTGAGTGAAACAGCTCTGAGGAGGTGGTTGTGGACATGCTCTTGTCTGAGAGCAGCAGCCCTTCCCTGAGCCATGCAGACCTCCCTGTGGGCTCCCCAGAGCTCTCTTTAGCCAGCCCAGTCCAGCCCCCTTTTACTCTAGAAAAGCCAGGGCAGGGCTATGAGTTCCCCTCTTGCTGTCAGAAGGGAGGTTTTGCCTGGCCTGGAGGAGCTGCTCATGCTGTTTCCATCCCTTTTTGCCTCCACACCAAAGGAATGAAGAAGGGGAGGAACATCTCCAGAAGAGAAACTTGCCGCTGCCTTTCAGCTTTGCCACAGGGGAAGCAGTCTTGTGTGGGAATGACCTTCCTGGGTTCTTTGACTCGTTCCAAGCCAAGGAGGAGTTGCAGGTGCAAGCAAACTCCAAGTCAAGTCAGAGCAGCGCTTGGTAGACCCCAGCTCTCTCCTTGGGGCCATGATGAAGCAGGATGCATCCGTATACAATTCCCACGCTGATAACGTGCCTCAGGTCTCCCTGCTAGCTCTCATTCCTGAGCCTGATGGGCTGACTCAGAAGGAGGATGTCAGCAGGGCCAAGGAGGACAGCAACTCCCTCCTGGTGGTCATCGAAACCCTCTTTGAGAAGAGTGAGGTGGATGGAAACGTCTGCCAGACCCTAAAGGTGGACAGCACAGAGCTGCAGCAGTGGGAGGAGGATCTGCTCAGCCTGGGGGTAGAGGAGGAGCCACTAGCTCAGGGGCTTGGCCAGAGGCCGGGCACCAAGGTGACATCCTATATGGAGCAGATGCTCCCCAGGGAGGGTGTTGGAAAGAGCCTGGACTTCCCACACTGCCATGAGGAAAACAGTGCTATGGCTCACTTCCAGCGCTGCTGGGCAGCTGGTTCAGCATTCCCAGCACAGCCCCAGGCAGCGGGCACATGGGGAGGCCAGGGGGCTGTGGGCTCCGTGGGCTCCGTAGCCTCCGTTACCTCTGAGGGCAGCTTTGCCCAGCCAGAGCAGCAGGTCCCGTTTAACCCAGCCGGGCCGGTGGCAGGGACTGTGCTGGCTGTTCCCATCTCCAGCAGCAAATCCTCTGCAGACTTCAGCTGGCAAACCAAGCGTTTCAGGCAGAAGCTACCCCCTCTGGTCCTGTAGATAACACTCTTCCTACTGCTCAGAGCCAGCCTGGGTGCCAGCTGGTGGGCTCAAGCTGCTCACCCCCATTGCACTCAAACACGTTGGTGACTCTGTGGCACAATAAACTCCTCCAGGCAAACCCAGTCAGTTGCCCATCGGAGGCTTTGCTGGCCATAGTTTCAAAACAGCTGGAAGCTGCAGGAGCATACGTGGAGTCCCAGACTCTGCCAGGTGGCAGTCCTGAGAATTCCCCGGGGGCTGGGCTGTGGTGGCCACCCCCCTCCCAGTCTTTTCCTTGCCCTGTCCAGGGTTTGCATCAGTCCCTGTTCTCTGGGGATGGGAAGCTCGATGATGTGGAGGCTGCTCTCCCTGCACCCTTAGAAGCCAGAAGGCTGCCAGGGCATGGCGGCTTCCCCAAACAGCCCCTGGTAGCCCACATAGACCCCAGCTTTTCCTGGGAGGGGGAGCAGGCAGTGCTCCGAGAGGACAAGGGGTTCTCACAGCTGTGGCTCCCACAGGCTGGGGCAGCTCCTCAGAGGAGCCATGGGGCAGGGCCAGTGCACCACAGCGGACTCCTGCTGAACTCCAGCATGGATCCCAGCACCCACGAGATGGACTGCGTTGTGCTGTCCAAGTGCCACTATGGAAACAGCCTTTTTAGGCATGAGAGCAACTTCCTGAGGGATGCTGCTAAAGTATCCCTTCCCCAGCAGCCAGGCACTTTGCTTTGCCCTGCTGAGAACCACCCTGGAGCACCTTCCTCCTCACCGGGCTCGGTTTCAAGGTGCTCAGCAGCTCTCCCTGTGAAGGTGGGTGCAGGAGCACCCCTGTGCTCCGGGCAGGGTCCTGGCTGCCCATCAGTTCCCTTCTCAGCTGGGCAGCCCCTCGGTACCTGTGAGATCCAGGCTCAAGGTGAGGTGCGAGGGCTGCAGAACCTGAGGGGTGTCCGGCTCCTGTGGAGGTCTGCCAGGGGTGCAGCCACACCATCCTTTGTGGGCAGCCTGGTTTGGGGCTCCATGTGAACCAGGAGCCCTGTCTTGAAAAGCCACCAGCAGCTGTGAGCTCTTCTGGTACCCGCCAGGTGCGTCCCATGCTCCCTGGTCTCTCGGGATTTTGTCTTCCAGTGCTTTCAGGCAGTCTAAGATGAAGTGGTTTGGACTTTTTGTTCCATAAGAAGTCTTTCAGGGAGATGCAGCTGTGCCTCTGGGGAGGCTTGTGGGCTTCTGGGCTCCAAGGAAGAACATTGCTTGCTGGCACATCCGTGTGCTTGGGGCAGCCTCTTGCAGATGGAGCTGCTGCCTCAGAGGCAGGTAGCACTGAACTGCTGTTTCTCAACAAAACAGCGTGCTCTTCTCGTCTCCTGTGTTGGACCACCCTTGTCATGTTGCTGTTTAGTCCCCTGCATCATCTCTGCCAGCCTGAGCCTCTTTTCCTCCTGTGCTCTCCATCTCCTCCAGAGATCATCCAAATCCTTTGGAAAAGATGTTACCAAGCACTTCAAGAAGCTCAGCAGCATTGAAGGGTCTCAGTGAGAGGTGGAGTTGGTGGGAGTGGAGGCATCCTGGGGATTTGGGCTCTCCAGCAGCCTCCCAGGGGAGTTTGGGAGAGGTGGGTACCAGGCACTGTGACTTTTCTGGGATGCAGGGTGGGGAAGGTCCAGCCAAGCTCCCCTTGGGTTTGTCACTGGCTTGTCCTTGTTGTCCTCTTCTCTGCTCCACAGTGCCATGGGACAGAGAAGAGTGGGGCTTCCCCCTGTGGTTTTGCCAAAGCAGTGAGAAGGAAAGGCAGGGAGGGATGCAGTGACCACTGGCTGCCTCTCCACTTCAGACCCACTTGGTGCCCTTCAAACCATTGTTCTGCAGCCCAGAACAACCACTTTGTTGAATTCTCTTCCTTTTCTAGATACGTAACCTAAGATTTGAATGAATTGGTTTTTCCCCACCATGAGAACAAAGTCTTGCAGATCCATCAGGGAAATCCACAAAAAAAAAGCAATGATTTTTTTTTTGGGGGGGGAGGGTGGGGATGATTTGAGACCACACTGACTTGCAACATTGGGTTAGAGAGGTCAGAGTTCTTGGGGACATTCACACCTTCCCCTCATGCACCCATCAGCCTGAGCATCACATCTGCCTCGCACACCAGTGTTAAGCATTTGCAGATCAAATTAAATCAGGCAATCAGCACAGGGCCAGCAGCAAGCCCACATGTCCCGGTGTAGAGTGGCCTCATCTCCCTGGGGCTCTTCCTTCATGCCCAGCCTTGCCTCCGCTCATGGGGCCTGGGAAAGGTCAAGCTCCTCTCTGCAGGCTGGGAGCAGAGCAATGCTGAAACGTGCTGGACCACTCTAAGGTGGCTTCGAGGAGCACCTAGGTCGGGCAGGGAGTTGACTGGCCATGATCCAGATCCAAAAAGCGGCAGGATGGACTCTGCTCACTAGCCTCTCATGCTGGTGACTGTGAAACGCTGCTGGGGGCGTACCAGGGGCTCCCAGTGTTGCAAGAGGTGGGCCTTGGGTTGGGGACACTGTTGCTTGGGGCCGTGACAGACCTCCCTGTGCTCTGTCACTGGTGTCTGATCTCTTGTACCTCGTGGCTGTACAGATAAAGTCTGTTCTGGTGGCAGCATCTCATTTCTGCTCCATGATTTCTTTGTGCTGCTGGTGGCAGCTGGATGGTGCTGAGGGGAAAAGAGCTGTCCGGTGAAATGAACAGGGCTAATGCCTTTATTAAATGTTCAGCTCTTTATTAAAAAGATCAGCTGGGCAGGGGGCTCGACGCAGAGCTCGCCCCTGCAGTCGTAGCTTTCCCAGGCGGCCGAAAGGAAGGAGGCGTGCAGAGTCTGTCACTGAAGTCCAGAGCAGCAGCTGTCCCTTCTTCTTTCCTTGTAGCACACCGGTGGCCAGAGGGTGAGGAGGCGTGGCATGCAGAGTCTGTTGCTGAAGTCCAGAGCAACAGCTGTCCTCGCTCCTTCCATGGTGGCAGCACCAGGGCTCTCTGTCTCTGTCGCCCTGCTTCTCAGAGCCTAATACAGTCTTCTTTCTTAGGTGATGGCAACGGGTAAAAGTCAATCAGGGGATGTGTTTCCCTCTTCCTCAGCTAGGGCATTCGTCTAGACTCCTCTACTGTGTTCAGTTTTTGATTTATAGTCCTTTTTATCTCCTAAAAATGCTCCCATGATCCTATGGGGTTTTTATTTGCATGTTAGTCCCAGAATGGCAGCGTGGAGGGGTGGGAGGCCAGTTATCTCCAGGTAGTTTAGAGAAAACAAACAGAGCAATTAGCTAATTAGCATTTCAATATCGGTACTTAGCTAGAGTTAGTAGTTTTTTTTAGTGTTGCCATGGGAACTAGGAAGGCCCTGCCCGCGTCTCTCAGGAACACGTGGAAACTGTTCATTACAAATCCCTCCTCTATTTCTTTGATCGGGCTTAAGCCCGCATCAACTTACAGTCTTTGGCTTTTGAGGGCTAACTTCTTTTGGCTTTTGTATGCTTTTACTCATGTCTGATGGTAATTCTCGTGGCCTTTAGAAACCAAGTAAGACTTAATAATATTCTAATTAAATTTTTTTTTCAGTTAACTCCTTTGGCTAAAGGACACTTAGTCTTATTAAACAATTACCAAGTACTTAAACCTTTACTATGGTACTTTAACTCAGAAACAGTTATTAACACCTTACTGTATATCAGCCTCTAGCAAGTCTTCTTTAAAGTTAATTTTAAGTCCTCTGGTTTCTTCATTACTGTCCATGCACAAGAGGAGGCGGGTAACACTGTTGGGTCTGGTCTGGCGTCTGGGGGTGGCACTGGTCCTTTAACTCTGGTGACGTGGGTCCAGCCTTTTTCTTGGGTCCGCACCGCAGTGTGTGTAGTGAGTAGTACCTGGAAAGGTCCTTCGAATTTGGGGGTTAATGGAGTGGTAGTGTTCCAGGACTTTATCAACACCCAATCCCCAGGACTGATGTTGTGGGCATTGGCGTCCAGAGGGGAAGTTTGGGAGAGATACCCCTTCTTTCGGAGGCCTTCTAGGGATTTTCCTATGACCTCTAAATATTTCTGAGTTGCTGCCTCCCCTTCCAGGTAAACTGCTGTACTGAAAGGGGTGATTAAAAAAAAAGGGAGTCTAAACATTATTTCATAGGGAGAGACCCCTATGTCAGACTGAGGTCTGGTTCTGATGCGCAAGAGAGCGAGAGGTAAACACCTGAGCCAATTCATCTTTGTTTCTTCAATTAATTTAGTTAACACATTTTTAAGAGTTCTATTCATCCTTTTCACTCTTCTAGAGCTTTGAGGATGCCATGGGGTGTGCAATCTCCACCATACCCCCAGGGCTTTTGTTACTTGATGTAAAGTTTGAGCGACAAAATGTGGACCTTGGTCCAAGTCAATGTCATTGACTAGCCCATATCGTGGTATGATGTTTTCTAAGATTATTCTTGCAACTTCCTGCGCAGTTTCCTTTTTGGTTGGGAAAGCCTCCACCCAGTGAGTGAGGTGGTCCACGATCACTAGTAAATGTTTGTACTTTAATTTTCCCTTGCAGGGTCAACTTTCGGGCTTCTTTTATCAGGATAGCTGCTGCTGCTGCGATTACTTGCAGGCAAGTTGGCCATCCTCTGGCTACTGGGTCTAGTAGTTTTGAGAGGTAGGCTATTGGCTTTTTTTATCTTTCCCACTTAAATACATTCTATGGGCTTCTTTGAGCAACTCATTCATGTTCTTTTCTTGCCAGTCCTCTATCTTTTCTAGTTTTTGTCTAATATCGGGCCAGGATTTGGTGACAAACTAGACCTTTAAGAGGACTTGACCCTCTGGGCTATCTGGGTCTATATTTGAATACAACTGGAAATTTCGTTTTAGTCGGTTAAGCCAAATTGCCGGGGTCTCATCCTTCTCCTGAGTACCATCAAAGGCCAATTTCGTGTTGCTTCCCCTAGGGATACTCTTTCATCCCTCTTATCATGAGGGCCCTATAGTCTCTCATGTTTTGCCTACCTTCTTGTTGGCTGGGACTCCAGTTGGGGTCTACTAAGGGCATCCCCTGGTTCCCTGGGGGCCCCAGTCCACCCTCTCTTTCCCATATCTTCACCCCTGCCACTCGGATCATCTGGACCTCTCTCGGAGAGAACAATGCTTAGAATAGCTCAGGTCTCCCCAGGTACAAATACTCAGCCCTAGAAATTGGTCCAACTGGCTAGATATTCCAACAGGGTCTTCCACGAAATTTCTTAGCTCTTTCCCAAATCCCCGGACTTTGGAAGCTGCCAAAGGTGCATCCACAAACCTAACTCCCCCAGCTGCTCTACCCATAGGAACCCCTCTAAGGGGAAAGAGACCCTCCACCCTTGGTGCTTTGGATTGGGTGCTACAATACGGCCCTTTTTCTAAGACATCAGGCAGGGAAATAGTAGTGGAGACAGACACTGGAGGCCAGGGGGCATGCCAGGTGGCGAACCAACCCTGGGCAAGGGTGGCCTCAGCTCCCAAGTGGGAGGAGGCAAGGAAACTCCAGCTGGAGAAGGGGAAGAGGGAGCTGGGGAGATGGTTGAGGAAACTAAGGAAGGGACGATGAAACAGAGGTGGGAAAACGGGGGAAAGGAATCAGGGACTCAATAGGAGGGGCTGAAGGACCAACTGGGGAAACTGGAGCAGAAGGGGGCAGGCAATCGAGGGCGTCCCATTCCTTTATTTTTCTAGTCTCCCCCTCTCTATTCTCTTTGTCTTCCTCTCTATTTCTTTATAATTTGCATATTCTCAGTCTCATTATTTATAGAATTCTCCAGCCAGCAAGCTGCATAAGATAGTTGTTCTATATCAAGGTCCTCTCGGGTTTTTTAGGTGCTGGTTTAACTGATTACACATCCACTGATCTTGGGTTCCATACCACGGCCACTCTCCCTGTAATTCTAACTTCGGCCATACTTCTATACTGTAATGTATCATCTTACTCTTGTCGAGACCCTTCATGGTCTCCCGAGAATCCCATTAGTCTAACAGTTGCCCCAAGGGGCTGTTAGGGGGAATTCTCTTTGCTTTGGAAGGATTTGCTCCTTTACTATAACCTCTTCCCATTTTCAGGCCTCAAAACCAAAAAAAATATATATATACCTTAAATGGTGCTTCTATCTAAAATGGAATATACTGACAGGCAGCTAAAGCTCATCAGGCCTCTCCCAACTTAGTCTTTTGAATCACTTGACTAAACTTAATCTCTTTTAACTAAATTCCCACTCTTGGTCCTACCCTCTTGGCACTTTACATTGTCTCTTGGCCAGGACAATCACTAGTCACACTTCCATCTATTGTCTTCTGTTCTTTTTCTCCTTGGCCTAAGTTTTGAACTTCTTGATGGACTTTCTAGGCTTGGACCCCTGCTAAGTCCCGCCCAAACTCTTACTTGGCCTTTTGCCTAACCTTCTTACTAGGCTTGGGAAGCTTGGTCTCCCTGCCGAGGTAAGGTCGAACGTCCTGCCGAGCCTTACACTCGAACTCCGGCCAAGCCCCCTTGCCTGACTCTCCTACTAGGTTTGGGAAGCTTGGTCTCCCTGCCGAGGTAAGGTCGAACGTCCTGCCGAGCCTTACACTCGAACTCCAGCTAAGCTCCCTTGCCTGACTCTCCTGCTAGGCTTAGCTTGCTTGCCTTCCTGCCTTTCTGCTTACTTGGGTTCATGCCTGCTCTGACAGAGACATCCTGCCCTGCCTTCCAGAGACATTCCCCTACCTGCTATGCCGGGGACCTCCGTCCATGCCTGCCATGGACATCCTACCTGCCCTGTTATCCTGTCCTGCCTGGTAGGGACATACCTTCTGCCTGGCGGGGACACGCCCCCTGCCCGGTGGGGACGTGCCCTCTGCCTGCCGGGGACATGCCACTCCTGCCTGCTAGGACATCCTGCCCTACCTGCCAGGGACATCCCACCTGCCATCCTATCCCATCCTGCCTGCCAGGGACATGCCCTCTAGGACCTCCACATCCCACCTGCCCTGCTGGGGGCATTCCCCTTGCCCTGATTGCCAGGGACTTACTTTGCCCCTAGGGGACCTCCACACGCTCGGAGGAGGGCTGCTTTACTTCTAAGGAGACGCCTTAGTCGCTCCTGCATTCCACTCGCTTCCCCCCGTTCCCGGCCAGCCCCTTCGCAGGAGTCTGGAAACACGGTACTAGCGGGTCCCTCTCACTTCGGGGGTCCGAGCTGCCGGCCCCCGTCTCACTCACTTACTCATTCGCTCGTCTCCCGGTTTTTCTTACCAATCCGACGCTCCTCTGTGTTGCTCGTCTCACACTGATCCTAGGGTCCGAAGGTAGCCAGTGACTCCCGAGGGTCTCTCGAAGCAGGTGGTCAAGCTGTCCAGCTGTCCGGGGGTCCTCTTTGGGCGTGGCTATCCCGGACGAGCCGGCAATTGAAATGAACAGGGCTAATGCCTTTATTAAATGTTCAGCTCTTTATTAAAAAGATCAGCTGGGCAGGGGGCTCGACGCAGAGCTCGCCCCCGCAGTCGTAGCTTTTCCCAGGTGGCCGAAAGGAAGGAGGCATGCAGAGTCTGTCACTGAAGTCCAGAGCAGCAGCTGTCCCTTCTTCTTTCCTTGTAGCACACCGGTGGCCAGAGGGTGAGGAGGCGTGGCATGCAGAGTCTGTTGCTGAAGTCCAGAATAACAGTTGTCCCCGCTTCTTCCGTGGTGGCAGCACCAGGGCTCTCTCTCTGCCTTTCTCTCTCCCTGCTTCTCACAGCCTAACCTAGTCTATTCTTTCTTAGGTGATGGCGACGGGTAAAAGTCAATCAGGGGATGTGTTTCCCTCTTCCTCAGCTAGGGCATTTGTCTAGACTCCTCTACTGTGTTCAGTTTTTGATTTATAGTCCTTTTTATCTCTTAAAAATACTCCCATGATTCTAAGGGGTTTTTATTTGCATGTTAGTCCCAGAATGGCAGCGTGGAGGGGTGGGAGGCCAGTTATCTCCAGGTAGTTTAGAGAAAACAAACAGAGCAATTAGCTAATTAGCATTTCAATATCGGTACTTAGCTAGAGTTAGTAGTTTTTTTAGTGTTGCCATGGGAACTAGGAAGGCCCTGCCCGTGTATCTCGGGAACATGTGGAAACTGTTCATTACAGCAGGTGCTTGGGTTGTTCTCTGCAGCTCCAGGTGGATGCCAATGCTGCTCTTCACAGCCTTCTTCCTGCCCCTCTGCCAAGTGCAATGGGCCTTCAAGGACTGAAAGGGGCACAGAGAGCCAAAGGGGGACACTTGCAGCTGCCTCACTGGGAGCTCCTTGGGGAAGCACTTCCTTGAGAAGCAAGCCCCTTTCTTCCAAAGGCGTTTCCTTAAATGTGCAGCTTTTCTGGGGAACACCAACACACCCTTTAAGAAACGCTGGCAAGGCTGAAGGAGTTCAGGTCCTTTCAGGACAGGCACTCCAGCTCTAGCTCGTATTCCCCCAAGTGCGTTTCCAGGTGGAGGTTCAGAGGTGCAGCCCCCGGCCCTCTACCAACACAAGCTGCCCGCTGCCTCTTCACCTGCCTCAACACCTGCCTGCGTTCATGGCACCAAAACCAGGCTGTTCCCGGCCACAGACCAGAGCCCTGTTCCCGCAGGACGCTCTTGCCAGCACCTTCCAGGACTCTCCGCTCTGCACGCAGCGCTTTTCATGCCTGCTCCCAACAGGCTTTGGAAGGCAGAGCACAACCTGGCTGCCTCTGCCAGCAGCACACCCCAAACACAGGCGGAGGAAGAAGCAGCAGGGGCTGTTTTGCGGCCATGCCCAAGAGAAACGGGAAGGGTGCCCTCCCTGTGGGCTCACTTGGTTGGCTTTCTGACTGGCTCTGAGCCTGGGGCTGCCATTCCTCACCTGTGGGGACCAGAACCACACCCGGGATCCCGGCACTGCCTGACAGCGCTCCGGGCACTGGCACGGTCGCGCGTCCGAGTCCCGGGCGCCGCGCTGCTGCTGCATTTGCTCTTAGGCACACCCAAATCCCACTGTTAAGCCTGGATGGTTGCTGGTTCTGTCCTCTTCCTCATCCTGTGCAGGGATGGAGCACTGCTGAGCTTTAGGAATCTATTCTTGAAAACTTCCAGCATTCCATGCTCCTTTGACCTCCGTGGATGCTTACCATGGAATCCCTCACAGCTGGGTTCATCCTCAGGTTGGCTCTTCCAAATTCCAGGGGCTCCAGGGTGCTCAGCAAGATCTGCAACTCCACTGTGGTGGTGCGTGGCTACGCAAACGGAGCAGAAAGCTTTGTGAATTTGGAGTTTGGATTTTCTGTTTCCTAAACCTAAAGTTGGAATTTCTATTCTGTACTTTTACGTGTATTTACCATTTCCCCTGAAGCTATTCCCATGGATTTTACCTGTAATGTATTCATACTGGACATTGCTCTATTGGTTTCACCTTATCTCTCACTTTCCCCTATAAAAACAGTAAACCAACCCCAGACCGGGGTCACTTGTATGTGCGGCGTTCGAGCAAATACAACCTACTTCGGACTGCGCAACAAGTGTCCAATCTCTTGAGTCTCTTTATCCCGGTCATGGACGTGCTCTTGAAATAGCTCTGTCTGTATCAAATGAACCCCAAAGTTGGTTGTTGCTTCTCTCTGACTGCTCCCGGCAGCGCCTGGCCAACGCCCCTGGAAAAAGGAGCCGGGCGGAAACAAGGAAGTCGGATAGAGAAAGCGACAAGTGTCGCCACAATGTGTGGCTCTGATACAGCAGCTGTTTTTAGGGCATGGCAGATAGCGCTCCGGTTTGGGGCTTTTCCAGATGCTGTTTTCCACAGCCGTCACCGCGGGAGACACAGCCGCTGACGCCGCCACTGCTGAGCCGTCAGCGCCAGAGTCTGCCCGGTGGGAAAAAGCCCTTGGACCACGGCATCCGTGAAGGGGTTCTCGCCCCCTTTCATGCAGCTCCGCAGCTCTATCGCTGCTGAGAAACTGTTCCGGTTTCTGTCCGCTTCCGTTTTCAGCAGGGAGTAGACGCAACTTCCGCACACCCTGAAAGACGGCTTCAGACCAGGAACCGCTGCTGTTTTTTGTTTTCTAAGAGTCGGCGGTGTGGTAAGTTTCAGTTCTAGCATGGGAAGGACCCGGCTAGGGAAATCTTACTTGGTAGAGGCACCCCTGTCCCTGTGGAGGGAAAGGGCATGTGGGTGCGCAGCGTGCGGGGTGCCGCCATCGGTTTTTAGACCTTTTCAGGTTTTTTTCTTTGTTTTTTTCTGGCAGCAGGTGGGTGAGGCTTGCTGGTGGGCAGAATGGGTGGGAAATTGTCCACACAGCAGAAAGAGATTTATAACCAAGTAAAAGGAACCCTGACAGAGTCAGGAGAAAGTTTTTCTAAGAGTTTTGTGAAAAAGTTTATTAAGTGGTTGGTTTTAAGATTTCCAAACGTCTCAGCTCAGGATGTGAGGGAAAAGGGTTTTTGGAAGCGGGTTGGCTTCCAAAACACCTTGTGGGTGAGGGGGATTGGAACCAATCCCAAAAGCAAGCAGCCGAGATTCCAAAACCAGTGTTAGATCTCACAAAAGACGCAGCAGAACAAGCATTTCTTAGTATGCCCTCAAAGGAACCTATAATACCTTATATCGCACTCAAGCAATCTGTTTCAGAGCCATTCATGGATTTTGTTGAATGAGTGAGAGACACGGTCGAGAAAAAGGTGGAAGGGCAAGAAGCACGAGACGAAATCATGTTAGAAATTATTACCACAAATACAAATGAGGCCTGTCGGCGAGTCATCATGGCTCTTCCAGCGTCTCCTCCTCCAACGCTGGATCGGCTCATCAAGGAGTGCACAAGAAAAGCCACCCTGATGGCAGAGGACTTGGTGAAAAATCCTCAGGAAAAAGTGGTTGCTCTGACATCAGCAACCCCAAAAACTCCAACATCGAGTTCTCCTCCTCCCAAACGCAGGTGTTTTTACTGCAATGAGGAAGGCCATCTCATCAGCCAGTGCCCCTTTCGGGGGACAGCACTTCCTCACGGGGGGAGGGAGGTGGAGGGAGAATTCTCCAACCAGAAAAAAAACTAATTGGGGAGCGCGGATCCACCCCGCATGATGATACAAATGGGGTGGGTCAGGGGGTTGTTGGAGACCCCACAGATGACGCAGTTGCGTCAAACAGGAAACGCCGCATGGGAGGAAGAGAACCCTAATTCCTGTTTTTCCTTTATACTGGCAGAACCTTTTATAGTTAATTTACCCTGTTGTATGATTTCATTTTTCTTTCAGACTAGCAGGATGTCAGTTTCTACGTTCCTGCTCCCCATTTGGCTCCAGAAAATGACCTTCTACCTGTCCACAGGGGACGCGTGGATCGTCCCTCAGACACGGAAAAATGTGTGGGTCACCCTTGCCCAAGCCTTGAAACAAGAACACCTGTGTTTAGCTTCTGCCTCAGCAGAAAATCCAATGTCCATATGCCTGGTAGGGATTCCGAGTAAGGGGCAAGAATTTCCAAAGTCCTTGATCCATTTGCAAACAGAGTTAAATGAAAACAATCCACCTAATATCTGGGCAGAGTTCTACAGGCACCAGGGAGTCGTAGAACATGTTAAAATACCTGTTCAGAATCCCCTGCTCCTGTGGCAAAAGTTTGCTCTAGACCTGCCCGCTGCTGATGGGGAGCCCCAGGAATTAGAACTACTGGGCTCCACAAAAGCTGAATTTTGCGTTCAATTTAATTTTTCACCAGATAAAGAAATAAACCTATATGCAGAGGTCAGACAATACAAGATAGAATTCAGAGCAGGCCAATGGTGCACAGCTGTTGCTGTTTTGGAGATCCCTAGCACCGCAGATTTCTATCCCCACAAGCTGGAAAAGGGAATGTTTTTCATCTGTGGGGATAGAGCATATCCAGGAATCCCTTCTCATCTTATTGGAGGTCCATGCACTCTGGGGCATCTTTCCCTTGCTTCCCCCAACATGACTCAAATTCCAATTGGGCAAGCAAAAAGTGAAACAAAAATTACTAAACGGAGTGCAAGTCAATTTGATGAACACTGTGACGCCGAAATTTACCATTGAGCAGAATCAAAAAGGGTTGCCGTCTCTGTGTTTTTACCATGGGTAGCGGCAGCCAAAGCATTGAGTGAATTAGGCAATTTAGAATGCTGGGTGACAAAGCAGGCAAGTTTGACATCGGCAGCTTTGAGTGATCTCCTGGCAGACGAGGAAATTACCAGGAAGGCTACCCTGCAAAACAGGGCAGCTATGGATTTCCTGCTGTTGGCACATGGGCATGGATGCAAAGAATTTGAGGGATTGTGTTGCTTTGATTTGTCATCAAAAGACCAAAGTGTTCAATCATCCATCCGGGAAATGAGAAACCTCATTGGGAGCGTGAAGCAGGAGAATGAGGACTGGGTCAAGGGCATGTTTAAAGGCTGGGATCTCTCTGGGTGGGTGTTGTCCCTTCTTAAGGACATTTGTTATTTTGTAGTTGCAATTTTTTTAGTTCTGCTATCATTTGGGATTCTTAAGCGAATCATTTCTAGCATTGCTTCCTCCAAGTTTGCAGCCTCCGCACCTGTCGTTGCTGCTGCCACCATGGGAAGAGAATGGTGGGAGAATGGCAAACAGGTAGGCACTGCAGTTTAATAGCTGCAGTTTCTCCTTCCCCCAAAGCTCTGTTCATTTTATTAAACAAAAAAGAGGGAGATGTGGTGGTGCGTGGCTACACAAATGGAGCAGAAAGCTTTGTGAATTTGGAGATTGGACTTTCTGTTTCCTAAACCTAAAGTTGGAGTTTCTATTCTGTATTTTTACGTGTATTTACCATTCCCCCTGAAGCTATTCCCATTGGATTTTACCTGTAATGTATTCATAATGGGCATTGCTCTATTGGTTTCACCTTATCTCTCACTTTCCCCTATAAAAACAGTAAGCCAACCCCAGACCGGGGTCACTTGTATGTGCGGCGTTCGAGCAAATACAACCTACTTCGGACTGCACAACAAGTGTCCAATCTCTTGAGTCTCTTTATCCTGGTCATGGACGTGCTCTTGAAATAGCTCTGTCTGTATCAAATGAACCCCAAAGTTGGTTGTTGCTTCTCTCTGACCGCTCCTGGAAGCCCCTGGCCAGCGCCCCGGGAAAAGAGAGCCGGGTGGAAACAAGGAAGTCGGAGAGAGAAAGTGACACTGCTCTTGTGACTTTCTAAATACAATCCAAATTATTCATTTGCTGTTATTTTAATTCAGCTGAGAAGAGTTTGGCCATTTCTCCCTTGGGTTGTGCTGTCAGATGGTTGCTGATCAGTTATCCAAGGTATGCTTGGTAGAAAATAGAGAAAGAACCCTTCCCGTTGCCGTGGTTTCCACTTCTAATTCCTGTTTCAAGTGCAAAGTGTGAGAGACCAGTAGGAGAAGTAGATCAGATAATCAGAGACAAGGAAGCTTTGGAGAGGGTGGGAGTACTTTTACTGTATCTAGCACGAGGTGCAACCATTCAACACTGGTTTTGATTGCATGATCTGATACAAAATTATTGTGATGTGGTGTTAGACCTTGTGCAGTTTTCATTATAAGTAGATAAACTTTAGGCATAAAACCCTTGAACCTCTAATTCTTGCAACTATGAACTGAGATACACAGCTAAGTTGCAGTTCATAATATTGCTATGACTATTGAGCCACGGACTCAAAGTACCTGAGATTGCTGCAAATGCCTCTTTATGTTGCCTAAAATAGGAACAAATGCAACATAATTCAAATATTGTGACAGATCTTGAACTGCCTTTGGTAGCAGCAGCATAATAAATGTAAAAGTTAAACAGACTGTCAAGTCTGCAGTAGGATAAATGACTTCTGTGGGTCCCTTCCCACTCAAAATATTCTATGATTCAGAAATAAAAACAAGTATTTTCTTTTGCAATGAGGTTCAGACACAGCTCAAGGAATCACTGCTGCTTACCCACAACTTTACTGTTGACAATTGTGCGAATCGGAGCAGTTCCAGACACTGCAGGATGGTGAGTGGCAGAGCTGGGCCACAGGGCTGATGGCTGCAGCCAGCTTGGCTCCATCCCATCCCATCCCATCCCATCCCATCCCATCCCATCCCATCCCATCCCATCCCATCCCATCCACTGGGGACAGGCCCATGGACAGGACGGAGGAGGGGCCGGGCAGACACCCCGCCGTGGCCGTGCTCCATCCCCTGGGGCATCCCGGGGCTCTCCCTGCCTGGGGAGTGCAGGGCTGGGCTGTGTTCTCCGGCCTCTCCCGCAGCCCCTCAGCTCTGGCTGCGCTTGCTCTTTGCCAGATGCAGCCCTGGACCGGACACAAGAGCAGGAACCCGCCCGTGGCCGCTTCCGCAAAAGCCTGAAGGTACCAGCAGCCATCCCCAACTGGGCTGGGCCTGCTGTCACTGCTCAGCCCAGCACCACGCTTGGAGCACTCCATGGAACATCCCGGGCTTCCCTGGCCTTTCTTCTCCTGCAGATGTTCCGGCAGTTCCTGCGCATTCAGCGTAGAAAGACCGGCAGCACATCAGCTGCGGGCGCAGCCGAGCCTGACTCGGGGCTGACCGGGCTCCAGGCAGAGCCCGATGGCAGCCCAGATTCGGCTGAGCGCTCAGAAGACGCTGAGACCTCAGAGACTGAAACCTGGGCAAAGGCTCATCTCATGTCTATGACTGAGGACGTGGCCATCACAAACACCAAAACCAGAGAGACTCAGGGCCTTACAAATACTGACACCATGCCTGCTCCAACTATGATTCATGCTCCCACTATGGATTTTTTCGAGGAGAGTGCTGTTCCTTCTCACCAGCAGCAGCAGGTAAGCAGCCTGGGTCCACACCTGGAGGCCTCCCAGGATGGTGTGTCCCCTCAAGCCATGGTCTCTGGGCCCCCTCAGCCTTTGAGGCCAGCACAGTGTGGTGGGAACAGAAGCACTTCTTGGGGGAAGCTGGGGAAGTTGTTCCTTTGGACAGCGCTCCAAGTCTCCCCCATGCCTCCTCCAGGTGCCAGCCAAGGTGAAGAACATCCACCAGAGTCTCATGTCCCACGTCTCTGTGGATGCCAGGCTGCAAACGGACATTGTGAGGCTGGCAGAAGAACACCCTGCTGACGTGGTGCTGACCCTCCTGCGCTGTGCCCCAACGTGTGACAGGTATGGGGCCCACGAGCCTTGAGAGCTCAGGGCTCAGCAGCCTTTAGGGCCCGTGGCCCTGCACAGCCTGTCCAATGGTCTCTGCCAGACAGGCAGAGAGGCCCAGGACCCTCGGGCCCCTCTGTTTCCTGAGCCTGCTGCCAATGCTCCCCCCCTGCCCTTCAGGGCACCAGGCCTCTGTCACCTGGGCCCCCACAGCTGCACAGGGCATGGTGCTGTGACTGAGATGCCCCTGACACAGAGCTGCCATCCCACAGAGCTGCTGCAAAGATGTGGAGAGCCATAGGCTCATCGGGACCAGCACTGGAGAAAGCGCTGCCAACACTGCTCTGTGTGATGGAGGACTGGCCTCTGCACAGAATGTGCACCTCCGATGGGGACAACAAGGACCTTTTTGCCCTGGCTGTGAGTTTCTGGGCCTTTGCTCAGCCCCAGGTCACCTCTCCAGCAGCTCACCATCCTCTCCACGCCTCAGGCACTGGGCTGAAACCTGGCCTAGGGGCAGGCTCAGGGGGCACCAGGCCCGCTGCTCCCCCTGCCTCTGCCCTTGGGCCCTGCCCCATGGACACCTCGGCACTGAGCGCTGCCTTGGGCTGCTTCTTTTGCAGGCAACTCTGGTGATCTGGCTGATTGTCCAAGTGCCTGAGTGCCACGAGACCATCGTCCTTTATTCCTCCCGCCTGTTTGTGGCTCTGCTCTCCCATGTTGTCATCACCACACAGCAGATGCCACCAGAGGAAGTTGATAACTTCTGGAGAGCATGCGGGGAGGAACGCCGCCTTCCCAGCAAGCCCAACAGGTCCCAGTCCTCCTGTCCTTCCCGTGCCCTTGTGGCCAGCGCCAGTGCTCCCAGTGTGACCTGGGCTTTGCTCTGCACACAGGTTTGCAGTGCAGGCCATGAAGGATCTGCTCTGCCGACTGCAGTGTGACCATGTGGTGGTGGCTATGGAGCGCAAGGGTGGCTGGGACATGATGCTGTGTGCTCACACCCAGCACTATGCCGTGGGTCTGCTGGCCAGGTGAGACCCCCTTCTGCCCACTGCCCCCAGCATTTGTGCCCTGTGCCCCACACAGTCCCTGTGCTCATGGGCCAGAGGGCCTCGTCAGCGAGGGACGGCCAAGGAGACTGGAAAAGGCTGGGAGAGGAGGGTGCCCAGAAGGGGCTGCCTCTCCAAGCGCTCACATCCCCTCCAGGGATGCTGGGGAAAGACCAGAGCTCTGTGAGTCAGTGCTGGGAGAGCTTTGGTCTCCCCACCTCAGGGCCTTGGTGTCTTTTTCCCCCCTGCCAGGAAGATGCTCCGTGTTTTGATCCCTTTGTGTTCTCGCATCGCACTCCACTTGCTCCGGCAGCTCAGCAGGGAGGAGCCGTGCTGGGATCTGCCCTTCCTGGCATTCCTTGTGGAGGTGAGCCTGTTGGCCAGCGCTGCCTCGCTGAGCTGCCTCCCAGCTCTCTGCCCTCTCGTAGCCACAGCTGCCAGGACAGTGCCCACGCCCTGTGCTGCTGCCTGGGCCCAGCCCTGTGCGCTTCTGGGCTCCTGCCGGCCGGGTCCTCTGTCACTGCCCTGTGCCTTTCAGGTCCTCGAGCGCCTGGACATGAGTAAATGTGGTGGCAGCGTCCTGAAGATCATGTCAAGGTACCTCCGGAGTGAATGCAGTCAGAGGCGTCGCCTGGCGCTCAGAGGCCTCGTGGTGCCCAGCAAGGATCCCTCGATGGTGAGAAGGGGGCAGCGGCTGAAGCTGCGCCGGGCAAAGCAGCCCCTTGGGCTGGCAGGGCTTCAGGAGCTGAGGCAGCTGCTCCCAGCTCTCCTGCCTCACCTGCCCCAGTGCTTTGGGACAGGCCTTTGGCCTGTGGGCCCTGCAGCAGCAGGGTGGGGTTGCAGTGCCAGGGCGCTGCTGGCCGTGCAGCCGTCCATGGCTTCCCAGCACAGCCTTGTGTTCCACCCAGGCCAGAAGAATGTGTAGCGTGTCTCAAAGCCTTCTGCAGCTGCTGGGGGATGAAGATAGAGAGGTGGTCAGCATGAGCCTCCACGTGTTCACCAATGTGCTCCAGCACAAAGACATCCTGGTATCCAGCACCACCGCCCCAAAGCTGGCTGAGGCTCTCCTGCTGCTCTTTGACCACGTAAGGTTCTGCATCCTGAGCCACAGGCATCGGGTGCTTCCCAGAAACTTTGTGCTCTCTGGATTTTCAGGCCTTTGCCTAGGTGGGCCTGGAGTAGCTGGTGTAGGTCTTTTCCTTTCCTCTAGGACAACAGCCATGTGCAGTTGCTCTCCATTCAACTCTTCTGTAAGGTGATGGACTTGGTAGTGGATGAGGGAAAAAAGCCCCTGGAGACAATTGTGAACAAGAGCCTGGACACACTTTTCATCTACTGTCATGATGAGAACTGGCACGTGGCAAAGGTGAGCATTTCTATGATGCTGGGAGGGGGCTCGGCTGCCTCCTGCCCTGGCGCCTGGCGGGCTGCAGCCTCCTCCAGGCCTTGGCACAGGGACAAAGGTCTTGTGCCCTGGGCTGTGGGGCCATCTCGGGGTCTCTGCTGCTCTCCAGGCCTCTCGGGAAACGCTGCATTGTGCGGCCAAGTTCCTGAACAGGAGGGATCTCAAACAGCTGCTGGAGAAGGAGAATCTGTGGAAGTTTGCTGAGGTCCTGGTAAGGACGGCCTGGAAGGCCCAGGCTCAGGCTGGAGAAGCCCCATGGGCACAACGCTCAGTGTGTGGGCTGGCAGCTGTGCCCCTGCCCGCTGCTGCAGCCAGAGGCCGCGCGGGCTCTTCTCCAGGCTCCCGTGGGTCCCAGCCGGGTGCCGATGGAGCCCCGGCCCGGCGGGGCTGCGGGGTGGCACCGCGGCTCCCCGGGCAGCAGCCGGCCCTCTGCCCCCTCCAGAGCCCGGCGCCAGCGGCTGCTGGCCGGGCCTCAGGGCTGTGCGGGCAGGGGAGGCCGGGGCCGGGCGCAGGGAGCGCCCGGCCCAGGGGCTGAGCCCGCGCCAACCCTTCCCTCCTGCCGCTCTCTCCAGCTGGCAGAGGACAGGAGCCGAGCGGCCGAGCACCTGCGCCGGGCCCGGCCCTACCTGCAGAGCCCACAGGGGCCCCTGCGAGAGGCGGCCGTCCGGTTCATGGGTGAGCCAGGAGCCCGGGCTCCCTCCCCGCCCCGCCGCAGCTCGGCCCCAGCCCCGCCTGCTGCCCCGGCAGCGCAATCCGGGCCCGGCGCCACGGAGCCCCGCCTGACCTGGGCGCTGCTGCCGCCCTCCGGCAGCCGTGCCCTTGGGCGGCAGCGTGCGGCAAGGGCCCGGGCTGAGCCCTGCCGGGCCACGAGGCCATGTGGCCACAGGGCTGGCAGCGCCGCTGGCAGGGAGCTGTGCCGCTGGGCCGTGACAGGCTCTGTGTTCGCAGGGATGGCCGGGCGCAGCTCGAGGGGGCAGCAGGGAGAGCTCCAGCTGATCTGCAATGGTGAGTGAGGGCAGCGGGCTGACAGCGGGGGCTGGCGGGGGCAGCTGCGAGCCCTGCCCCGGCTGCAGTGGGCTCTGCTCCCGGTGCGCACCAGGGCTGCTGTGGGCAGAGCACACAGAGATTTCAGGCACACGTCGGGGAGTCGTGGCAAGTACCTCCCGGCTGATTCCAATGTCTCCTACTCCCTTCTGGGTGGGATTGGCCCTGTTCAGAAGGACTCCTAGCATTCCCACAGATCCGGGATCTCACCATGTCTCTGTTGCTGTCTCTTCCAGCCCTTCAAGCCCAGAGGCGGGATGCCAGCCCGTCATGCTCTAACCTGGAAAATCAAGCCCAGTTTCCCCAAAGAGCTAAAGAATTAGGCACACCTTCTGGATCCAGTGAACCAGTGTCCCAAGAACACACCCGGAGACATTGAAGAGGACATCACCTCTCAGTGCTGCTGGAAATCCTGGCATAGCTGATGCTGGGCACAGTTCTCGTGGCTTCAGCACTCTCCCTGCCTGTAGATAGCTCCCTCCCTCTAGATAGCTCCCTTCCTCCAGCCCCCAGACACTGCCCATCACCTTTTTTTCTCTCCACATGTCCTCCCTTTTGATAGCTCTGCCTCACCAGCCCTCAGCCTATCCATCACCTTTTCTTCCCCTCCACTCTCCCTCCCTGTTGACAGCTCCCTACCTCCAGCCCTCAGACCCTGCCCATCCCCCTTTTCCCTCCCATCTCATCTCTTTGTTTCATCTTCCATATAATAAACGGTTTGGCTTCTTCACTTTGCCTGCATCTCTGTGGAGATGAAGCGACGCAAATCCTGAGCCCAGGGACACACAGGCCCCTGCTGCCGTTCTCTTCCACACCGTGTTTTGGTGTTTTGTGCACACACACAGAGCAACGGGGACAGATCAGGCTGGAAAGGTGCCTGTGCTGAAGGTGCAGTTCCACAACACTGGAGTTGCAGATCTTGCTGAGCACCCTGGAGCCCCTGGAATTTGGAAGAGCCAACCTGAGGATGAACCCAGCTGTGAGGGATTCCATGGTAAGCATCCACGGAGGTCAAAGGAGCATGGAATGCTGGAAGTTTTCAAGAATAGATTCCTAAAGCTCAGCAGTGCTCCATCCCTGCACAGGATGAGGAAGAGGACAGAACCAGCAACCATCCAGGCTTAACAGTGGGATTTGGGTGTGCCTAAGAGCAAATGCAGCAGCAGCGCGGCGCCCGGGACTCGGACGCGCGACCGTGCCAGTGCCCGGAGCGCTGTCAGGCAGTGCCGGGATCCCGGGTGTGGTTCTGGTCCCCACAGGTGAGGAATGGCAGCCCCAGGCTCAGAGCCAGTCAGAAAGCCAACCAAGTGAGCCCACAGGGAGGGCACCCTTCCCGTTTCTCTTGGGCATGGCCGCAAAACAGCCCCTGCTGCTTCTTCCTCCGCCTGTGTTTGGGGTGTGCTGCTGGCAGAGGCAGCCAGGTTGTGCTCTGCCTTCCAAAGCCTGTTGGGAGCAGGCATGAAAAGCGCTGCCTGCAGAGCGGAGAGTCCTGGAAGGTGCTGGCAAGAGCGTCCTGCGGGAACAGGGCTCTGATCTGTGGCCGGGAACAGCCTGGTTTTGGTGCCATGAACGCAGGCAGGTGTTGAGGCAGGTGAAGAGGCAGCGGGCAGCTTGTGTTGGTAGAGGGCCGGGGGCTGCACCTCTGAACCTCCACCTGGAAACGCACTTGGGGGAATACGAGCTAGAGCTGGAGTGCCTGTCCTGAAAGGACCTGAACTCCTTCAGCCTTGCCAGCGTTTCTTAAGGCTGTGTTGGTGTTCCCCGGAAAAGCTGCGCATTTAGGGAAACGCCTTTGGAGGAAGGGGGCTTGCTTCTCAAGGAAAGTGCTTCCCCAGGGAGCTCCCAGTGAGGCAGCTGCAAGTGTCCCCCTTTGGCTCTCTGTGCTCCTTTCAGTCCTTGAAGGCTCATTGCACTTGGCAGAGGGGCAGGAAGAAGGCTGTGAAGAGCAGCTTTGGCATCCACCTGGAGCTGCAGAGAACAACCCAAGCACCTGCAGCAGGATGTGTTACCCCCCTTTGAACAGAGGTGTGAGCAGAACCATCTCTGTCCTGCTGTGAGCAGCAAAGCTCTCTCTGGGAGCTGTGAATTCAAGGGCCTTTACACACTCACATTTCACATCTTCCCTGGCTGCTGTTGTCCCAGACTGGAAAAAGCAAGATGTATTCTATTTGCCATCTGTAAGGCAAATTGTCTTGTGTTGTCTTGTGTTAAGTGGGCACTTGTTCCTTATCTCTTCCATAATCAATCCTTCCTTATGGGGAGACATCTGCTGATAAGGGGCCATTGAGTGTCACTGCATGACTGATAAGAACTCTAACTTCCCATTGGGAGAGGCTCTGGCCAGAGGGAGGAGCCAAGCATTCCTACCTGCAAATATAGGCTTGAAATTCTGGCCCAGGAGCACAGCTTTTTTGCGCTGGATTTTCCCAGAGGAACAGCTGCCTCTTCCACTGCCTCTTCAGAGGAAGACTGCACCCTTTTCTACAAGATCACTACTCCAACAGAACCACACCTGACACTCCAGGAGGACTGCAGCCACAATTCCAATTGCACTGCAACCAACAACCTGACCAACAAGGTGTCAGGTTGTATTCTGACTCTGTCCCTGTTGTTTTAGTTCACTGCACTGTTTATTTTGTCTTTTAATTTCTTCCCTAATAAAGAACTGTTATTCCTGCTCCCATATTTTTGCCCAAGAGCCCCCCTTAATTTCAAACTTCTAACAATTCAGAGGGAAGAGGTCTACAATTTCCATTTCAGGGGAGGCTCCCACCTTCCTTAGCAGACACCTGTCTTTCCAAACCAAGACAGCTGTGTTTCGACTCTCGGCAATACGCATTTGCCTCCTGCTTGGTGGGAGCTGCTGTGGCCCAGGGCCAGCCCAGAGCTGGGCTGGGTGGGCCAGGCAGCGTGGAGAGTCTTGTCTGATCTTGGTGTGCTCCTGGCCTCAGAAAGGCTTGGAAGGTTTGCCTCCCCAAGTGTCCTGCTCATTGGCTCTCCCTGTGCATCTTGGAGAGCACAAGGTAGGCATTTCTGGCAGCTGGGCATCAGCAGGCCTTAAAATGGGGGCGTGTTGTGGAGCGAGCCCAGCTGAGATACCCTGAGAGGAGCCCAGTGCTCCTTGCTCCTCTCTGCTGACACGGGAGCGTCTGTCTGCTTTCGGGACGGCCCTGGCTGTGTCAGGGGTGCTACGTGGACACGAGACAGCCGGTCCTGTCCCGCTGGGTCCCAGCAGTGCCTGGCAGCAGTCCTGCATCCACGTCAGGATGCTGGCCCAGAGAGGCCCTGGAAGCTGAGGCAGCTGACTTTAAGCTTTTGCAGATACACGCAGGGGATGGCCAACAGTGTTCCCTCAGGATACTGCAGTCCTGAGGGGCCTCCCCAGAGCTGCCTGATGCCGCCCACTCCTTGCGGCACCAGACGCTTTCCTCTGGAATGTTCTACCTCCCCCGAGAGGGAAGAGGGAGCTGGAGAAAGAGCTTGCCAGGCTGCTCTCCATCCTTTGCCAGCAGCCCTGGCTGAGTGGAGAAGTCCGAGCTGAGCGCAGATGTGCCAATGGAGCAGCCGTGCACAGGAAGGCTCGGTGGGAAGGATGAGCCAGGATCCATAGGCCTGGCAGCCTGAGCTTGCTGCCAGGGAAGGCGTTGGAGCGGATGCTCCCGAGTGCCATCCCACAGCACGTGCAGGGAACCAGGGGGTCTGCTGGAGGGTGGGAAAGCTCTGCGGAGGGGTGGGGACAGCTGGGGCTCCTGGTGGGCTGTTGAGGGCTTCTCTGCGGGTGTTTGCAGGGGGTTGGTGTTGGGGAGCGTGTTGGGGAAGGAGTTGTCTGCAAGGTGAGAGGTCTAGGCTGGAATTTGAGTCAGCTTGAAGGCAGCATCTGTGGTTTGGCACAGCTTTGCTTATGGAGGCCAGAAGGAATATCTGTGACTATTTCTCTTCATGGTCCTGATTCTCCTGCAGGGAACAAGATGGGAGAGCTGTACTTTATTGGCCACTTAGATATCTGTACTGGGGGAGGACGAGCCCTTTGTCCATCTACTCATTTGTCTGGGCTACTTTTGTACCACTGAGTGGACTTTCATTCCTTGAGAGCTTTTATTCCTTAAGAGAATTACGATATTATCATCCCTTCATCGAAAACCATTTGCACACCAAAGAATGGCCTTCTTTTTGCCTCTGTATAGTGCTATGTTTCAAAAGGGACTTCCAATGGAATGTGTTAAGGCAAATGAGTTGCTGCTTTTAGGTAGGAACAAACTTCCAAATCATTCACATTCTCTGGCAATCGCTATTAATTTGAGAAGTTTGCAAATTTTGGAACTACTTGATTTGCGCAATGAGATGTAAAGCCTTCCGGAACTGAGGAGTCTTAAATGCAGGGCAGGGTTTGCTGATGGTTTGAGTTGTTCCTAAAGATCCTGTTGGGCATTCTTAGACACTTGGGGCCAGGGATTCCTTCCAGCCTGGGCCACTTTGGGTGGGGCTGGGGGTGGCCCCAGGGCAGGTGGCAGTGTGTGCAAGGGCCCTTTGTGACACGCTGCAGCACGGTCACCGTGTCATGGAACAGGCCAGGGTGTCCAAGAACCCACCCTTTGTGACACGTGGTGACATAGGAGCTGGCGGTGACAAGAGCACGCCACAGTGCTCGGAGCAGGCGACGGGACAGGACAGGACAGAGCGGTGCCGTGAGGAGCCCTCGCACAGCGCGCTCGTTCGTGTCTGACCCGGAGCTTTTCCGAGGCGTTATTCCTGCAGGTGACCTCGTGGCAGGACTGCGGGACTTGGCAGCCCGTGGCCTTCCCGAGGCTTTTCTTTTGCAGGTGCCTGCGAGGCCAGACTGAGGGAATTGGTGACCACAAGCCTTACGAGGAGTCTCCTGTCATTGTGGCAGGAGCCCTCAAGACCAGAGTGCAGGACTTGCTGTCCTGCAGCCGTCCTGAGGTTTCCCTGCCTCAGGTGCCTTCAAGGCACAACTACACAACTTGTTGACTCAGAACTTCACCCTTCCATCTTCCTTCAAGGTGCCCTCAAGGCCAGACTCTAGCATGACAAACAGTTTTTCCAGCCTGCTCAAAGCGATCAGGGAGAAAAAAGAGGAAGACCCTGGAGCTGACCCAGCCCAGCATCATGAAGAATCGGAGCAGTTCCAGACACTGCAGGATGGTGAGTGGCAGAGCTGGGCCACAGGGCTGATGGCTGCAGCCAGCTTGGCTCCATCCCATCCCATCCCATCCCATCCCATCCCATCCCATCCCATCCCATCCCATCCCATCCACTGGGGACAGGCCCATGGACAGGACGGAGGAGGGGCCGGGCAGACACCCCGCCGTGGCCGTGCTCCATCCCCTGGGGCATCCCGGGGCTCTCCCTGCCTGGGGAGTGCAGGGCTGGGCTGTGTTCTCCGGCCTCTCCCGCAGCCCCTCAGCTCTGGCTGCGCTTGCTCTTTGCCAGATGCAGCCCTGGACCGGACACAAGAGCAGGAACCCGCCCGTGGCCGCTTCCGCAAAAGCCTGAAGGTACCAGCAGCCATCCCCAACTGGGCTGGGCCTGCTGTCACTGCTCAGCCCAGCACCACGCTTGGAGCACTCCATGGAACATCCCGGGCTTCCCTGGCCTTTCTTCTCCTGCAGATGTTCCGGCAGTTCCTGCGCATTCAGCGTAGAAAGACCGGCAGCACAGCAGCTGCGGGCGCAGCCGAGCCTGACTCGGGGCTGACCGGGCTCCAGGCAGAGCCCAATGGCAGCCCAGATTCGGCTGAGCGCTCAGAAGACGCTGAGACCTCAGAGACTGAAACCTGGGCAAAGGCTCATCTCATGTCTATGACTGAGGACGTGGCCATCACAAACACCAAAACCAGAGAGACTCAGGGCCTTACAAATACTGACACCATGCCTGCTCCAACTATGATTCATGCTCCCACTATGGATTTTTTCGAGGAGAGTGCTGTTCCTTCTCACCAGCAGCAGCAGGTAAGCAGCCTGGGTCCACACCTGGAGGCCTCCCAGGATGGTGTGTCCCCTCAAGCCATGGTCTCTGGGCCCCCTCAGCCTTTGAGGCCAGCACAGTGTGGTGGGAACAGAAGCACTTCTTGGGGGAAGCTGGGGAAGTTGTTCCTTTGGACAGCGCTCCAAGTCTCCCCCATGCCTCCTCCAGGTGCCAGCCAAGGTGAAGAACATCCACCAGAGTCTCATGTCCCACGTCTCTGTGGATGCCAGGCTGCAAACGGACATTGTGAGGCTGGCAGAAGAACACCCTGCTGACGTGGTGCTGACCCTCCTGCGCTGTGCCCCAACGTGTGACAGGTACGGGGCCCACGAGCCTTGAGAGCTCAGGGCTCAGCAGCCTTTAGGGCCCGTGGCCCTGCACAGCCTGTCCAATGGTCTCTGCCAGACAGGCAGAGAGGCCCAGGACCCTCGGGCCCCTCTGTTTCCTGAGCCTGCTGCCAATGCTCCCCCCCTGCCCTTCAGGGCACCAGGCCTCTGTCACCTGGGCCCCCACAGCTGCACAGGGCATGGTGCTGTGACTGAGATGCCCCTGACACAGAGCTGCCATCCCACAGAGCTGCTGCAAAGATGTGGAGAGCCATAGGCTCATCGGGACCAGCACTGGAGAAAGCGCTGCCAACACTGCTCTGTGTGATGGAGGACTGGCCTCTGCACAGAATGTGCACCTCCGATGGGGACAACAAGGACCTTTTTGCCCTGGCTGTGAGTTTCTGGGCCTTTGCTCAGCCCCAGGTCACCTCTCCAGCAGCTCACCATCCTCTCCACGCCTCAGGCGCTGGGCTGAAACCTGGCCTAGGGGCAGGCTCAGGGGGCACCAGGCCCGCTGCTCCCCCTGCCTCTGCCCTTGGGCCCTGCCCCATGGACACCTCGGCACTGAGCGCTGCCTTGGGCTGCTTCTTTTGCAGGCAACTCTGGTGATCTGGCTGATTGTCCAAGTGCCTGAGTGCCACGAGACCATCGTCCTTTATTCCTCCCGCCTGTTTGTGGCTCTGCTCTCCCATGTTGTCATCACCACACAGCAGATGCCACCAGAGGAAGTTGATAACTTCTGGAGAGCATGCGGGGAGGAACGCCGCCTTCCCAGCAAGCCCAACAGGTCCCAGTCCTCCTGTCCTTCCCGTGCCCTTGTTGCCAGCGGCAGTGCTCCCAGTGTGACCTGGGCTTTGCTCTGCACACAGGTTTGCAGTGCAGGCCATGAAGGATCTGCTCTGCCGACTGCAGTGTGACCATGTGGTGGTGGCTATGGAGCGCAAGGGTGGCTGGGACATGATGCTGTGTGCTCATACCCAGCACTATGCCGTGGGTCTGCTGGCCAGGTGAGACCCCCTTCTGCCCACTGCCCCCAGCATTTGTGCCCTGTGCCCCACACAGTCCCTGTGCTCATGGGCCAGAGGGCCTCGTCAGCGAGGGACGGCCAAGGAGACTGGAAAAGGCTGGGAGAGGAGGGTGCCCAGAAGGGGCTGCCTCTCCAAGCGCTCACATCCCCTCCAGGGATGCTGGGGAAAGACCAGAGCTCTGTGAGTCAGTGCTGGGAGAGCTTTGGTCTCCCCACCTCAGGGCCTTGGTGTCTTTTTCCCCCCTGCCAGGAAGATGCTCCGTGTTTTGATCCCTTTGTGTTCTCGCATTGCACTCCACTTGCTCCGGCAGCTCAGCAGGGAGGAGCCGTGCTGGGATCTGCCCTTCCTGGCATTCCTTGTGGAGGTGAGCCTGTTGGCCAGCGCTGCCTCGCTGAGCTGCCTCCCAGCTCTCTGCCCTCTCGTAGCCACAGCTGCCAGGACAGTGCCCACGCCCTGTGCTGCTGCCTGGGCCCAGCCCTGTGCGCTTCTGGGCTCCTGCCGGCCGGGTCCCCTGTCACTGCCCTGTGCCTTTCAGGTCCTCGAGCGCCTGAACTTGAGTAAATGTGGTGGCAGCGTCCTGAAGATCATGTCAAGGTACCTCCGGAGTGAATGCAGTCAGAGGCGTCGCCTGGCGCTCAGAGGCCTCGTGGTGCCCAGCAAGGATCCCTCGATGGTGAGAAGGGGGCAGCGGCTGAAGCTGCGCCGGGCAAAGCAGCCCCTTGGGCTGGCAGGGCTTCAGGAGCTGAGGCAACTGCTCCCAGCTCTCCTGCCTCACCTGCCCCAGTGCTTTGGGACAGGCCTTTGGCCTGTGGGCCCTGCAGCAGCAGGGTGGGGTTGCAGTGCCAGGGCGCTGCTGGCCGTGCAGCCGTCCATGGCTTCCCAGCACAGCCTTGTGTTCCACCCAGGCCAGAAGAATGTGTAGCGTGTCTCAAAGCCTTCTGCAGCTGCTGGGGGATGAAGATAGAGAGGTGGTCAGCATGAGCCTCCACGTGTTCACCAATGTGCTCCAGCACAAAGACATCCTGGTATCCAGCACCACCGCCCCAAAGCTGGCTGAGGCTCTCCTGCTGCTCTTTGACCACGTAAGGTTCTGCATCCTGAGCCACAGGCATCGGGTGCTTCCCAGAAACTTTGTGCTCTCTGGATTTTCAGGCCTTTGCCTAGGTGGGCCTGGAGTAGCTGGTGTAGGTCTTTTCCTTTCCTCTAGGACAACAGCCATGTGCAGTTGCTCTCCATTCAACTCTTCTGTAAGGTGATGGACTTGGTAGTGGATGAGGGAAAAAAGCCCCTGGAGACAATTGTGAACAAGAGCCTGGACACACTTTTCATCTACTGTCATGATGAGAACTGGCACGTGGCAAAGGTGAGCATTTCTATGATGCTGGGAGGGGGCTCGGCTGCCTCCTGCCCTGGTGCCTGGCGGGCTGCAGCCTCCTCCAGGCCTTGGCACAGGGACAAAGGTCTTGTGCCCTGGGCTGTGGGGCCATCTCGGGGTCTCTGCTGCTCTCCAGGCCTCTCGGGAAACGCTGCATTGTGCGGCCAAGTTCCTGAACAGGAGGGATCTCAAACAGCTGCTGGAGAAGGAGAATCTGTGGAAGTTTGCTGAGGTCCTGGTAAGGACGGCCTGGAAGGCCCAGGCTCAGGCTGGAGAAGCCCCATGGGCACAATGCTCAGTGTGTGGGCTGGCAGCTGTGCCCCTGCCCGCTGCTGCAGCCAGAGGCCGCGCGGGCTCTTCTCCAGGCTCCCGTGGGCCCCAGCCGGGTGCCGATGGAGCCCCGGCCCGGCGGGGCTGCGGGGTGGCACCGCGGCTCCCCGGGCAGCAGCCGGCCCTCTGCCCCCTCCAGAGCCCGGCGCCAGCGGCTGCTGGCCGGGCCTCAGGGCTGTGCGGGCAGGGGAGGCCGGGGCCGGGCGCAGGGAGCGCCCGGCCCAGGGGCTGAGCCCGCGCCAACCCTTCCCTCCTGCCGCTCTCTCCAGCTGGCAGAGGACAGGAGCCGAGCGGCCGAGCACCTGCGCCGGGCCCGGCCCTACCTGCAGAGCCCACAGGGGCCCCTGCGAGAGGCGGCCGTCCGGTTCATGGGTGAGCCAGGAGCCCGGGCTCCCTCCCCGCCCCGCCGCAGCTCGGCCCCAGCCCCGCCTGCTGCCCCGGCAGCGCCATCCGGGTCCGGCGCCGTGGAGCCCCGCCTGGCCTGGGCGCTGCTGCCGCCCTCCGGCAGCCGTGCCCTTGGGCGGCAGCGTGCGGCAAGGGCCCGGGCTGAGCCCTGCCGGGCCACGAGGCCCTGTGGCCACAGGGCTGGCAGCGCCGCTGGCAGGGAGCTGTGCCGCTGGGCCGTGACAGGCTCTGTGTTCGCAGGGATGGCCGGGCGCAGCTCGAGGGGGCAGCAGGGAGAGCTCCAGCTGATCTGCAATGGTGAGTGAGGGCAGCGGGCTGACAGCGGGGGCTGGCGGGGGCAGCTGCGAGCCCTGCCCCGGCTGCAGTGGGCTCTGCTCCCGGTGCGCACCAGGGCTGCTGTGGGCAGAGCACACAGAGATTTCAGGCACACGTCGGGGAGTCGTGGCAAGTACCTCCCGGCTGATTCCAATGTCTCCTACTCCCTTCTGGGTGGGATTGGCCCTGTTCAGAAGGACTCCTAGCATTCCCACAGATCCGGGATCTCACCATGTCTCTGTTGCTGTCTCTTCCAGCCCTTCAAGCCCAGAGGCGGGATGCCAGCCCGTCATGCTCTAACCTGGAAAATCAAGCCCAGTTTCCCCAAAGAGCTAAAGAATTAGGCACACCTTCTGGATCCAGTGAACCAGTGTCCCAAGAACACACCCGGAGACATTGAAGAGGACATCACCTCTCAGTGCTGCTGGAAATCCTGGCATAGCTGATGCTGGGCACAGTTCTCGTGGCTTCAGCACTCTCCCTGCCTGTAGATAGCTCCCTCCCTCTAGATAGCTCCCTTCCTCCAGCCCCCAGACACTGCCCATCACCTTTTTTTCTCTCCACATGTCCTCCCTTTTGATAGCTCTGCCTCACCAGCCCTCAGCCTATCCATCACCTTTTCTTCCCCTCCACTCTCCCTCCCTGTTGACAGCTCCCTACCTCCAGCCCTCAGACCCTGCCCATCCCCCTTTTCCCTCCCATCTCATCTCTTTGTTTCATCTTCCATATAATAAACGGTTTGGCTTCTTCACTTTGCCTGCATCTCTGTGGAGATGAAGCGACGCAAATCCTGAGCCCAGGGACACACAGGCCCCTGCTGCCGTTCTCTTCCACACCGTGTTTTGGTGTTTTGTGCACACACACAGAGCAACGGGGACAGATCAGGCTGGAAAGGTGCCTGTGCTGAAGGTGCAGTTCCACAACACTGGAGTTGCAGATCTTGCTGAGCACCCTGGAGCCCCTGGAATTTGGAAGAGCCAACCTGAGGATGAACCCAGCTGTGAGGGATTCCATGGTAAGCATCCACGGAGGTCAAAGGAGCATGGAATGCTGGAAGTTTTCAAGAATAGATTCCTAAAGCTCAGCAGTGCTCCATCCCTGCACAGGATGAGGAAGAGGACAGAACCAGCAACCATCCAGGCTTAACAGTGGGATTTGGGTGTGCCTAAGAGCAAATGCAGCAGCAGCGCGGCGCCCGGGACTCGGACGCGCGACCGTGCCAGTGCCCGGAGCGCTGTCAGGCAGTGCCGGGATCCCGGGTGTGGTTCTGGTCCCCACAGGTGAGGAATGGCAGCCCCAGGCTCAGAGCCAGTCAGAAAGCCAACCAAGTGAGCCCACAGGGAGGGCACCCTTCCCGTTTCTCTTGGGCATGGCCGCAAAACAGCCCCTGCTGCTTCTTCCTCCGCCTGTGTTTGGGGTGTGCTGCTGGCAGAGGCAGCCAGGTTGTGCTCTGCCTTCCAAAGCCTGTTGGGAGCAGGCATGAAAAGCGCTGCCTGCAGAGCGGAGAGTCCTGGAAGGTGCTGGCAAGAGCGTCCTGCGGGAACAGGGCTCTGATCTGTGGCCGGGAACAGCCTGGTTTTGGTGCCATGAACGCAGGCAGGTGTTGAGGCAGGTGAAGAGGCAGCGGGCAGCTTGTGTTGGTAGAGGGCCGGGGGCTGCACCTCTGAACCTCCACCTGGAAACGCACTTGGGGGAATACGAGCTAGAGCTGGAGTGCCTGTCCTGAAAGGACCTGAACTCCTTCAGCCTTGCCAGCGTTTCTTAAGGCTGTGTTGGTGTTCCCCGGAAAAGCTGCGCATTTAGGGAAACGCCTTTGGAGGAAGGGGGCTTGCTTCTCAAGGAAAGTGCTTCCCCAGGGAGCTCCCAGTGAGGCAGCTGCAAGTGTCCCCCTTTGGCTCTCTGTGCTCCTTTCAGTCCTTGAAGGCTCATTGCACTTGGCAGAGGGGCAGGAAGAAGGCTGTGAAGAGCAGCTTTGGCATCCACCTGGAGCTGCAGAGAACAACCCAAGCACCTGCAGCAGGATGTGTTACCCCCCTTTGAACAGAGGTGTGAGCAGAACCATCTCTGTCCTGCTGTGAGCAGCAAAGCTCTCTCTGGGAGCTGTGAATTCAAGGGCCTTTACACACTCACATTTCACATCTTCCCTGGCTGCTGTTGTCCCAGACTGGAAAAAGCAAGATGTATTCTATTTGCCATCTGTAAGGCAAATTGTCTTGTGTTGTCTTGTGTTAAGTGGGCACTTGTTCCTTATCTCTTCCATAATCAATCCTTCCTTATGGGGAGACATCTGCTGATAAGGGGCCATTGAGTGTCACTGCATGACTGATAAGAACTCTAACTTCCCATTGGGAGAGGCTCTGGCCAGAGGGAGGAGCCAAGCATTCCTACCTGCAAATATAGGCTTGAAATTCTGGCCCAGGAGCACAGCTTTTTTGCGCTGGATTTTCCCAGAGGAACAGCTGCCTCTTCCACTGCCTCTTCAGAGGAAGACTGCACCCTTTTCTACAAGATCACTACTCCAACAGAACCACACCTGACACTCCAGGAGGACTGCAGCCACAATTCCAATTGCACTGCTACCAACAACCTGACCAACAAGGTGTCAGGTTGTATTCTGACTCTGTCCCTGTTGTTTTAGTTCACTGCACTGTTTATTTTGTCTTTTAATTTCTTCCCTAATAAAGAACTGTTATTCCTGCTCCCATATTTTTGCCCAAGAGCCCCCCTTAATTTCAAACTTCTAACAATTCAGAGGGAAGAGGTCTACAATTTCCATTTCAGGGGAGGCTCCCACCTTCCTTAGCAGACACCTGTCTTTCCAAACCAAGACAGCTGTGTTTCGACTCTCGGCAATACGCATTTGCCTCCTGCTTGGTGGGAGCTGCTGTGGCCCAGGGCCAGCCCAGAGCTGGGCTGGGTGGGCCAGGCAGCGTGGAGAGTCTTGTCTGATCTTGGTGTGCTCCTGGCCTCAGAAAGGCTTGGAAGGTTTGCCTCCCCAAGTGTCCTGCTCATTGGCTCTCCCTGTGCATCTTGGAGAGCACAAGGTAGGCATTTCTGGCAGCTGGGCATCAGCAGGCCTTAAAATGGGGGCGTGTTGTGGAGCGAGCCCAGCTGAGATACCCTGAGAGGAGCCCAGTGCTCCTTGCTCCTCTCTGCTGACACGGGAGCGTCTGTCTGCTTTCGGGACGGCCCTGGCTGTGTCAGGGGTGCTACGTGGACACGAGACAGCCGGTCCTGTCCCGCTGGGTCCCAGCAGTGCCTGGCAGCAGTTCTGAATCCACGTCAGGATGCTGGCCAAGAGAGGCCCTGGAAGCTGAGGCAGCTGACTTTGAGCTTTTGCAGATACACGCAGGGGATGGCCAACAGTGTTCCCTCAGGATACTGCAGTCCTGAGGGGCCTCCCCAGAGCTGCCTGATGCCGCCCACTCCTTGCGGCACCAGACGCTTTCCTCTGGAATGTTCTACCTCCCCCGAGAGGGAAGAGGGAGCTGGAGAAAGAGCTTGCCAGGCTGCTCTCCATCCTTTCCCAGCAGCCCTGGCTGAGTGGAGAAGTCCGAGCTGAGCGCAGATGTGCCAATGGAGCAGCCGTGCACAGGAAGGCTCGGTGGGAAGGATGAGCCAGGATCCATAGGCCTGGCAGCCTGAGCTTGCTGCCAGGGAAGGCGTTGGAGCGGATGCTCCCGAGTGCCATCCCACAGCACGTGCAGGGAACCAGGGGGTCTGCTGGAGGGTGGGAAAGCTCTGCGGAGGGGTGGGGACAGCTGGGGCTCCTGGTGGGCTGTTGAGGGCTTCTCTGCGGGTGTTTGCAGGGGGTTGGTGTTGGGGAGCGTGTTGGGGAAGGAGTTGTCTGCAAGGTGAGAGGTCTAGGCTGGAATTTGAGTCAGCTTGAAGGCAGCATCTGTGGTTTGGCACAGCTTTGCTTATGGAGGCCAGAAGGAATATCTGTGACTATTTCTCTTCATGGTCCTGATTCTCCTGCAGGGAACAAGATGGGAGAGCTGTACTTTATTGGCCACTTAGATATCTGTACTGGGGGAGGACGAGCCCTTTGTCCATCTACTCATTTGTCTGGGCTACTTTTGTACCACTGAGTGGACTTTCATTCCTTGAGAGCTTTTATTCCTTAAGAGAATTACGATATTATCATCCCTTCATCGAAAACCATTTGCACACCAAAGAATGGCCTTCTTTTTGCCTCTGTATAGTGCTATGTTTCAAAAGGGACTTCCAATGGAATGTGTTAAGGCAAATGAGTTGCTGCTTTTAGGTAGGAACAAACTTCCAAATCATTCACATTCTCCGGCAATCGCTATTAATTTGAGAAGTTTGCAAATTTTGGAACTACTTGATTTGCGCAATGAGATGTAAAGCCTTCCGGAACTGAGGAGTCTTAAATGCAGGGCAGGGTTTGCTGATGGTTTGAGTTGTTCCTAAAGATCCTGTTGGGCATTCTTAGACACTTGGGGCCAGGGATTCCTTCCAGCCTGGGCCACTTTGGGTGGGGCTGGGGGTGGCCCCAGGGCAGGTGGCAGTGTGTGCAAGGGCCCTTTGTGACACGCTGCAGCACGGTCACCGTGTCATGGAACAGGCCAGGGTGTCCAAGAACCCACCCTTTGTGACACGTGGTGACATAGGAGCTGGCGGTGACAAGAGCACGCCACAGTGCTCGGAGCAGGCGACGGGACAGGACAGGACAGAGCGGTGCCGTGAGGAGCCCTCGCACAGCGCGCTCGTTCGTGTCTGACCCGGAGCTTTTCCGAGGCGTTATTCCTGCAGGTGACCTCGTGGCAGGACTGCGGGACTTGGCAGCCCGTGGCCTTCCCGAGGCTTTTCTTTTGCAGGTGCCTGCGAGGCCAGACTGAGGGAATTGGTGACCACAAGCCTTACGAGGAGTCTCCTGTCATTGTGGCAGGAGCCCTCAAGACCAGAGTGCAGGACTTGCTGTCCTGCAGCCGTCCTGAGGTTTCCCTGCCTCAGGTGCCTTCAAGGCACAACTACACAACTTGTTGACTCAGAACTTCACCCTTCCATCTTCCTTCAAGGTGCCCTCAAGGCCAGACTCTAGCATGACAAACAGTTTTTCCAGCCTGCTCAAAGCGATCAGGGAGAAAAAAGAGGAAGACCCTGGAGCTGACCCAGCCCAGCATCATGAAGAATCGGAGCAGTTCCAGACACTGCAGGATGGTGAGTGGCAGAGCTGGGCCACAGGGCTGATGGCTGCAGCCAGCTTGGCTCCATCCCATCCCATCCCATCCCATCCCATCCCATCCCATCCCATCCCATCCCATCCCATCCCATCCCATCCACTGGGGACAGGCCCATGGACAGGACGGAGGAGGGGCCGGGCAGACACCCCGCCGTGGCCGTGCTCCATCCCCTGGGGCATCCCGGGGCTCTCCCTGCCTGGGGAGTGCAGGGCTGGGCTGTGTTCTCCGGCCTCTCCCGCAGCCCCTCAGCTCTGGCTGCGCTTGCTCTTTGCCAGATGCAGCCCTGGACCGGACACAAGAGCAGGAACCCGCCCGTGGCCGCTTCCGCAAAAGCCTGAAGGTACCAGCAGCCATCCCCAACTGGGCTGGGCCTGCTGTCACTGCTCAGCCCAGCACCACGCTTGGAGCACTCCATGGAACATCCCGGGCTTCCCTGGCCTTTCTTCTCCTGCAGATGTTCCGGCAGTTCCTGCGCATTCAGCGTAGAAAGACCGGCAGCACAGCAGCTGCGGGCGCAGCCGAGCCTGACTCGGGGCTGACCGGGCTCCAGGCAGAGCCCGATGGCAGCCCAGATTCGGCTGAGCGCTCAGAAGACGCTGAGACCTCAGAGACTGAAACCTGGGCAAAGGCTCATCTCATGTCAATGACTGAGGACGTGGCCATCACAAACACCAAAACCAGAGAGACTCAGGGCCTTACAAATACTGACACCATGCCTGCTCCAACTATGATTCATGCTCCCACTATGGATTTTTTCGAGGAGAGTGCTGTTCCTTCTCACCAGCAGCAGCAGGTAAGCAGCCTGGGTCCACACCTGGAGGCCTCCCAGGATGGTGTGTCCCCTCAAGCCATGGTCTCTGGGCCCCCTCAGCCTTTGAGGCCAGCACAGTGTGGTGGGAACAGAAGCACTTCTTGGGGGAAGCTGGGGAAGTTGTTCCTTTGGACAGCGCTCCAAGTCTCCCCCATGCCTCCTCCAGGTGCCAGCCAAGGTGAAGAACATCCACCAGAGTCTCATGTCCCACGTCTCTGTGGATGCCAGGCTGCAAACGGACATTGTGAGGCTGGCAGAAGAACACCCTGCTGACGTGGTGCTGACCCTCCTGCGCTGTGCCCCAACGTGTGACAGGTACGGGGCCCACGAGCCTTGAGAGCTCAGGGCTCAGCAGCCTTTAGGGCCCGTGGCCCTGCACAGCCTGTCCAATGGTCTCTGCCAGACAGGCAGAGAGGCCCAGGACCCTCGGGCCCCTCTGTTTCCTGAGCCTGCTGCCAATGCTCCCCCCCTGCCCTTCAGGGCACCAGGCCTCTGTCACCTGGGCCCCCACAGCTGCACAGGGCATGGTGCTGTGACTGAGATGCCCCTGACACAGAGCTGCCATCCCACAGAGCTGCTGCAAAGATGTGGAGAGCCATAGGCTCATCGGGACCAGCACTGGAGAAAGCGCTGCCAACACTGCTCTGTGTGATGGAGGACTGGCCTCTGCACAGAATGTGCACCTCCGATGGGGACAACAAGGACCTTTTTGCCCTGGCTGTGAGTTTCTGGGCCTTTGCTCAGCCCCAGGTCACCTCTCCAGCAGCTCACCATCCTCTCCACGCCTCAGGCGCTGGGCTGAAACCTGGCCTAGGGGCAGGCTCAGGGGGCACCAGGCCCGCTGCTCCCCCTGCCTCTGCCCTTGGGCCCTGCCCCATGGACACCTCGGCACTGAGCGCTGCCTTGGGCTGCTTCTTTTGCAGGCAACTCTGGTGATCTGGCTGATTGTCCAAGTGCCTGAGTGCCACGAGACCATCGTCCTTTATTCCTCCCGCCTGTTTGTGGCTCTGCTCTCCCATGTTGTCATCACCACACAGCAGATGCCACCAGAGGAAGTTGATAACTTCTGGAGAGCATGCGGGGAGGAACGCCGCCTTCCCAGCAAGCCCAACAGGTCCCAGTCCTCCTGTCCTTCCCGTGCCCTTGTGGCCAGCGGCAGTGCTCCCAGTGTGACCTGGGCTTTGCTCTGCACACAGGTTTGCAGTGCAGGCCATGAAGGATCTGCTCTGCCGACTGCAGTGTGACCATGTGGTGGTGGCTATGGAGCGCAAGGGTGGCTGGGACATGATGCTGTGTGCTCACACCCAGCACTATGCCGTGGGTCTGCTGGCCAGGTGAGACCCCCTTCTGCCCACTGCCCCCAGCATTTGTGCCCTGTGCCCCACACAGTCCCTGTGCTCATGGGCCAGAGGGCCTCGTCAGCGAGGGACGGCCAAGGAGACTGGAAAAGGCTGGGAGAGGAGGGTGCCCAGAAGGGGCTGCCTCTCCAAGCGCTCACATCCCCTCCAGGGATGCTGGGGAAAGACCAGAGCTCTGTGAGTCAGTGCTTGGAGAGCTTTGGTCTCCCCACCTCAGGGCCTTGGTGTCTTTTTCCCCCCTGCCAGGAAGATGCTCCGTGTTTTGATCCCTTTGTGTTCTCGCATCGCACTCCACTTGCTCCGGCAGCTCAGCAGGGAGGAGCCGTGCTGGGATCTGCCCTTCCTGGCATTCCTTGTGGAGGTGAGCCTGTTGGCCAGCGCTGCCTCGCTGAGCTGCCTCCCAGCTCTCTGCCCTCTCGTAGCCACAGCTGCCAGGACAGTGCCCACGCCCTGTGCTGCTGCCTGGGCCCAGCCCTGTGCGCTTCTGGGCTCCTGCCGGCCGGGTCCTCTGTCACTGCCCTGTGCCTTTCAGGTCCTCGAGCGCCTGGACATGAGTAAATGTGGTGGCAGCGTCCTGAAGATCATGTCAAGGTACCTCCGGAGTGAATGCAGTCAGAGGCGTCGCCTGGCGCTCAGAGGCCTCGTGGTGCCCAGCAAGGATCCCTCGATGGTGAGAAGGGGGCAGCGGCTGAAGCTGCGCCGGGCAAAGCAGCCCCTTGGGCTGGCAGGGCTTCAGGAGCTGAGGCAACTGCTCCCAGCTCTCCTGCCTCACCTGCCCCAGTGCTTTGGGACAGGCCTTTGGCCTGTGGGCCCTGCAGCAGCAGGGTGGGGTTGCAGTGCCAGGGCGCTGCTGGCCGTGCAGCCGTCCATGGCTTCCCAGCACAGCCTTGTGTTCCACCCAGGCCAGAAGAATGTGTAGCGTGTCTCAAAGCCTTCTGCAGCTGCTGGGGGATGAAGATAGAGAGGTGGTCAGCATGAGCCTCCACGTGTTCACCAATGTGCTCCAGCACAAAGACATCCTGGTATCCAGCACCACCGCCCCAAAGCTGGCTGAGGCTCTCCTGCTGCTCTTTGACCACGTAAGGTTCTGCATCCTGAGCCACAGGCATCGGGTGCTTCCCAGAAACTTTGTGCTCTCTGGATTTCCAGGCCTTTGCCTAGGTGGGCCTGGAGTAGCTGGTGTAGGTCTTTTCCTTTCCTCTAGGACAACAGCCATGTGCAGTTGCTCTCCATTCAACTCTTCTGTAAGGTGATGGACTTGGTAGTGGATGAGGGAAAAAAGCCCCTGGAGACAATTGTGAACAAGAGCCTGGACACACTTTTCATCTACTGTCATGATGAGAACTGGCACGTGGCAAAGGTGAGCATTTCTATGATGCTGGGAGGGGGCTCGGCTGCCTCCTGCCCTGGCGCCTGGCGGGCTGCAGCCTCCTCCAGGCCTTGGCACAGGGACAAAGGTCTTGTGCCCTGGGCTGTGGGGCCATCTCGGGGTCTCTGCTGCTCTCCAGGCCTCTCGGGAAACGCTGCATTGTGCGGCCAAGTTCCTGAACAGGAGGGATCTCAAACAGCTGCTGGAGAAGGAGAATCTGTGGAAGTTTGCTGAGGTCCTGGTAAGGACGGCCTGGAAGGCCCAGGCTCAGGCTGGAGAAGCCCCATGGGCACAATGCTCAGTGTGTGGGCTGGCAGCTGTGCCCCTGCCTGCTGCTGCAGCCAGAGGCCGCGCAGGCTCTTCTCCAGGCTCCCGTGGGTCCCAGCCGGGTGCCGATGGAGCCCCGGCCCGGCGGGGCTGCGGGGTGGCACCGCGGCTCCCCGGGCAGCAGCCGGCCCTCTGCCCCCTCCAGAGCCCGGCGCCAGCGGCTGCTGGCCGGGCCTCAGGGCTGTGCGGGCAGGGGAGGCCGGGGCCGGGCGCAGGGAGCGCCCGGCCCAGGGGCTGAGCCCGCGCCAACCCTTCCCTCCTGCCGCTCTCTCCAGCTGGCAGAGGACAGGAGCCGAGCGGCCGAGCACCTGCGCCGGGCCCGGCCCTACCTGCAGAGCCCACAGGGGCCCCTGCGAGAGGCGGCCGTCCGGTTCATGGGTGAGCCAGGAGCCCGGGCTCCCTCCCCGCCCCGCCGCAGCTCGGCCCCAGCCCCGCCTGCTGCCCCGCCGGCGCCATCCGGGCCCGGCGCCACGGAGCCCCGCCTGGCCTGGGCGCTGCTGCCGCCCTCCGGCAGCCGTGCCCTTGGGCGGCAGCGTGCGGCAAGGGCCCGGGCTGAGCCCTGCCGGGCCACGAGGCCGTGTGGCCACAGGGCTGGCAGCGCCGCTGGCAGGGAGCTGTGCCGCTGGGCCGTGACAGGCTCTGTGTTCGCAGGGATGGCCGGGCGCAGCTCGAGGGGGCAGCAGGGAGAGCTCCAGCTGATCTGCAATGGTGAGTGAGGGCAGCGGGCTGACAGCGGGGGCTGGCGGGGGCAGCTGCGAGCCCTGCCCCGGCTGCAGTGGGCTCTGCTCCCGGTGCGCACCAGGGCTGCTGTGGGCAGAGCACACAGAGATTTCAGGCACACGTCGGGGAGTCGTGGCAAGTACCTCCCGGCTGATTCCAATGTCTCCTACTCCCTTCTGGGTGGGATTGGCCCTGTTCAGAAGGACTCCTAGCATTCCCACAGATCCGGGATCTCACCATGTCTCTGTTGCTGTCTCTTCCAGCCCTTCAAGCCCAGAGGCGGGATGCCAGCCCGTCATGCTCTAACCTGGAAAATCAAGCCCAGTTTCCCCAAAGAGCTAAAGAATTAGGCACACCTTCTGGATCCAGTGAACCAGTGTCCCAAGAACACACCCGGAGACATTGAAGAGGACATCACCTCTCAGTGCTGCTGGAAATCCTGGCATAGCTGATGCTGGGCACAGTTCTCGTGGCTTCAGCACTCTCCCTGCCTGTAGATAGCTCCCTCCCTCTAGATAGCTCCCTTCCTCCAGCCCCCAGACACTGCCCATCACCTTTTTTTCTCTCCACATGTCCTCCCTTTTGATAGCTCTGCCTCACCAGCCCTCAGCCTATCCATCACCTTTTCTTCCCCTCCACTCTCCCTCCCTGTTGACAGCTCCCTACCTCCAGCCCTCAGACCCTGCCCATCCCCCTTTTCCCTCCCATCTCATCTCTTTGTTTCATCTTCCATATAATAAACGGTTTGGCTTCTTCACTTTGCCTGCATCTCTGTGGAGATGAAGCGACGCAAATCCTGAGCCCAGGGACACACAGGCCCCTGCTGCCGTTCTCTTCCACACCGTGTTTTGGTGTTTTGTGCACACACACAGAGCAACGGGGGCAGATCAGGCTGGAAAGGTGCCTGTGCTGAAGGTGCAGTTCCACAACACTGGAGTTGCAGATCTTGCTGAGCACCCTGGAGCCCCTGGAATTTGGAAGAGCCAACCTGAGGATGAACCCAGCTGTGAGGGATTCCATGGTAAGCATCCACGGAGGTCAAAGGAGCATGGAATGCTGGAAGTTTTCAAGAATAGCTTCCTAAAGCTCAGCAGTGCTCCATCCCTGCACAGGATGAGGAAGAGGACAGAACCAGCAACCATCCAGGCTTAACAGTGGGATTTGGGTGTGCCTAAGAGCAAATGCAGCAGCAGCGCGGCGCCCGGGACTCGGACGCGCGACCGTGCCAGTGCCCGGAGCGCTGTCAGGCAGTGCCGGGATCCCGGGTGTGGTTCTGGTCCCCACAGGTGAGGAATGGCAGCCCCAGGCTCAGAGCCAGTCAGAAAGCCAACCAAGTGAGCCCACAGGGAGGGCACCCTTCCCGTTTCTCTTGGGCATGGCCGCAAAACAGCCCCTGCTGCTTCTTCCTCCGCCTGTGTTTGGGGTGTGCTGCTGGCAGAGGCAGCCAGGTTGTGCTCTGCCTTCCAAAGCCTGTTGGGAGCAGGCATGAAAAGCGCTGCGTGCAGAGCGGAGAGTCCTGGAAGGTGCTGGCAAGAGCGTCCTGCGGGAACAGGGCTCTGATCTGTGGCCGGGAACAGCCTGGTTTTGGTGCCATGAACGCAGGCAGGTGTTGAGGCAGGTGAAGAGGTGTAGGAATATAAAAAGGTAAAAGACACTTTGTAAAGCTTAGAAAGGCTTGGAAGTTTCTAAACCTTCTCAAGAGAAAGCTAGGGATTTAACAACTAAATGAATTTATTGATATTTATCATAAGGAACAAGAAAGGACAAGAACTTACTGATAACTCAAAATGTGAAAAGTCCTCGATATATGCCCTGCAAAGATAGAAAAAGTTTCCATCTTAAAGAGTGAATTATTGTGTATTGTTTGAGGTTGATAGAAGTCCTTTTGTTAATGTTAAACCCACGTGGGTCCTTTTCTAATTGGTTAGAGTATAATGCCTTTACACCTTTTCTTTTATGCTATTGGTTCAAAGAATATGTAGAAAAAGGCTTTGCATGGGCTGCCATCTTGCCTCTGATCTGTGTTTGCATGGAGGTTGTTATTTTCCTGTGTCTCTTTCTTTTTGCCTGTATGATACAGACAGATAATAAATCCTAAGTCTGCAACCAGTCAGGGTCCCATCCCGTTTGTGAGACACGGACCGATCCAGCAGACAGATTGGCCTCTCCAACCTGCTGCTGCAAACCTTCATCCCTGTCCTGCAGGATCTTGCCCAGGGACAGACTTGAACTTGACTCCTTTCACTGCCTCAGTTACTTCAGGCCCAGACCCCTGCAGCTCTGGCCCAACAGCCAGCTCTGGTAGCAACAAAAGAGATGAATAACAAAGCTAATTTAGTGCTGATTGCAGGGAGATTACCCAGGGAGACCTGCTGCCAGCTGCCCTGCAGCGGAGCACTGGGGAGGGAACTGGCGAGACCAGCACCAGAGGTGGGAAAGGACCTGGTGAGACCTCCTAAGCCCAGCCCCTGCTCCAGCCAGGTCAGCTGTATGGCGAGGTAGCCCACTGTTCACTGTTTGCTAGGAGCTGTTAGATATCTCAAGCTTTGCCAGACGCCAGAGTGTGGTCTTGCACCACGACAGGGTTTTCCATGGGTTCTGAAAGAGATTGGCTTAGGTTGGATGTTGGGAAATAATTCTTCCCTGTGAGGGTGGTGAGGCCCTGGCACAGATTACCAGAGCAGCTGTGGGTACTCCATCCCTGGAAGAGTTTCAGGCCAGGTTGGACAGGGCTTGGAGCACCCTGGGATAGTGGAAGGTGTCCCTGCCCATGCCAGGGGGTGGAATGGGATGAACTTCCTTCCAACTCAAACCAGTCTGGGACTCTGTGATCCTCTCTCTTGCAGACTGTTGCATCCTGGTTTTGGGTTCAGATTAGGGGTTCTGATCTTTGTTAGTTTGCCGGTTCTGTGTACCCTCGTGCATCCTCCCACAGTTTCCCCCCCCACCACGGTGCCTAGCTCCAGGCTGCCTGCCATTGGAGTTTCCTCCTGTCACTCCTGTAACCACTCCCTGCCAACTCCTGAGGATTCCGTGCCTGTCACCCCATTCCCGCGGTCCCAGTCGCCCCGAAGCCCCGTGTCCGCCCCTGCCGTGTTCCCATTGGTCGCTGTAGTACACATCACCGCCATGGCGTCTGTATTCATTGGGCGGGAGGACTCCCCGTCTTCCCTGTCCCACCCCTATATCATCCCGCTCGCCTCCGATCCCGGGGGCATATTTGTCCACGCGAGGTTGGGAACGGGCTGCAGCTTCTCTGTCACGGCTCTCGCGGCCAATAAAGCATCCAGCTGCCATGCGGACGGATTTGGACGTTTTCCCTGCCTCTTCGTTTCCTCCCTCGCACCAATGGCAAAGCGTGGCCCACCCCGGAGTGCGGCAGCAGAAGCACCCGGGAATCGTGGCAAGCCCTGGCCCCGACGAGAAGCCGAGATGCCCAAGCCGGGCGCTTGAGAGCTGACCGGGGCCGAGAAAAGTAACGCATTGCCACTGCAGACCTCTCTGCCTGGTGTCCTAGGAAGAAGGCATGTCAGCGCATTTCCTAATCACACCCTCTCCACCTCAGAGAGCATTTTAAGCCCCATTTTCTTGCTCACCCTTGGCAGAGCCACATCTGCAATCCCAACATCTGCCTCCGTTGTTACAGAACCATAGGAAACGAATCCCAGCAGAGCTCTCCAGCTAGCTGGAGCTTTACCAAGCCACTAAAATCCATCCAAGTTTTCATGAGATCTCGCTCTTTGCAGCAAGTGGGGCTCCTGTCACACCACAGAGAGGCCAGAGCATCGTGGCAGTTGGCAACATAGATACCAGCTTTCCTCCTTGGGCGCTTGCTCTCAAAGAGACAGGATCAGCAAAGTCACTCCAGATTTCTCTGGGAGGCTGTCAGATACAGGTCCAAGTAGCAACCACTGCAAATTGGTTTGCAGACAGAGCTCAGCACAAATCTGGCGGTGAGGTTCAGTCATTGATTACACGAGTGACAAAACCTTTAAAGTGCCTTGGACTTTAGGCACTTTAGGCAGGCAGTGATAGCACCAGAGCTGTCACTGCTACCCAGCACTGCTCCCAGGCTGGGCCTGATGGGCAAAGCCTGAGGAGACCAAGCCCTGAGCCCCCTGATTTTGTGCAGGGAAGGCTGAGATCCCAGGCAGCAGAGAGCTGTGCAACCCCTGCAGCGTTTGCCCCGGGGCACAGAGGAGTTACAGATGTGCACACCCTGAATCAGCCCATGGAGGCATGGAGGGAGCTCCCAGAGCTTCCCTCTCTAGGCTCGAAGCTTAACATTTCCAGCAAACTATTAATTAGTCTGGTTTCTTGTTAAAGCACAGACAGAGAATAATATTTAAAAGCAAAGCAGATTCAAAGGATGATGCGGTGAGGCACTATCCTGCAATAGAAACCAGGATCCCACGCAGATGACAAATCCCTTTCCTCGTATCCGCTGTGGAAGCAGGCACTGATACGAGCACCCAAACCCACTGTGGTTGTCCTCTGCTCTGTCCCACCCTAAACCCTGCCCCAGGCTCTGATGCCTGGCTTCCTACACCCCATTAAACAGGTCTGTTCCCAAGCCAGAGGCACACAACACCCACACCTCCGAAATACCAGAGAAGGTGGAGAAGGCAGGAAGCCCCTTCTCAGATTTATCCTGGTGTTAGCAGCCAGACAAGATGCAGACAACACCGGGAAGCTCCACTCTAGGGCTGGAGAAATGCAGCACAAGGGAAAAAGCAGCCTCAGGGCATCACCCTGAGCCCACTGTGCAATTGGTCTCTCAATTGCCTGGAGATAAGGCAATTACCACTCTATCAAAACATCCATCTCTCTCCTGCCCGGAGATAAGGCCCGGCTTGGGCTGGGGATGGGGAGAGGATAGGGATGCTCTTCAGATGATGCCATGCTCTCCTGCTCCGGGAGAAGAGCCTGCACAAAGCACAGGACAGCAAACCCGAGGCAGAAAGCAGAGCACAAGGGGTGCCAGCATGTCCCCCCAAAATGCCCAACAGGACACGCCAGCAGCAGGCTGCTGTGACCTGCAGTTGGCACGGGTCTTCATCAGGCATGCCTGAGACCCAGGCCAGCCCTGATGTATCTGGGATGATCTGAAGTCAAACAAGATGAACTTCAGGGCAGAGCAAGGGGAAGGAGCTGGAAATCACAGGCAAGTGGCCAGATGGGAATAACTGGCCTGGCAGAACGGGACGCCAGAACCCCTGCAATGCCAAATGCTTTTCCAGAGCAGCTCTCTCACTGGGAAGCACACGCTGAGCACATCCACTGGGAACCAGCTCCTGCTTGGAGGCACAGGTCCCATCTGGAGAGTCTGGTACAGGAGTCTCCTCCTGGAGCCCAGCATCCAGCTGGAGAGGGCGCTGGGAGAGCCCAGAGGAGTGGGCATGAGCGAAAAACCAAGGGAGCCAAGTTTATCCAATCTGTGGCGGGAAGAAGACGCAGTAAGAGCCTCTAAATAGAAGCTGCTGCTGCCTTCCTGCCCCACGTGCTCTGCCTTCCCCAGTGTCCATCACCCATTCGATCGGGCCCAAGTTGCCGGAGGGGGAACGCGTCCCTATCTGCACGTTCTGGTGACTTCTGGGAATGTGGTGACTGCCCCCAGTCAGGCTCTGCGCTGTATATAATGTTAACATTTATTAAACATACTGTAACTGTAATAATAATAAAGGGTTGAAGAAGAATAGGGAGGGAGGGAGAAGGAATATGGAAATATAAGAATACCAAATATGGAATAAATAAGGAAATACAGAATATGAAGTATAATAAAAAGGAACATGTAATATGTATTATATTATGAACATTCAATTATTTAGTGAATTTAATTTTAAATTGCCATTCCAGTTAGATGAGGGCATTGTTGCAGTTCAACAAGACACACTGTTTTACCCACCTCTCTCTTCCCCACAGGGTGCTGGGAGTGCAACACAGGAGGAGTTCTGGACATACAGGATGCCTGCTAATGAGATGGAGGAACTTTGCAGGAGGTCTCAGCTGCTGGGCAGGCTCCCAAGTGTCTCCCACCATCCATGGTGACATTTTCCTGCCAGTATCAACATTCAAGGGCCTGCTCCCATAACTCACCATCATGCTTCCTGCAGGAAACACAACCTCCCATCCCAAAGCTTGGGGTAGAACACAAGCTGTGCATTGGGGATCGATTCCAGGGGCTTTTCCCCGCTCCCAGCACATCTGTCCCTTTCAGATGGGCATTTACAAATTAAAGCAGCATTTGATGCCAAACTTAGGCACCAGGGGCAACCCTCAGCCTACAAAAGGAACAATGTCCAGGAGAGCAGCTTGAAGCCTACACGAGGTCCCTTCTCTGTGAGCTCCAGTTATTTCACCCACCCCAGCCAAAACCCCAGTACAGCAGTAAGAGCTCAGTTAATAACTTTAACAAGTCCTGGACGTCACCCTGTGTCCTTCATTTTTTAATGCCAATCTGAATTTCATAGCTCAAAGACAAACCCTTCAGTCCCCCCCAGATCTGTGTCTCACTCAGCTGCATCCCCCTAACACGCACCTCATTTGGTTTGATGTAATTTGTCTAACCACAAACTCCCTCTCTGCAAGCATCCTCGCTTCAGGAAGGAGCTTTGGATAACGGGGTCTGCCAGTGTTTGGCAGCAATTTAAGTTCTCTCCTCTACCACCACTCTCCAAACTCATCTGGCAGGGCTGCTCACATATGTGACACGAGAGGAAATGAGCATTAAATGAAATGCACTGAAGTGCCTGTTGAATTTGCAGCTCAGAGAGAGATTGAGGGGTCTTTTAAGGCTGAATGGAAAATTACAGCATTTCCCCAGGAAAGCTCAAGCCTGCTGGGTTGTAAGAGCAGCATTAGGAGGGATATCCCCTCTTGCAGGGAGGCTGGCACAACCCAGCTCCAAACTAGTCCACACAAGCTGGCTAAAAGACACTGGCACCAGGGCTTTTACAAAGCTTAAACACTTTTGAAATCACAGTCATGCACCAGGAAGGAGAAAAATTAAAATAGTTTTCCTTTGATTAAAAAAAAAAAAGGGGTGAAGAAAATTTTTTTGAGATTCCTCAAATATCCTTTAAAGTCTTCTGGCCACTCACCAACCAAATCCAGCTCCAAACAGACAGAAAGAAGAGAAAATGAGACTGGAGATGAGCATGGCAGTGGGTAAAACACTGAGGTATATAACAGAACCACTGGGATAGCCTGGCCAAACACTGAAAATCCTCTGGCTGAGGCACACAGGGTGACACAGCCAGCAGCAAGTCACCCCAAGGCCCAAGGAGGACACCGCAACACCTCTGGTCCTGCACAGCCCAGCTGCAGCACGCAGGGTGCTCCACGGCCAGCCTTGAGAGGGGGAATGCCAGTGAGGAAAATGCCTCATGGAAACAGTGAAGCTTGCTCTAGACATTCCAAACCTGCTTAATTTCCCTTCCCTTTGGCCCAGTGGTTATGAAGCACACTGTGCCAGGGGGTTCATGGTGAAGCTAGTGGCTCCTGTGCCGAGGGAAAGCCCCAAAGGCTGTGCTGCTGCTGGGGTTTGTTTTTCCTCAGCTGCTCTTTCAACGGGAACCCAGTAGGAAGCGTGTCCTTTCTGCAAGCTGGCAAGTACCAAGGGAGATTATTCCCGACAGTGGAACTTGCCTGAGCTGATCTATTGTCTCCTAATTCTTATGATTCGATTTTTTTAGTAAGTGAAAAGCCCCAAGCAGACTGCAAAGGGGCTGGAGAAGCCACTCAGCCCATCCTCGCTGTCCCCTCTGGCTGGCTGTACATCCCACTGCCACTAGCCCTGCTCCGCCTGGCCGCTCCCAGCAGGATCCCGCTCCAAGATCTGACCCACCACAGAGAAAAACAATCTCTTCCCATTCCCAAGGCTGGCCTTGCAGAACCAGGGAACGAGAGCCTTTGTGCTCCAAAGAGACACCTTCTCCTGCACCCGGAGCCACACAGATCCAGCCCAAACCCTCAGGCTGGTATGCCAGAGGGCTGGAATCACCACTCCGAGATGAACAGAAGACAGCTTTGTGGCAAAACAGCTATCCTTCATGTTTACGCAACAAGACTCCCACTTAAATCCCCAAGAGAGGCTCAGGGTCACCTCACCACAGGTTTAAAGTATTGATGCTCCCTCCTTCATCCTGGGCTTGGACTCAGCTCATCCATGTCCTCCCCCACAGCCTCCCAGAAACAGATACCCACCTTTAGCTCCTATACACCTGGAAAAGCTGAGCTTAAACAGGCTGGTGGGACTTGGGAGCTGGGGAAGGCATGAAGGAGGCAGGAAACACCAGGGACACCGAGGGGGATGTTATGCAACAGCTACTGAGCAGCGTGGTAATTAATAATTAAGGAACCGAGATGTTTTGGTAATTACTAATTGCTGTATGTTTGATTTAGGCGGGCACCAAAACATAGCCCAGCCTGCAAATCACTGCTGAGCGGCTCAAACTCTCCGGCGAGCTTCCTCACCGGGATGCAGGACAAGCATCTTTGGGATTTCTGTTCTCCCACCAGCGTGCCAGAGCCGACACAGCGTTAGCTCCAATTAACCTTGATTAAAACCGAGTAACCCAAGCATGCTGCTCCCTTTTGCACCCGCAGCGCTCGCACCAGAGCGGCTCCAGGCACTTCCCCAGAACCAGCTGGGCTCTCGCTGCCCGGCCTTCGCTCGTCCTGCCCGGTCCCACGCACCTACCTCTTGGGCACCGGCTTCTTCCTCTTCCTGCCGGTCTACATCCCCAGCCACCGGCAGTGCCCACCGGAGCGGCAGCACCGCGCCACCGGCGGGGCTCCGGGGCACCGGCACAGGCCACACCCCAGCCACCCCTTGAGTGGCAACCGTGCCTGGGGAGCCGTGCCTGGGGACACCAAATCCTGGGAAACACTGTGCCCATGGACCGCTGTCCCTAGGTGACAGCTTAATCCTGGGAACACTGAGCCCCAGGGGCTGCCCTCACAAGGGGACACTAAGTCCTAGGAAACGCTGTGCCCGTGGGCCACCATCCACAGAGAAGACCAAATCCTAGGAAACACCACGCACCTGGGCCGCAATCCTCAGGGGACACCAAATCCTGGGAAACACAGTGTCCACAAGCCCCTCTTCCCAGGGGCCACCAAATCCCCAAGGAGCCACCAAATGCTGGGAAACACCATGACTATAGACCACCATCCTATGTACAGATGACACTGTATCCTGGGAAACTTATCAGTGGGCCACCATCCTCCGGGACCATTGGATTGTGGGAATCACCATGTCTGTGGGCCATTGTCCAAGGGAAACATGGAATCCTGGCAAACACCATGTCCGTGGGCCACCATTTGAGAGCCTGATGCCCGCTCAGGAAAAGCCAGCCTGTTCCTTCTCACTTTGCCTTTCCCTGAGTTAATGCTGCCCAAAACTTTTGGGCAGCATTAACTTGATTAAAACCGAGTTTGCTGCAGCAAAATTCTTCCCCCAAAAACCAGCTCCAGCTGCTGTGGTGAGGCCCTGGCACAGGTTGACCAGGGAAGCTGTGGCTGCCCCATCCCTGGAAGGGCTCAAGGCCAGGTTGGACAGGGCTTGGAGCACCCAACTAGTCTGGTTGCAGACAGAGCTGTTAAGGAAACCTCGACGCAATCCTTTGTGGATTGTTTGGTTGGGTTTTTCAAGCTCTTTGCAAATTCCAGGGACAAATCCTTGAAATGCAACTTGATTGCTTCTTGCCAGGGGGCAAAGCAGAAGCCGCTAATGGTGTCACAAATGTGCCAGGTCAGCAGAGCTGATGTCACTTTGATGGGAAATTTGTAAAACGTTTGGTTATGACCTTCCCAGGCCCAGTAATTTAACAGTGATTTTACATAAGGGTTAGGGTTACTGCACATGCTGCCAGCCTAAAAGCTTGGAGATGTTGGTCAAGCACCTGAAGCAGGGTGCAGAGGGAATTAGGACAACTGGATGTGCAGGTGTTGGAAAGAGACGTATCCCAGGCTCCCTCCTGTGGGGACCTGCGGGCAGACATAGTGCAGGCATCCTGTCCGTCCCTTATCCCGTCTGATGCCTAACCCGGCTGTTCATTGTCCCCGCTTGGTCCTGGCCCCACCTGTTCCCTAACCGGGCTGTTCCCTATTCCCACCCGTTCCTAACCCGGCTGTTCCCTATTCCCAGCTGTTCCCTAACCGGGCTGTTCCCTATTCCCACCCGTTCCTAACCCGGCTGTTCCCTATTCCCAGCTGTTCCCTAACCCAGCTGTTCCCTATTCCCACCTGTTCCCTAACCCGGCTGTCCGTTATCGCGCCCGCTCCCAATCCAGGCTGTTCCCTGTCCCACCGGGCTGTCGCCGGTCCCGCCTGTTCCCTAGCCCACTGTTCCCTAACTCGGTTGGGCCCGGTCCCGCCTACTGCCTGTTCCTGTTCCGACTGCCATTCCCCAGCCAGACTGTTCCCTGTCCCGCCTAGTCCCCATTCCTAACCTGGCTGTTCCCTGTTCCACCTGCTCACTGATTCGGCTGCTCCTAGTCCCGCCTGACCCCTGTTCTTAACCAGGCTGTTCCCTGTCCCCCCTAGTCCCTAACCCGGGCCGTTCCCTATCCCGGCCGTTCCCGGTGCCGCCTGTCGCTGTCCCCGCTGTTCCCTGTCCCCCCTAGTCCCTAACCCGGGCCGTTCCCTATCCCGGCCGTTCCCGGTGCCGCCTGTCGCTGTCCCCGCTGTCCCCTGTCCCCGCTCCCGCCAGAGCCCACACGGACCGTGGGCGTGGCCTCTGGCGAGGGGCGTGTCCGGGGGCGTGGCCTCGTAGGGCCTTCCTCCCCGGGGCGCAGTGCCTCTCCCGCCTGACGTCATCACCGCGCGCCGCCGCTCTCCGCCCGGCGCCGCCATGTCCTTGTGGGTGTCCCGGCTCGGCCGGGCCGCGGCCGCCCGGGGTCGGCGGGGGAGCTCCGGGCCGGGCAGCGCCGCGCTGGGCTCCGCCCTGCCGGGGGAGGTGAGTGGAGGTGGCTGGGCAGGGCTGTGTCCGGAGCTCCGTCCTGCTGGGGGAGGGGGTGAGCAGAGACAGCTGGGGGCCGGAGATGCCTCTCCCCGGGGCCGGGCTGTTCCTTGGGAAGGGACATTGCCGGCAGGGAGCTGGGAGAGGCGGCGAAATGCGAGGCAGACTGGAGCAAGTGCAGGAGAGTGCAGTGACCTTCGGTTGCGGCTGTAGGCAGTAGTGCTGCGAGGAAAGGAGTGTTCGATAGAAATGACCGCCCCTGTGTGAGGGAGGGCACTGCAGTGCTCAGAATGAAGTTTGTACGATGTTTATCGGGGCCTGGGGGAGGCTCTGAGCGGGGTCAGAAAGGCCCTGCCTTCAGCCCCATAGCCTAGGTGGGTCCCTCTTGCCACCGCTCAGAAATGGTGCATTGAAAGCTGTATTGAAATGAAGCTGTAACTCTCCTGCGAGTGGGTTTAGTGTTATTATGTGCCCAGAACCACAGAAAGTACGAGCAAAAGTCTAATGTGTGGTCTCTCTTGGGAACTCTGGGTGTGTTGTGTGTCTGGCCTTCAGACTGAAAATTGTTCCATGTTTTTTTCTGTCTTCTCAGCCTTTAATTTGATGAACAGCTTTCCTGCCTAACCACTGCTGCAGTTGCTAAGCTGAAATGACGGTGCTAAGGTTACTGAGTGAAAACTTGTATTAGATGCATAAGAGTGTGTCCTGTGTGTGTGTCTGAAGAAACAGTGTTTGAGCTGAAAAATCCCTCCAAAGCTGCTGATTTCCATGTGTTTTTCTCCAGGCAAGAATCCACGCCAGCCCTGAGCAGAGCCTGCAGTATGGGTGGCTGGCCTATATGTTGGGAGAAAGGACCAGCAAGAAGTTCACAGAGCACAGCAAAGTCTTTACAGTAGAGGGGAATCTGTCTTCTGGGAAGGGCCAGCTGGCCCAGCAAATAGCAGACAAACTGGGTATGTCTCACTCTGTCTGTTTCCCCGAGAGCTGACAGAGTTTAGTCGTGGTTCTTGTGCAGAGGAAGTTCATCAGAGCAGCAGTTCCTGACTGGGAAATGCTGGAGGGAGTGGGGAGGCTCTGTGGGTGATGTTGGTGAGGTTTGGGATGGGGATTTGTTGTGAGTGAAGCTGCAGTTCTAATGGAGTCTGTGTGCTCCCCGGGAGCTTGGCTTTTCCACGTGGATGTGCTTGGAACAGCTCAGCTCTCCCTGGGCCGTGGCAGAGCTCGGAGTTGGGGTTCGTTGCCCTCTGCTGTGATGGGCAGGGGAGCTGTTGAAGGAGCAGCTGTGTGCTCAGTAGCTGAAGAGGTGTTTGCTGCACATGAGCACAGCTTATTTCTGCTGTGGGTTTCTTCTCTTTCTCAGGGATGAAGTACTTCCCCGAGGCAGACATCCACTACCAGGACAGGATCTCGGGGGAGGGCAAGCTGCTGCCTGAGAAGTTCAATGGCTTCTGTAGCCTGGAGAAGTTCTACATGGACCCCGAGTCTCCCGACGGGCACTCGTACCGCCTGCAGTCCTGGATCTTCGGGAGCCGAGTCCTGCAGTACGCCGACGCCTTGGAGCACCTGCTCAGCACAGGTTGGGGAATCATGGAATGGTTTGGGCTGGAAGGGACCTTGCAGCTCCTTTTGTTCCAACCTGGAGCCTGCTCTCCCTTGCAGGTCAAGGCGTGGTGCTGGAGCGCTCTCCCTACAGTGACTTCGTGTTCCTGGATGCCATGTTAAAGCAGGGATATGTCCACAAGAGATGTGAGTTCCTGCCAGCAAAAGGAAGCTGTTTGGCCATAATCTCTCAGGAGTCTGGTAGTTAACTTTACTTTAAAAAAGAAACAAAACATTCCTGCTTGGAAGGAGGGATTCCTTTAAAGGTTCAGTGTTCATGTGTTGTACGTTGCTGGGTGGAGCTAGTCTGGTTTCAGTGGCAGCGAGGAGACAAAAGATAAAGGGCAGGGATTGAAATGCAAAGCGTTTCATTTGTAAGGAAAAACCCTTTTTCGCTGTGAAGAGAGTCAAACCCTGGAGCAAATCACCTGGGATCTCCCCCCTGGAGATACTTGGAACGCTGTGGGTGGAGTTCTCAGCAGAGTGCTTGAACCGGGTGATTTGGGGATGTTCCTGCCAACCTGAGTGATTTGGTTTGGGGTTATGGGTGCTGAGCTCCTGAGCTGTTGCTGCATGTTCTTAGCAAATCTGTTCTTTTGGCTGCTCCTGAGGTGGACATAACTGTTTTCTTGACTGCCTCCTGGTTTTGCTGTTGGATTTAAGAGGTGTATATATTTGTTTTTTGCCACCTGCTGTAAGTTACTGGATGGCTTTGAGAGGTGATAATGATGACCTGTGTCTGCATTGCTGAGGCAGCAAAGCCCAGCAATCCACAGTTTAATACAAAATCCCAGTTTGGATTGTACTGGAATCCTTAGGGAACAAAAATCTTGATTACAGCTACTGCTGCTTATTGTCTCTAAATGGTGGAGGAAAAGCTGAGATTCCTGTAAACCCGAGCCAGGAATAAAGTCCCTCTTTGCTACAACTGGATTTAGATTCTTAGATCTCAGTGCATGGAAGTTTTCTGGAGAAAGTTTTTCTGTAAACTTCCTGAATTCTGTTAGAGGAAAGGCATACCCTGAACTTGCTCTGTGAGCCCAGAAGAAGAGACTCCAAATACAGAGGTGGGGAATGTGATTTGTTTGTGTTTTACACAGGCCTTGATCACTACAAAGAGGTCAAGGAGATCAGCATTTCTGAGTTGCTGCCACCTCACTTGGTCATTTATGTAGATGTGCCTGTCCCAGAAGTGCAGAAGAGGATTCAAGAGAAAGGCAAGGTAATTTGATCTCTAATTATTGCCTAGTTCTTTCTTATCTTTATTATTACTTGTCTCTCACAATTGCTGCCTGCTAATGTCTGTTGTAATCACACCTTATGTGGAGTCCTGTGGGGTTTGCTGCTGAATGCTGCTTCTGAGGAGCTGCTTGTCCTCTGAGGTGTGAGATCTGTGTGGTGGTGGTGACTCTGTGGGTATTCTTGTATGCTTGCTTTAAAAAGGCAAAAAAAAAAAGCAAAAATCAACTTTTTGTGTGACTGCATCAATATGCTGTCATTTGTGGAATGAGAAATTGTTTTAAGAGCAGGTGAATTTTTGTAGCTGCCACTTCAGGAGCTGTGGGCAGGTGATGTGCTGCTTGCAATGCACTTAGAGATGATATATTTCTTATTCCTGAGTGCCAGGAGGCCAGCTGGGGTCCCTGGCTCCTGCTTCCCAGTTGACTGCTGCCTCAGTCCTGTGCTGGGGTTCATGTGTGAGTCACCTGGGATCAGCAGGTTCACTTAACTCCCTGGATTCCAGCAAATCACTGCTGGATGACTGCATTACTGAGCTAGTCTTGGCTCAGGAAAGCTGTAGGGTGCTTTTGGGGAATGACTAATGTAAGTAAGGTTTGTAATTTGGGGTTTATTTCCCCTCTTTCTTTGATACTTAGATGTGTACTTGTAACTGTTTGCAGATGTGTTACGAGGATTCAAGGATGTTTGTCTTGCCTTGTTGAAAGGCTATGGGAAATGCAGTTTAACTCTGGGAGACCTGATAGATTAAAAGAAGGCTTTGATTTATTAGAAAAAAGTTCTCAGTTAAGAAGTTCTTCATGTACTGGGGGAACCTGTGAGTTCTTGGCCCTTCCGAGCATGAAAATCAGTGGCATTTCTTTGAACAGAAACTGCTGATGTAGCTTGTGACTTTTTGGGTGCTGGGCTGTGGCAGTGCTGAGCTCTGTAGGATTTATTTGGGGAACACATGGTAGATGAGAGAAATTCCTGGTGTTTTGTAAATGTGGCATTGAAAGTACACTGTGTGGAAAGCAAACTGGTTAACAGCAGGGATGATATCCATGAAATTTCTCAGGAGTTTGGAGTGGGTGTTTGCCCATGCACTTGTCTGAAACTGTGGAAATAGGTGCAAATTTGGCCTCCCTATAGAAAAGGTGGACTCGGACAGTCTTCTCCTGTTTTCTGGCTGGCTATTACAGCTCCCTGGAACGTGTAGTTAGCAAGGATCAGTCGGTCCTTGGATAGCTGGGGGCTGCTCTAGATATTTTACGGCATGTAAGGAATTCCAAACACTCCAAATAAAACTCTTAATTCTTTGAAACTTTCACTCGTGTGCATGTGGTTCACTTGGATGTTTGACTGTTTATCCCAGAGTGAGCCCTTGGCAGGTGGTGGAGCAGACCTTGGAGTCTGTGCTGGTGGCAAAAGAAAGTAAGCTAATTCCACAGCTTTTTCTGTTTATTTGTTTGTAGCCATATGAGAAAAAGGTGTCTCCTTCCTATCTCCAGAGCATTGAGGATGCTTACAAGAAGACCTTCCTACCAGAGATCAGGTTAGCAAAGCAAAATGTTTTACTTCTTAGATCTTTGAGCAAAAACGTGCGCAAACCTTAAAATCTCTGCCAATATCAACAAATCATGTGAAAAAATCCTCCTTGTGCTGCAGGGTACAGTATTGTGCCCTCGTGAAGGGGTGCTGCACTCACAGCATAAGAACTGTGTGAGTGTAGTTACTTCTGCCATCCCAGAAGCCCGATGCCAGTGTTGCAAGATGAAAAGGGGCTCAGGAATGGTGTGCCGAATGCCACAGCTATGGCTGTGTGTGTTTGCACGACCTGAGGAGAGAGTGATGCAATACAAGCTTTTCACAGGCCTTTTTGGAAGGCTTTAGGGCTTTTCTCTCCTCAAGAAGTGCTTTCAGTTGTCCCAGAATCCCAGAATGGTTTGGGTTGGAGGGACCTTAAAGCTCATCCAGTACCACCCCCTGCCATGGGCAGGGACACCTTCCACTATCCCAGGTTGCTCCAAGCCCTCTAGGACCTGGCCTCTTCCCTGGACACTTCCAGGGATCCAGGGGCAGCCACAGCTGCTCTGGGCACCCTGTGCCAGGGCCTCAATGGTTCCTCCCTGGTTCCTTCCCAATATCCCCTCTAACCCTGCCCTCTGGCAGTTGGAAGCCATTCCCTGTGTCCTGTCTCTTGCTGGGCTCCCCTGGCTTCCTCTAGCTGGGAAGCAAAAACGTGTGCCCTGTAAACCTTGGATGAAACAGAGCTTGCCAGCTCTCCCAACTCTTATAAAAGAGCTCTAGGAAAATTAAAATTGTCCTAAAAATCTGAGAGCAGAATTATGGTCCCTCATAATTCTGGAAGGGAAACTCTCAAAGGGTATCAGATGAATTAACTGTGTAAGTTCTGGTGCGTGCAGGATAGAAATCAGAGTAGATTCCCAGGTGTTTTGTAGCCTGCCTGTGTCCCCCTGGGGCTTGCTGCATCTCCCAAGGTGGATCAGTGTGGTGGCTCTGCCAGCTCCTGAAGCGGGTAACTCGATATTGAGCTTGTCACTCGTGCAGGCAGGGGTTGTTGGTGTCACGTGTGGTCAGCGGCCTCCCCGTGTGTCCCCACAGCCAGCACGTGGCTCTTGGAAGGGAATGGGAAGCCTTGGGAATGTCATCTCCCTGAGAGCAAAGTGCTGCAGTCACTGGTGGGGAGAAAACTGCTGCTTGTTCTCTGGAGCAGATCAAGCCCCAGGTGCATCTTGTGGTGCTCAGTGAGGCTAAATCCTAAATCCTGCTGTGATTTCACCTCCTTGCCCTCTGTGCATACATGGTCAGTGCCCCTGTTGGGCAAACCCCCTCTGCTCGGCATCCTGGCAGCAGATGGGCTCCCAGCAGCCTGTCACACTGATCTGTGCCTCTGTCCCCTGGCTGTGGGGGAGCTGGGAGTGTGTGAATCCAGCTCTGTGCACCTCAGGGTGGCTCCGATCTGGGGTAAATGCAGAAGCCACAGCTGCCTGAGCTGTTTGTTTGCTGGCAGTGGCGCAGAGGGCTGTGTTCATGCTACCTGTTACCTCTTAGTCTGCCTAGTTTGATTCCCTGACTCCTGGTAATGCCCAAAATCTGGTCCAAACAGGCTAACAAGAGTTGCTATAGACTGCTGAGCAAACTCCTGCCTGCTTTCCACGTTGGCGTTTGTTTGCTTGTTCCTTGAAAAGCAGTTTGTTACTGGGCAAAACTCCTGTTACCTTGTGCTGTTTCACTGGAGCGGCCTGATGCTGCCTGAAGTGGTTTATAGTGGATTTTTGCCTTAAAACTGATGCTTTCTTTCTAGTTGACTTGTTACGAATGTCTTTAATGTTTTTATTGGTAGTGAGATTTGTGAGCTGGGTGCTGTGGCAGGTACTGCCTGGTGATTTGGAACAGTGTTTGGGTTCTGTTTGATTTTTCTCTTTTCCTGGAGCAGAGCCTTAAGATTGGTAATGTTCTCTTTCATATCCAGCACTGCTTCCACTGAGCAGCTGTTTTTTCTTAAGGAAAGCTCTGATAATCTGCAGAGTCACTGAGCAGCTGCTTTCTCTTAATGAAGCCCTGATAATCTGCAGAGTCAAATCAAGAGATGGGATGAAGTGATTTGATCGGTGTCCTTAATGCAGTTGCTGGTGTCAGGCTCTGTTGAAGGCTGACCTCTCCCTTGGGCTGATATTGAGGAGAATCTCTCATTCCAGGTGCCTGCCCCATGCCTGCAAGTGTCCAAGGCCAGGTCCTACAGCACCTAGAGCAACCTGGTGTAGTGGAAGGTGTCCCTGCCCATGGCAGGAGATGGAACAGGGTGAGCTTTAAGGTCCTGTCCCACCCAAACCATTCTGGGATTCTACCAATTTTTCTCCACACTCCTAAACTTTGTTGTGTGATGTTTGGTATAACGTCCACATTGGGCATCTATTCCAGGACCTTCCAGCTTCTCCAGCTGGAAACAGCTATTGCTGAATGTGGCTGAACATGTGTGGTTTGAAAGGTTCGTGTAGGAGCTCCTGTTGTGGCTCTGCTCTGCAAGTGCCTTTTCTCTGAAGGCTGCTGGCTGATGAAAAAAAGCAATCTTCTAACCAGGAAACATTACCTTTTAAGAAAGTTTTTGCACTTACAGATCATGCTGCCTACACTTGTACTCATTCAGCTAGCTCAGCCTGAGTAAATAGTGACAAATGAATGCATTCTTCTCTTGAAATGACTCACAGCTAGTCATGCACTTGGAAAAAAGGAAAATCTACCACAGTTTTGGGTTAGACTGAAAATTTCACTTATTTTCAAGTAGATTGGGCAGTTGTAATAGGGGCAAGTATCCACACGAAGTAAATGAAAATAAAATCACATGTGTGGTTTAAAAAAATTTTTTCCAGCTGAAGTTACGTAGATATCCAGGCCATTTGCCCTTTAAAAGCAACTTTCCACCAGCAAAGAAGCAGCTGACAGGTGCAACAGGAATTCTAGGAGCAGTCTAAAAAATGGCAATGATTCTGGTTTGGTGTTTATGCCTTTTAACTTCATTTCTGTCCCTTTTGGAGCAGCAGGGGAGGATGGGTACAGCAGTTTTATCAGGGGAATTCAATTTCTGTGTTCTTTGCAGTGAGAGCAGTGAAGTTCTGCAGTACACAGCAACTGCAGCTGAGGATGTGGAGAAGGTAAGTTTTGCTTTTCTGGGAGTAAGTTTAATAGATTTCCCTTAGTTCAGTGAACTTTCCCCCTCAAGGAGGGTTATTAGCAGGGTAAGGGAAGCCTTTTGCTTCACCATTGTTAACTGTCCTGTCTAGCTGCTGTTCCCTGAGGGAAAGAGCACCAAGGTTTTTGAGACTCTGACCAGGTTTTGGGCCCATTTTGGTTCTAGGGATAGATGTCTGTTAATAACAGTAATATGATGTTAACTGGATGATAATAATAATCCTACGTGGAAGCTTGGCGAGGAATCATCCCCACTTGGGAGGAAGGAGAGGAGAATTACCCATGGGCTGTCTCCAAGGGCTTTTTGGGTCTTCATCCTGATGAGATGAAATTTTTACCCTACTTATACACAGCCCAAACCCCCTCTCCTCCTATGTTATGTGCAGTGTGATCTTGGCAGAGAGTTGAGTAATGTATACATATGTGTGGTAGCCTGTACCTCATTAAGCTTATTAGCATACTCAGAGCGTGTATTTTAATATTTCACTGCCCTAATCAGACTAAAATTACATTTTTGCCTGAGGTGTCCTTCAACGTTCTGGTTATATGACTGTGTGAAGCAGAAAAGATTGATAAGGACTTCCCTGGTCCTAAAATTAAGACTCCATTTGCCCCCACAGGTGCACTGCTGTTTGTCTCTAGGCCTTTGGGTTGCCTTTATAAGAACAGGGTTGTGTGCCACATTCTGGGTCCTCTGCTGTTGTGGATGGATTTTTGGGTGCTCCTGCACTTGATAATAAAGGTTATCATTAATAACCAGTAGACCTGTGGGATGGTGTGGGTTTATACCCCTAAAAAATGGCTGGTGGCTTCAGTGTGACAGCAGATAATAAATACAAAAATGCACAAAAAATCAGGCTGAAATGAACAAAAAAGCTGAGGTTGTGATGTGAATATAGAGAATAATATGAATATATTGTTAATATTATTATATTTTATTAATGAATATATTATTATAATAATATATGAATATATTAATAATATTAATATCTTTTAACATATCAAAATAAAATAATATATAAAATATGTATTAATAATATTAACATATTAATGATATTCAAAATAGATTATTAATATATCCATTTATTAATAGTATCGACAATATTAATATAACAATATATATTTTATTAATATATAAAATAATTTATATTTAATTTATATATTAATATATTAATAGATTAATATTAATAAATTAATATTTCATGATATATTTTAATATTGTTTCTTGATATATTTTAATAAATATTAATGTATTTTAATTGTAATAAGTTATATAAATAATATATTTTTCTGGATAGCGATATAGAAGCAAGGATAGGAGTTGAGAGCTGTGGTGTTTCAAGATGGGTTCTTGGTGAATTAAAGGAAAGTTGGGATGGGGGTTAAATGCCTGATTTTTTTCCCGTTTCCTTCTCTCTGGACACATCTCCAAGTGGTCAGAATAAAGCAGGTTGTTTGGTCCCTAGATTTTTTTGTAGGAAACCCCATTATTAGAGATTTGATTTTAATCCTTTAAATCAGGGTTTAAAGTCAGTCTGAAGCTCTTAGTGTTCAAGGAGGGACTCTCCTGAGCTCAGCAATCTTGTCATTGCTCTAAATAGGGTCATCAGATGCACCAGTGCAGTCTTTGATTTGCTTGGACAAATCTGGACTAGGGGAAGAATTATTATTTGGAAGTTAAAGTATAATGCCACAGAATGGTTAAGGTTGGAAAAGACCCTGTAAGATTATCCAGCCCGTGATGTTGTCATTGTCAGTGACAATGGGTATTGCTGGTAGATACTGATACTTGAAAGAATTTGGTTGTTTTTTCCCCCTTTTCTGTTCAGATTCAGTTTCCCTCTGGGATGACACAGAAGAAATTTGGAAATAAGGATTGGCAGGAGAGCTTTGGCTTGTAAGGTGTGTATTTACACAGGTGTATCCTCTTGACAGACAGCAGTGTTCATTAGCCCACTCCAATCTGTTTGCTTAGGGATTTGGGAGCTGAATTTTTATGGCCTTACAGTTTAATAACTTTTGGGTTGTTCAGAGCACACATACACAGCTTAGAAACGATTTTTTAAGTGTCCTAAAAAGGTCAGTTGGGGTTTCCTGTTGTAATTCACTTTGCTTCTAGTGGCTGAAGGAGTAATGAGTGCTGAAATGAGCTTCATTAGGATGTTTCACACTTGTTTAGCTTGAGGGTAAAACTGGGAATACAAAGTTAGCTCTATGTTTAATTTCTTTTAAAGCCTTGGATATTTGCTCTAATTCCTGGGGGGTGCCAGGGCATTCCTTATAAATTAAGAAGTTGTTCTTCTGTCCTGGTTGCGAAACTGATGCCATTGTTAAGGAGCTGCTGGGAGAGAGACCTTCTCATGTGATGATAGCAGTGAGCAAAACTAATTTGAATGCAGATTCCCCCTGTAGCACATTTTGAGCCCATTGTAGCAACTCTGTGATTAGTGCTGTTACCAGGTTCAGAGAGTTTCCAAAGCTTTGCTGTGGAGTGGAGAAGGAATTGCTTGTGTTCAGCTTGTCAGTTAAATAAGTCAAAGAAATAATGGCTGTTTGAACTAACTTAACTTACACCTCTCTTCCTCTTATCTTGGAGTTATGTTGCAGCAGTTTGTGCCTCAAAAGTGTTTATTCAGTCATGTCCAAATCATTATTTCTTACCAATTCTGGTAGGAGTGGATCTTTATAGTTAAGGCTACTTTGTAATAGCACTTGGTTATAATTTTTTAAGTGGTAATATCTGGGATTTAGTGTTTGCAGGGAATAATTACAGTGTATTTAAAGAACACAAGGATTTTTCTTTTCTCATCCTGTCACTTCATCGCTGACATGGGCTCACCTGTCAATGGGGTGACAGTGTGCCATCAGGAATTTGGTCATGACCTCAGCTTTATCCTTTCCCTATGGAAAAGGTCTCTGGAAAGGGATGTTTGGAGCTGTAACAATCTGCTCCTTCCCAGGTTGCTCCTAGGTGCTGTCTCCATCTCATCAGGCACCTGAAGTGCATTTTCCTGACACCAGGGCAGGTTTCTCTCAGCTCCAGGCAGCCAGGTGTGATAAGCAATTACCTCCTGGAGCAGCAAAGATCTGTTTTCTGGTGGATCCAGGCTGTAAGTGAAGCTCAAACCAGGGATTGATAAGTTTGGGGATGGTGAAGGAATGGATTGCTGAGGTGGCATTGCTTATTTGAAGGGTTCTGAGCTGTGAGTTACCTTTCCTTTCATGCATGGGTGGGTTGTGGTGGATGGTGAAATCCTGAGCCCTTGGACTCATCGCTGCAGCTCCTGTAGGCCTGAGTTTTCCAGCCTGAAATGTGCCTTTGTTTCTGTGCTGTGAAGCACACAGCACTGAGGCAGGTGCCACACCTGCTCCCCTGCCTGTCTCTGAGGATGTGTTACTGAGCCTCTCTGGGAATAAAACCGACCAAACCTTATTTTTGTAACACAAAGGAGTTAAATTTAGACTTATCTCCATTTCCTCCTCCTTCTCCCTCAGGGGTGAGGTTGTATCTTCTTGGCTTTTCAGCCCCAGTGGCAGGTTAAAGAAGAATGTCTTGGATCTGGTAAGAATTTGGCAACAAGGCACCTCTCGGCCAGTTTATTCCCTGCCGTCCAAAGCTGAAAGCACAGGATGTTAGGAGATCCCCCACGTGTGTGCCCAGTACTCCTGGCAGGGCCACAGCCTCCAGAAGTAGACCTGGGAGATGATCATGTTATCTCTAGACATTTGTCTTATTACTACAGCTTTAGCAGTGAAGCCTCTCTCATTTGTTTAATGAACTGTTTTGATTCTTTCATTGAGTTTTGGATCAAACCACCCTTAGAGAGCTTTCTTTTCTGATTCCAGGTAATTGAAGACATTGAGTACCTGAAGTTTGACAAGGGGCCATGGGTGGAGCAAGATGATGTTTCTTTCCATCACTTGAGACTTTAGTAAGTGTGATATCATCCAGCCACTGAGCAATTCTTGGCATTAAATCCCAGGGAAAATGGTCAAAGCCATGAGTTTTTGAAGGTGGGGTTATATTTTGTGATATTGATGCTTGGCACTGGAACGTGGTGTAGCATTTTTGCTGCTGATTGTTGAGATAAGAGGCTCCAGACAAGTTTAAGAGTGGTTTTTGTCGAAAATCCTTGTCTGCCCAGTTGGAAGAGATCAGACTCAGACACTGGAAAATAACTTGTTGGAATAGAATTTAATTTGATTTTAATAATTCTTTGCAAATGCATCATGTTTAATTTGTCCGTTTCTTTATATAAAATACAAAGATGTATATAAAGAATATAGCTGCACTTGTAAGGCTGTTAATACCAGAAGTGAGACAGGCTCCCCATTTTGCTGCAACTTCATCTTCATATTGAATGTGCAGCTGGAAATTTCAGTATAGTTACATTTTTAAAACAAAATGTAAGACGTATATTATTTTCATTATTTCCTGGTCATCTCACAGGTTAATAGAAACACAGATTTTTAAATTGAGTATGTGTCCCTAAGTTTGTCTTTGTGACAGGCATTGGAGAAGCAAGTTAAACTTTTTTTGCAGAATTGTGACATTTCTTGCATTTAACTTTTCTGTGCTGTTACTTTAAATACCTCCTAAAGATAGAGATAATGCTCCTAATTGTATGGTTTTTCTATCAAGGAGTGAAGATAAATTGCAGAAGAGCAGTGCTGGGTGGTGTCTGAGAGGATCAAGTCATGATTTGGGTGCATTTTCTGTGTCAAAGATGAGGTTTCTTTGTGTAGTGATTGGAGGATAAAATCTGGTGACTTAGGCCCTAAAAAATGATCACAGTCAGACTTCCTTTGAAAGAGGAAATAAGTTGCTTGTTTTCCTATAGCTCCACACTACTAATGCAGTATTAGGAAAGGATTATTAATTGTGATGAGTAGGAGGGAGTTGAAGGAAACCTTACAATTACAGAAGTGTGTGAAGATACTGTATGAAAATTCTATTTCACAGTTTTAGAAGGGAACAAATTGCTTTAAGGACTGAAGTTTTCATTGAACCTTGGAGGGGGGTGAGTCTACTGCACAAGGCTCTTGTCACCGTAGGTAATAAGAAATTTTTCTTCTGGCAAAAATACGGGGTTGTTTGAAGATCCTAGAATGCAATAAGCTGCTTATTTAAACCACAGAACCATAAAATATCCTGTGTGGAAGGGACCTGCATTGAGCCCAGCTCCTGGGGTTTGCTTTTGATTTTTTTTTTTTTGTGCTGGGTTGTCAGAGCATCGATAAAGGGGTGACAACACATCCTGCGCCAGCCTTGAGCTCATGTTTTGCTCAGCAGAGTGAGGGAATCCTGGGCAATGTCTCGGGCAGCATGGGAAGAGACTCTTTGTAAAAGTGTGTGTTTGGACATGATTTTTCCCCATGGTAACTCCAGAAAGGCAGGGAGCCCGCTGCAGGTCGGCCGTGTTGGAATTGCATGCTGGATTCAATGCCCAGCCCAGGTGTGAGTCCATGAAGCCTAAAGTTGATGCTTTTCTCCCTTTTTCCAATGCCCGAGTAGCAAAGAGCCTGTGGTCCCCACAGTTGTGCAGGTGTCCCGTGCCTATGGGAATTTTTCCTTTGGAAAGTGGTTTTCCTGCTTTCCTGGCACAGGTTCCCAGTGCCTGCCTCGTGTGCAGGCTCCTGCTGCCCTCTCCTGGGTGTTCCTGGCAGGCTCCAGCAGCTATTTAGGATCGTTTAGGTTGGAAAAGCCCTCTGAGATCATGGAGTTCACCATTCTCCCAGCACTGCCGAGCCCACCGAGAGCCCATGTCCCCAAGTGCCTCATCCACGTGGCTCTGGAATGCTTCCAAGGACAGTGATTCCAGCACTGCCTGTTCCAATGCCTGACCACCCTTCCAGTGAGGAAATTTCCCCTCACATCTAATCGAAGTTCTGCCCTGTTGGGTTTTCCATCTGCAGTTGCTTCCTTTGTTGACCTCCCAGCTCCTGGGGCTGTCAGCCCTGCTGTTTTCTTCCACCCTCAGCTTGTACCACTGTGTCTGGGGGACCGGGATGGGTGAGCAGGACCGAGGAGAACTTTTTATTGCACATGGATAGGATCTAATGCATGGAAACCCCAGCAGGGCCTCTGAGTGATTAATGCAGCTCATCAAACCGCTGAGCCCAACCCATGGGCAATCAGTTGCATAATGATCTCTTTTCTCTCCCTGCCTGCCCTTAAGTGCTCTCCCTTGCCCTGACAGCTTGGTTGTGGGGTCTTGGTAAAAGATTAAAAAGGGCTGCATTTGTGGCTTGGAAGCTGGAGGTGTCTTCCAGAGGATGTTCTTCACATCTTCCCTTCCTCTCCAACAGAAACCGTTCTGGCTTTTTAAATGTCTTAGGGAGCTCCTCTGCTGCCACTGCACTGTTTCAGGCATGTTTTTATCTGGGCCCTTCCTAGTGCCATTTGTCTGTCTACATGTATTGCAAAATAAATTGCATTTGCGAGGAGGAGCTGCAGGCTGTGTAGCCTTGCCTGTGTTATTTATCAGCTCGGGGAACTTGCTGTGCTTGTTGCATCAGACAACTGCACAACTAAATCTGATCTGTCCCTGCAGCTCCTTCAGAACCTGGCAGAGAGGGACAGAGACCCTGCAGCTCTGCTTCCCAGTGTAGCTTTGCCTAGCAAGGGGAAGAAGTGTCCCTGTTTAAATGTCTGATTGCAAACAGCAGGACTAGAAGGGCTGGCAAGAGATGGGTTGGACCTGGCTTTGAAACTTCTGTCATAGAGACTCCAAAAATCTCATGAACTATTAACTGTAAAACTTCTGGCACTAGAAGCTATTTTCTTTAGCACCTTGGTTCTCTCTTCATCATAAAATAATAGAATCCCAGAATGGTTTGGGTTGAAAGGGACCTTAAAAGCCCATTTCATCCCTCCCCTTGCCGTGGGCAGGGACATCTTCCACTATCCCAGGTTGCTCCAAGCCCTGTCCACCCCGTCTTTTTGCTGCAATTGAAACACTTCTTTTGTGATTTCTTCTTTGCAGTGGCTTTTCTAGGTTTGAAGAGCTGTTGTTGCACCTTCTTCCCTTTTCTTGCAGACCTGCTTTTTTTTGGAATGTTTTTTTTTTTTGTTCTTGATGCTGATGTTGAGTGTTTGCTCACCAAGGCAGTGGCTGTGCCTCACCTTGGCCATGCCGTACCTGTTCTGCCTGGCTAAATGAGGGAACTGGAGTCCCTTTGGCAGAAGGAAGGATATTAATTTCCTTTATCAACATAGAACTTATCTGGAATGGTTTTGTGGCGTTGGCTTTTAGGTCTCGCTTGTCACTTGAGGTTTTGTGAGTATGCCAACATCAGGTGTTGAGAAATCCCAGCTCAGACTATGCAAACTCAGGTGGTTTTTGTTGGGTTGCTTCATTAATTTTTCTAACCTGTTTCCTTCCCTTACCCCACCTTGCACCTTTAGCAAGGTGCTGCATGCTGAGAGCTCCTTCAGGAAAGTCTGGTAAAGGGTCAGAAAAGAATAAACAGTGACAGTTTTCTGCTGGGGAGAGAAAGAAAACGAAAGAAAGATAAAAGGGGTCTGTAAATGCTTCCTGCTGAGCAAGGAATTAGTCCTGGCAAGTGGCTGTGGGTTTGTGGTTAGACATTGTTGTGGCAATGGGTGTGCTTCTGCTTAGTATTCCAAATTATTTCTGAAGGTGCAGAGAACACGGAGAAGCCATCAGTAGCTTTCATTATTTTCTTGTGCAAATAGCTTTTAGAAGCAGCAAGTTTGTCATTTGGCCCTTAACTAAAATGAATTGTGCCTGGGAATTGTCCTTTCCAAATGGCCACTTGGCCGAGATTCGGGAAGGAGTGGATTCACTGCAGCATGGGTGACCACAAAACCTTATTTCCATGTGTGATGTTATGCTTTATATCTGCCTGGACTCCCTTTTGTGCCTTCCAGCACGTGAAATGCACCTTTAATGTTGTTGAAGTTAAACATTGTTGTAGTTTATAGGAAGCATCTTTGCTGTTGATCCTCATCTTGGAAAAGAGCATTTATCCTCACCTTCTTCCATCTAAACTTCGACTGGATTATTGTATTTCCTTACAAATCTGTCTGTAGTGGGATAATTTAAAGAGTGAATATCAGGGTATGTTACTGGTTCACTTTTTGGAGCTCTTCACTGCTGGGAGGAAAGGTCCCAAAATTTATGATTTGGGGGTAAAAATAATTGCTTGAAGATGATGAACTTTGCTTTGCTCAGGGCATGTGCTTGATGTGCACATCAGTATTTGCTGAGAAATGCAATTTACTGAAAACAACCCAATTTGCAGAGTTTCTGGTGCTGGATTTAGGGTTTGGTCAGTGCTGCCTGGAAAGGGATGTGTTTTTGCCAGCCACGTGCAGGTGGCACTGTCAGCCTGTGGATAACCACAGGCAGCAGGAGGCTTTCTAGCAGTTTCTCAGGCATTTTAAATTTGGGATATCTGAAGTGCTGGTGCTGTGCACAGTGGTGGATCCCGAGATCCGTCACCAGAGCTGCTGCAGCTTCCTCCAGGTATTCCAAGGCAGGGTGCTGGAGGGTCTGCCTCCTTCCAGACCCTCTCACTGTCTCAGTACTGGTCCATTTAGGATGGGAATTTGGCAAGGTAGTGTGTGGCATTCAGTAAAACCACTGTTTTTTACACTGCTTTTATAGAAAGCAAAAAGGCAGAGGGGATTCATGGAGAAGGGTCCCAGGAATGATGGAGCATCTCCAAGGAGGATGAACCTGGGAGGGGAAATGGAGAAGCAGGAAATTGGAGCAGGAACAAAGTGGAGGCAAGGATGAGGGGCAATACATCATAGATTTGTAAAGAGAAGGATAAGTGTTTGGAAAATAGCTCAAGTCTTTGGAAGCTGTATTTAACAGAAAAGTAGTTCTTTAATCATAGAATGATGATAATGAGTCCTAGAATGGTTTGGGTTGGCAGGGTCCTTAAAGCCCTGGCAGTTCACCCCCTGCCATGGGCAGGGACACCTTCCACTGGATCAGGTTGCTCCATCCCAGCTCCATCTAGCTGGGCTCAGAATATTTCCAGTGATGGGGCAGCCACAGCTTCCCTGGGTACAATACTTGGCTGTTGCTGGGGCAGGGTGTGAACTGAGTGCTCCTTTTCCCTTCAGCGTGCAGGACAAGGCTGGAGTGCTGGATTCCGTGTCCATCCCGCGCTTCGTCCCCGAGATCACCATTGGCGGCTCTGAGTACGACAAGATCTATTATGAGTACCGGGAGGTGAGTGCTGCTGGGGACAGCCAGGGGACATGGCCAGGGGGCTCCTCACTGCTGGGGACACGGCCAGGGGGCTCCTCACTGCTGGGGACACGGCCAGGGGACACGGCCAGGGAGCCCCTCGCTGCTGGGGACATGGCCGGGGGGCTCCTCACTGCTGGGGACATGGCATGGGGACATGGCTGGAGGCTCCTCACTGCTGGGGATACCTTGCCCATTGCTACTGGGAACTCGTGCATTCTGCCCGAATCCCCACCTTTTTTGAAGTCTAGCTTCCCCCCAAGAGGAATAAGGAAGCAAATGTTTTTTTTCATAATCTGATTTTTTTTTCTTTTTGTCTTTAGATGTGGACTAAAGGATAAATGGGTTTTATTTGTTTCTGTTTCTTGTGCCCTGATGGGTCTGTGACCTCTGAAATCTAAGAGGCCCTTAAGTCAGGCAAGAACACTGGAAACCCATGGCCACTCCTTATCGAATGCTGAGGGAGGGAGGGTTTTTTTAGAGGAGGAATTGAATGCTGCCTCGCTTCCCCAAAGTGCTGCTGCTTTAAATAGAGTGTTTCTGCACGTGGGCACACATCCAAAGCCTGTTGTGCCCAGTGCTCTCATACACCTCATGCAGGCTCCCACACAGGGTTTTAATTAGCTCCTGCCTTGCTGCTTCTGGAGACAGCAGCTTCCAATCCCCCCAGAGTTCTGCCCTTGTGCTGCTCAGTGGTTCCCTGGCATGGTGTCCTCACCCCACACGGGGCTTGCCTAAGGCCCAGGTATTGGAAAAGCTCCTTGGAGAAGTTGTGGAGCTGATAATTAATAGTGAGTGGCCAAAGTTACAGGTGAGCCTCTGTTTTCCAGTTGGGCTGAAATCTTCTCTGCCACTGCATCTTATGATTTTCCAGGCAATCCTGAAGAAAAAGGGAGGAATATACAATATAAATGGTTAGAAGCCACAATTTGCATAATCCAAAGCCTATCATTTTTCTTTTCCTGGTAGTATAGAGTCTTTTACTGAGATTAAAATGTAAGCTACAGATTTACGGACTTGTTTGGAAGCTGATCTACCAGTGTTTTCTTCTGGAATAGACAGAGTATTCCAATAATTTGTTCCTCCTCGGCTGGCTGTGTAGTGGAGAGGCTCCTGGATTCACACTGTTCTGCCTCATTTGAGATGTGACCTTTCCAGCTTGTAAAAGGGGCTAAAGGTTAAAGCAGCAGAAAGCATCTGAGGTTGTCTAATGGATTTGAAAACTCCCTGGTCCAGCTGAGAAATTGCTCTCAGAATTTCCTCTTCCTTGCTGTCACATTCTTAAATACAAAACTTCAAGCTTGGGCTCAGGATTTTTGGAGCCCTTCCCTCCAAGAGCTGCCTGTGTTGTGCAGCACAGACTTGAGGAGGATCTGCTGCATGACTCGTCTCTAGCACACAGCATCCATCTGCACTGCCTGTGCCTTTCTTCCCCAAGATGAGAGGGCTTTTCTGGGGCTGAGATGTCCCTTTGCAGTAGAGCTGGGAATTACTGAGGCTGCCTGACACACAGCTAGATGTGACCTCAGTGCTGTGTGCTGAGAGCCTGGGGTGAGACTTCTGAAAGCCTTTTTTCCTCTGGCTGTACAGCAGCACGTGCCTCTTTGTGCTGGCAGGAAACGGAGAATGTCCTGGCTCATCCAGTGACTGGCTGCCAGGAGAAATTTGTGACTTGCCTTGCAGATGTAGCAAAGGGATGCTTAGGAGAGGGAATATGGTTACCTGGGAAGGAAAGCTGTGCTCTCGGATTGCTCTGCTCCATGCCAGTTAGTTGACAGCTGAAGCTGAACAAAACAAACCATTGCCAAAATATAATCTCCCTTCTGCAGCCTTGTTTGTAGGCCCTGATTCAGGAAAGTGCTGTGGAAAGTGATAATGTCCTTTGGAATCAGGAGGAGTTGCTTGTTTCAGGAAGTATTCTGTTAAAATTAGGCTACATTAATACTAATTTTCTCTCTTCTAAATGCTTGCATACTTGTAATCCTTCAGTAGTGTGGGGGCTGTACAGGGATGGTGCACAATGCAAAAGATGCTGAGTTTTCCTGTTTTCCATCAGCTACTGGAAGGGGAAGCACAAAGCCAGCCCCACCTGCTGTTTTATGTTCTGAGAATTGCATTCTTTGTGCTGCAACTTTGAAGATCTGGGTTTTTTTTTTTTACCTTACAACTTTATTTAGCAAATGAAGGGCTGAATTCTTTTCTCAGGCAAGGCTCCTGTGCAGAGGTGATCCAGCAAGAAGCCAGTCAGCACAGGCACAGAGAGCAGATGAGCTTCCAGACACCCAGATTTGGGCTGGGAGGTTGTTGGGTCTGTAAAGAGGGAATCACAGCCCCTGCCTTGCCCGTGGCTGTGCAGGGATGGTCACAGCTGTGCTGCCACTTTGGCATTTGAAGATAAAGGGTTTAGGTTCACTTGTAAGTAAAAGTTTAGGCTGACTTGTAAGTAAAGGCTTAATTATGAGATAATTACAGAAGTTTAACTTTGCCTTGTGGGAAATGTGTGCTTTTAAAGTTGGTGTAATGATGTTTACCACATAAATACAATGATTTGCATAGGGGATTTTTTCCCTCTGTAACTACTCATAAATCCTTGAGCTCTCCAATAGGCAGCAAACTGCTGTGCTTTTCAGAGCTCCATGCACACAATTCATGCTGCCTAACAATGGTGGTTTTCAGGGAGTTACAAATTCCAGGTAGAAGCTGGGTTTTGTTCAAAATATTCATTAGAAGCAACCAAGAAGGAGGAGGAAGGAACACTCTTCAGAGTTCAAGATTTTAGTGCGTGTGCTTTTCCATGAAATAATGAGATGGCCACATACAGTGCTGAATACTCGAAACTCACTTTTTTTTTTAATGTATATCCTCTAAATTATGTAAGGGGTCTTGTCATGTGTGAGGAGGTGGCTTTCTGCAGCCTTCTTATACCATGAAGTCCTCTGGCAGGGTCCAGCAGGTCTGCTCAGGCATTCAGGAACTTCTAAGGATGCTCTTCTGGCAAGGGAAAAGCAACCTTTCAGTCAGGTTCTGTAGATCAGAGATAAGCACGTTCATTCTTCAGGGAAGCAACATTATTTTAGGAACTGTCAGACTAGTAAAGGCTTGACTACCCTTTTTTTTCCCTTAACAACTGCTGTATCTCTCTGCCTTTCTTCCAAGTGCACACAATCCCCAGGGATAATGCTCCAAACTCCGTGTGCGCCCTGTGAAGCTGGAGAGCTGGAGCACTTAGGCAGATGTGTTTGCAGCGAAGATGAAAACAAATGGCTCTGTTTAATGGAATCAGTGTACTTAAATACTGTGCTGATGTACTTCATGCTCCTGCTGCATCTCCTGGAGTGGGGAAAAACGGCGTCTTTGACGTGCGTGTGCTTTTCTGTGTACATAAAAGTGCAGCTGTTTGCTGGAATTTGGAGAAGCAAAGAATCACAGAATGCTTTGAGTTGAAAGGGACCTTAAAACTCATCTCATTCCCAACCCCCTGCCATGGGCAGGGACACCTTCCAGTGTCCCAGGTTGCTCCAAGCCCTGTCCAACCTGGCCTTGGACACTTCCAGGGATCCAGGGCAGCCACAGCTGCTCTGGGCACCCTGTGCCAGGGCCTCAGCACCCTCATAGAGGAGGAGTTCTTCCCAGTATCCCATCTAACCCTGCCCTCTGGCAGTGTGAGGTGTTTCCTCCTTGTCCTGTGCCATGGAAAGGTGAGACAAGGCTCTCATTTTATTTCCCTCCCTGTTTTCCTTGGTGGAAGACTGCTTTTGGAATATAGGGATGCTGAGCATGAAGCAAGGAAAGCTTGAGCAGATCAAAGTCCTGGCTACTGCTGTGAGGTGCAATTCAGCTCCTTCCACAGCAACTGCACAGCTCGGCTGCCTTGCCTAACTTCATCTTTGTGCCCTGCTCCTCATCCTCCTCCCTCCTGCCCCAGGGCTTGGGAATGTGTGGCTGGCAGGGCCCTGCAGTCCTGGCTAGCAGCAAGCAGAGAAGAGGGAAGAGGATGGAGGGTGGGGAATCCCAGACTCTTTTCCCAGGCTTTTCATCACTCTTTTCCATAAGGATGCAGCCTTAGGAGGGAAGATCCTCCAATGTCTGCCATGCCTCCAGGTTGGAGGTGGTTGCAGGACAGTAGCTTTGAGTGGTGGAAGGTGAGCCTGCAGCATGGGTCAGCTCTGTCCCACCACCCAACACTGAGAGTGCTGGAAGAGCTTGTGTTTGCAATGGGAAATCACAGCCAGCCCCAAAGAGAGGGTGTTAAGGGAAGGCTCTGCAGGTCTGAGGGGCCCAAGAGCTGCTCTGGCCCCTCTTTGGCAGCTGTGGGGCTGAAGGTGGCTGCTGGCAAGCAGAAGGTTAGCAGGGCCCTTAGCTCTGCTGAGAGTGCAGGGACCCCTTCACATAAAAATCTCCTGAAAGAGCTACAAAAGGAATACTTGAGCTTTCAGAAAGCCAGAGTCTGGATCAACAACAGGATCAACTCTTGCCTTTGCAAGAGCAAGGAGCTTAGGATGTCTTTCCTTCTCCATGTTTGCGATTGTTGCCATAGCTGCTGCCTTTGACAGAACCTTCTGTTTTCTCTCTCCTGCCATTTTTTTCTTGGCTAGATGAAGCTTTCATTCTTTTTAGGATCAAGATCTCCTTTCCTAACTCTGTTTTAAAGGAGGTATTTGACAGCTGTAATGCCCAGCCCTATCTGCTCTTGAATCCAGGAAGGAATGAAAACAGACACACAATAAATTAGAAGAGGCTTCATTTAAGGGTTTTTTTTTTTTTCTGTTTTATCTCTGCAGAAGTATTTTTAGCCCTTTCTAAAGTAACAAGATGTTGCCTAGCTAGGTATCAGTAAGACCAAAAGAACCTGAGGAATAACAAAAACCTGGGAATGACAGAGCTGTTGCTCAAGGATACCTGGATTTGCTCCTCTTCCCACCTTCCCACTTCTCCTCTGCTCTCACTAATCCTGTCCATATGGGGAGAGTGTGAGAGCATCCCCTCTTAAGGAACAGGCAGCTTTTCCACCCTGCTCACCCTGAAAAGTATCATGGACAGTTGGCAGGGATATCTATCCCAGAAACAGTAGGGAAGGAGCCTGACAGACCTTGTAACTGTCTCAAATCTTGGGTTTGGTGGTTGTGTCTGTTTTATTTTAGGTGATGGTCCCTGCTGTCCCAGGCACGGGGTGCCTCTGTGAATCAAAAAGACAGTCAAATCTCACTGGCATTAAAGTAATCCATTTTCATCTTGATAGTCTGTCCCTGTGAAAGGAAACGCTTTTTTGTGTGGGAGCACATCCCCCTTTCCCAAACCCCTCTTAATCCCGTACCTGTGGAGGGATGTGATCCCCAGGGTAGATCTCTGTTAAATTAAAATTAATTGGAATCGAATTTAATAGAGGGGTAGCATCTCCATGGATCTTACACTGTGAAGTAGAGTCAGTTTGAGGTGTTTAACTGTGCTGTGTGGCTTGGATTAGTTCCTTGGCTTTTCCCTGCACTCTCTAGTGGATAACTGATCCTCTTATGGGCACTTCTCTTTCCAAAGGATTTTTGTCTTGTTTTTTCAGTGAATGAATGAAGGGCAGGACAGCAGTCATTGAACAGTTCCAGCAAACTGGAATTATTTTAGCCTCAGTTCAGCAAAACTTCTGGGTGCTCTTGTTTTTTGGGCTGCGATGGATGTTAACAGCATTGAGGGCTTTATTTGAGTAAGAGATGGCAGGAGTAAGGCTGTAACAAACATCTGTCTGTGGCAGGCCTTTGGGAACCAAGCCATGCGCACCTCAGATGTGCGTGTGGAGGGCAAATTGTTCCCCTTCCTTGCTTTAAGTGCTCTGGAGCACAAGATCAGTGGTGCTGGAGAAGATCATTGAGTCCAACTTAAACCCAGCAGTGCCAAGGCCACCACCAGCCCATGTCCCTAGGTGCCACATCCACATGGCTTTTAAATCCCTCTAGGGATGGGGACTCCTGGGCAGCCTTTGCCAAGGGTGACAACCCTTTCCATGAAGAATTTTTTCCCTAATACCCGATTTCAATGTCCCCTGATGCATTTTGAGGCTGTTTCCTCTTGTCGCTTGGGAGGAGAGACTTGACCCCACCTGGCTACATCCTCCTTTGGTGTAGCTGTAGAGAGGAACCAGAGGAGGAATCATATGGAGCGATCAGGAACCAAACCCTCCCAGAATCCAGCCAATATCTGCAGCTCCATGTTCCTAGATTCTCTCAGCTTTTAGCTGTGTGCCTACAACACTGACAACCCTTTGGAAGCAAGGATTTCTCCTGTAGGAAGCAGTCATCTGCTCCCAGCAGTGGTGGAAGGGGCTATTACTGGGCTGTTCTAAACAGCCTCGGGGTATTGATGAATGAGCCTGAGCTCCCAGAGCAATGACTCTGCTTTTAAGTGCTCTTTGATCAGTGCTGCTCTGAGCAGGCTGTTTATAGAGCTCTTGGAGCTGTGGAGCCCAGCCATCAGCACAGAGTAGAGCAGGAATAGAAGGCAGTAATGGCAATTCTGTTTGTTCCCCAAAGGCTGGAAAACAAGGCAGGCTCCTCCTCAACAACCTTTCCAGGTGGTTGGAGCTCTCCAGAGCTCTAGCTGCACGTGCCTGGTGTGGAATGATCTGGAGTAAGCAGCTGGCTGGAGCTGCTTGTTGCTCTTCCACAGCCTCTGCTACTTTATAGGGCTTTTCATCATGTTTATAGTTTTGACAGGCACTTCTGTGGCAGGTTCTTAATTTAACTGATGAGACGGTCTTGTTTTCATCTCTTTTCCTAATGCTCTTTTAAAGTTGAGCAGTTTGATGCCTTTGAGCTGGCTCTGCCTTTGGGTTCAGCTCATTTCAGGAGTTTTGTGCTATGTGTGATGGATTTTATCCCATCCCTCTGGAAATAATCCTCACTGCCAACTTTTGGGCTCTGTGGAGCGTAATGCAGCAGGGCAAGGCTTCATTCTCACTCAGTTTCCATGGAGTGGAAAAATTTGTTCCTTGGTGACCTGGCAGGAGTTGCAGGAATGTGGGGGAGCTCTTGGGGCTGCCTGGTGGAATCTCTGTGATCATAAAATTGTGGAATGGGTTGGGTTGGAAGGGACTTTAAATCTCATCTCAGCCCCGCTGCCATGGGCAGGGACACTTTCCATCACCACCCCGTGGTGCTCCAGCCTGGCCTGGGACACTTCCAGGGAACTTGTACTGCAAGAGAAAGTGAATATTCAGTCCCTCTCTGTTGTCTCAGCTGCTGGCAAGTCCCATAGAGCTTTCTCCTGTCTCCTTTCCATCATCTCTTGCAGCTGGGCTGCCCAGCCTAGACAAACCCAGCAGCCTCAGGGCTGGTCCCTGATTTCCATCCCTGGCCTTGTGCTGGCCAAGAGCAGCCTGGGAATTTCAGCTGGGTGCACTTTGGAACATCAGCCTAACCAGAACCAGCCCATCTTACCCCTTGCCCTGCATCCCCACATCTTCCCTGGTGCTCCTACCACACCTCTCTGCAGAATCCTACCCTGTTCCAGCCATGCAGCTCCTTTACTGCAGTCACAGCTGGAAAATGTGGGATTTGAAGAGCAAAGTTTGGCAAAGTGGCTGGTGTCACTTGTGCATCTTGTGCACAGAGCATCAATTCCCATCATCCTGCTTCCTAGGTAATATGGGAATTGTTTACTCTGCTTCCCTCTTCCCTTTTTTTCCCTTTTTTTTTTTTCTTTTCTTTCTGATTATTTTGAAAGTTTAGCTGTAACAAATCCCCAAACTCTCCTGCCTTTGCCAAGGCCCACTGTGAATGATGGAGTTATGGATGAATACTTATAACACTTGCTTTGATGTCTTGCATGTCTTTAACCAAAGGCACACAGGGAATTTGTTTTGGACAATGAACGCGAATTCTGTCGGGGTTGATATTGTAGCTTTTTTAAGAGGGCAGATGTACCCAGAAACAAAACTGTAAACTGCTGTATTTTCCCAGAGATCTCCTGTTGCTTTAATAATCTACTTCTCTGGGAATCTCTTCAAGTATCAAAGGGCCAATTATGTGCTGCCTGGAGAGGACCAGGGAGGGCTGTTTTTGTGTCACAGGCTGGTCACAGTTCCTCCCTGGCTCACTGCTGGGAATCCGTGGGGCAGAGATAGTAATCATTTCTGTTCATCTCCCATCTCCTCTTTGCTCAGTGGGGGGAACCTCTCAACAGGACTGTGTGGTTTCTGCTGATGTTTAGACAAGACATTAATTGAAAAACCTCAGAAAAACTGATCACAACTGGTTTGTGACAAGGTAGGGTGGGAAGTGTCTCGTGGAGGAGGTCAGGTCTTCTGTCAGCTTGATTTTTAGGGAAAGAAGTGTCTTGGTTTTTAACATTCAAGTGAATAGAAACACAAGTCCCCTTCCTCAAAACAACAGGCTTCATCTTTTAATAAATAGTTCATTTTTGTGGCCTGACTACAGACTTTATCAAGACTGCATCTTGCTTCTCTCTGCAGGGGCAGCTCTCCCCAACTGGATCCTCTTACATGTTTTTTTGGAAAGGGAAAATCCTCAGGACAAGTCTGGGGTCTTGTGTGAAACCAGTGTTTGTTTGGAGACAGAGCAGATGATCTGTGCTTAATTATTTGGAGAGGCTGCCAGCAGATAGCTTATTTCTAAAGGAAGAGTTTTATTACAGCATCTTTGCTGGCTTCAGCCTTTCTCACCAAACTCATGGGCTTTTTTCCAGTATTTGAGCTCAGAGGTGTTCTGTTCTTTCTTTTTGGTTCCTGGAGGTAGGAATAGATGTTCTGGAGATGGGTTCTGCTTTTAGAACCAGGATCTCACCATCTCTGGCATTCCAGGTCGTGGTCAGTACCTTCCAAAGGGCGCTACTTCAGCACTGAGACTCACAGGCTGCTGCTTAGGTCCCAGGGTCCTTGAAATTCGGGTAAAGGCTTCAAAAATCTTTGGGTTTTTCCATCAAAAAGTGGTTCCTGACTTTGCGGATGAAGGCAGGCAGATACTGTTTTTGCTTTAATGAAGAAAAGTTCAGCTCTTGAAGGCTAAAGCTGCAATTTCATTTGAACAGTTTAATTTAACGTGGTATTTAACTCAATATCTCACGCATGAAGTATTTCATATATTTAATAATGTGTGTGCCTATTTTGGAATGAGATTCAGTTCCTCTTCTCCATGATACAGTTAGGGGAGCCATCTCAGGCTGGGAGGAGCTGGATGAATCCAGGTGGAATGTGGTGCTGAGATCACTGGCCTCATTTTCGTATTTATATTTTGGCTTTTGCAGTCCCTCCTTCAGCTGCACAGCTCAGTCTTTTCTGAGAGACTGGTTTTTCTGTAAGTTTTATCATTACAATGTAGAAACAGTATTTCATGTTCTGTAGATCTCACGAGGCACTTCAGAACTTTGAGGGGAGTGACCAGAGTTCTGACCGAGCTTTCTGCTTTCTTTAGCTCCCTGGGCACAAGTACAAGCCAGGCTACAACGCTGATGTTGGGGACAAGTGGATCTGGCTGAAATGAAATCTGTTCCTGCTGGAGCCCTGGCCAGGATGGACCACAGGACCTGAGGGAAGAGGAGCCACGTTCAGTGCACCTGCTGCACATCACTTGTGTAGCACCAAGGAAACACTGCTGAAATCATTTCCCGTCCCCAGCAGAAGGGAGTAGACTCCCAGAAGGAAAACCACTTCATTCTGGTTTGTTTTTCCCTGAGGAACTCAGGGATGTTGGATAGTCAGTGTGGGATAGCCAAGTGAGCTGGGGCAGGCTGAACATCAGAGCTGAATTTTCTCTTCCTCGAGACTGTGGCACATTATTATCCAGGATTAGTGTTGTTCTGCTGATTCAAGAGGAATTAAACCTGTACCCTCCTGGCTCTCACAAAGTTAATACCTTGTTCTGTCGTGCGTGGTGTTCTATGAGGTTCATTAGAAGCAACAACGTGTTCTGAAAGGCACTGACTGGACCTCAGCAAAGCATAAGAAGTTCTTTGAGAGATGGAAATGAGTTATCTCAATTAATACAGCAAAAATCTCTGCTTAAAATTCTAAAAAACAGTCAAAATAATTGCCAGCAGTTGTACTTACAGCTTCTTGCTTTGATTCTACTATAGAGTGAGATGTTTGTTGGCTATAAAAGACAAGTGAAATTATTATTTTTGCAAGTTCCTGAGAGTCCAAGTTGGAAGGGTTCTTTTAAAAGAAATCATTCAATTTAGTATTAGTCACAGAAATGAGGTACCTTGGCATTGGTTCAAGCACCACTGTCCAGATTTAGGCTGCAGTTAATTTTGCATTTCCAGCATGGGGCTCGCTGCTTCAGCCACTGAGGAAAAGGGCTGCCAGGCATTCCAGAATTTAGGGCAGTGCCTTGGAGTTAAGCAGCCAAGTCTCGCTTGTGCCCCTTCCTGTATCAAAACCAGTATGAAGAGTCCCTTAATGAGAGCCTTGGGGGCCTGGTGAGCTACTGGATGAAGGAGCAGTGGGAAGAACTGTGGCTCTTTTTGCTGATCCTGTGGGGCTTTGCTTCCGTGTTTCATGTCTCATCCATCTGTCCTCTGGGAAGGGATGCCTGAACCCTTCAGGACTCCCAGCCAGTGCAGTGAGATCCTGAGCAGTGTGAGCCTCCCTCCACCTGCCCAGAGCACCATGTCCCAGCTCTGAGGGGTGTGGGGATGAAAAGAGCACCCGCTGTGGTTTTAAGATTCCTCTGGAGAGTGCAGCTCTGTTTGTACATGTCTCCTCCATCCTGGTGTCGCCAACTTCTCTGGGTGCTGGAATTCACTTGGCAGTGTGTGCAGCCCAATGCCAGATCTGGAGAGGTGTTTTGTGCTGTGGGTGGAGCTGGAGAAGCTGCTGTGGGACACTGTGGGGGGCTCACTGGGGTGCAGAGCAGCTTTAGGAGCCTTCCCCACCCACTCCAGCAGCACGGAAGGCTGAGCTTTGGATATAAAAGACTTTAATTCCAGTCAGGAAAAGTAAGGCTGGTGAGCCCTGTGGTATGACAACATGCATCTCAAGCACTTTCAAAAACTTTTGTTCAGGCTTTAACTCTGCTTTAAAACTGTTTATAAGCTAAATCTGTGAAGGAAATAACTTTATCTCCCTTTGCTGTAGGAAGGAGCACTAGCTTTTCCCTCCTCTGTGTTTTTCTCTTCCCTCCTTCCCACTCCAACACCTCAAGAAAAATCTCTTAGCAAACCAGGTGTAGAGATTTGGGTTTTGGAGGCTATGCTGTGCCAGTTGGATGAATCTATCTCCAGTTCTTAGTTGGATAGGGAAAAATAATACAGCTCGAATCCTCTCCATGCTTCTGCCTAGGGGCATGTATGAAACCCATCTGCAGTCTGTCCTCTCTCTCCAAATTCCAATTGCCTGGGGTTTGCCACTTGCCTGTCCTGTCCTGTGCTTGGCTCTGCCTGCTTTCCCAGGGCAGATTCTCTGGGGAAGGTCACATTTATGGGCAAAACCACCAGCTTTCCCTGTGGTCACTCCAGCTCAGCAACAACCTTGCCCTTGGCTTCACTTTGCACAGGAGGGGAGAGAGGAGATGAGTGACTGGTGCTTGTCTGTGCTATCCCAGTATGTCTATTAATAGCTTCCCCCTCAGCTGGGGAACCAGGACCTGGATCAATCTGATCGGTCCACAGCCGTGATTTAACACGAGAGAGGTGGTGAACCCTCTTGAAAAGGCGTGTCCGGAGTCCCTGCGAGGGATCGGGAAGACAAGATACCGTTGGGATCCTCTCTAGGACCAGGTGCAGCCCCGAGCAGTTTGCCGTAGCCGGATGCCTCTGCCTTCCTTTGGAAGGTACTGATTTTCTGATAATAGTACTGCCCTGACCTGGGGTGGACTTTAACTTTGGGAAAAGATATCTGCAGACCTGAGCATTCGTTTTTATTGCGTGGATGGTCTTATGTTTGCCGTCTGGAGAGATCTGGCTCGGAACCATGGAGTCTCTATCTCCGACAATGATTTATTGGAGTTTCTTCAATTTGCAAACAGTCGTGGTTTTTTTCACGAGTCTGGCTTTTTCCCTGGATCCAGAGGCTTGGAGGTCCCTGTATTTCGTCGTCAGGCAACGCATCAGGCAAGATTTCCGAGTAACTCAGTACATGATAGTTTTTTTAAAGCTTTTTCCGATAGTCCTGGGATGGACCCCAGTGAGCACGTCTGTACGGGGCAGGGGCGTCCCCCGCACCCAGCGGGGGCCTTTCAGCCCCCCCCCCCCATCACGGCCGGATGGAGACCAGTTTGTTCAAGGACAGTCTTCGCTGCTGGTGCCTGCCGCGCAGGGCGCGGGGCAGAGCCTTTGTGCAGGGCTCAGAAGTTTTTTTTCTGCTTCTGCACAAGAGGAGCCGCCTCCACCGCCGCCTCCTCCGCCTCCTCCTCCTGCAGCGTGCGAGCCCCTCCTCCTCCCCTCGGAGGCTGCGGAACCACTGCCGGCCCCGGCGGAGGCACCGCCTCCCTTGCCGGTCCGCCCGCCCGCAGCCGTGCTGCCTCCTCCTCTGCCCCATTCGGAGCTGAGAGAAACACTCGCCACTGAGAGCCAGCCTGAAGCCGCTCCAGCGAAAGCGGAGACGCCGCCTCCCCGCCGCTTCGCGCCGCCCTGGCCGTGCCCGCGCCGGCCCCGCTCGCCGCGTCAGCCCCTGCCTCGGAGTCGGCGGCCGCGCCTCCGGCAGTGACAGCGGCGCCTCCGGCACCGCCCGTCATGGCTCCGGCGGCGGCGGCCGCGCCCCCTGCCCCGGCGGCCGTTCCCTCCACGGCGGCCGACCCCGCCGCGCCGGAAGCGACTGTTCTCTTCGTGCAGCACACCGCGGAGGGCGAACGCCTGCTACCTGCAACCTCCGCTCCGCAACCTGCCTAGGCAGTGGCTTTGAAGTAAATAATAAATGGCCAGGAGACCTTGCGCTCCTTTCTTGATAAAGCCTTTATTAAAAGATAGCCTAAGGGGGCGGGGGTACGGCATTCGCGAGGCCACCACTACTCCCAGGGAGTCGACGTCCCAGAGGAGGGGGCAGCGTCGGGATCGTTGCCCTCAGAGGATACATCCAGAGACTCAATTATGGCTCATTGGTCTAAGGGGGTTACTCCGTTCGGACCTCTCTCCAGTCATGGCGACCGGCTCCAGGGGTATTGAAGGCTTTCTCGGATACTTTGAGACTTTCCTGTCCCGTAGATGTGGATTGTTGTGCAGTCCCTACTTTGGTTTGTGGTCTGAGTCCAGTTTTAGTTCTCTGCTGGGGTCCGGCAATTAATATGCAGCATATGCTAGGCCTCCTGGGAATCAGGAAGTCACCTCAGGGAGCAGCGGCTGAACTACCCGACGCCATGAAGGGGACAAAGAGGGTTCAACTTACTAGGCATAAAAGGGTTAACACCAGGGGAACATACCAAAACTAGGGGAATACAACCGGAGTGTGAACTGGGCATAGGGGCACATACATCAGGTAGGGAAAATACGGACAGGGTGGAATCAGTGAATACACTCAAGTGAACTTCCAAACTGTGGAATAAGCAGACAAATGACTGAACATACAAACAATCGAACAGCAGAGTAAACATACAAACAAATGGTTAAACCTTAAATTTATTCATAACAATCCCCCCTCTGTTACTTTGACTGGGTGTAAGCCCGCCTCAATTAGCAGTTTCTGGCTCCTGATAGTAAAACTTCCTCAGTCTTTGGTATTTGTCATACACTTCCTTGGCTGTCATTCTCTCTGTACCCTCTAACCTCATTATATTAGTTTTTCTTTTCCCTTTCTTTTTGGAGGCTTCTAGGGAAGTGGGAATCATGCTGCCTGACTGGATTGCAGATATAATTATTTTAATTAAGCATGGTATAAGGCAGGGAAAGAATAGCAGTCCAGCTAACCCTGCTACTGCGATAAATGCTACCTTTTTCCACCAACTAGTCTTCCATGACCAAAAGTTATCCCACCAGTCTGTGTTAACAAGCGGAGTCCACTCTTGGGTTCCGACATAAGCAATTTTCCTGATTTCCTTAGATATGTTACAGATGACTTCACTCCTATTATCTATCTCAAGGCAATGCTCTGTGGTGTTAAACTTCCCACATATTCCTCCCTTGTCTGCTAGCAGGTAGTCAACAGCTAATCATATCTGGTATACAACAGTGCAGGTTTGGGAAAGTTGTTCACTAACGTGGTCTAGGGCTAGGGCAGTCCTATTGGAAATGGTTTCTGAAATGAACAGGGCTAATGCCTTTATTAATGTTCAGCTCTTTATTAAAAAGATCAGCTGGGCAGGGGGCTCGACGCAGAGCTCGCCCCCGCGGTCGTAGCTTTCCCAGGCAGCCGAAAGGAAGGCGGCGTGCAGAGTTGGTCACTGGAGTCCCGAGCAGCAGCTGTCCTTTCTCCTTTCCTTGTGGCACACCAGTGGCCCGAGGATGAGGAGGCGTGGTGTGCAGAGTCTGTTGCTGAAGTCCAGAACAACAGCTGTCCCCGCTCCTTCCATGGTGGCAGCACCAGGGCTCTCTGTCTCTATCTCCCTGCTTCTCAGAGCCTAATATAGTCTGTTCTCTCTTAGGTGATGGCGACGGTTAAAAGCCAGTCAGGGGATGTGTTTCCCTCTTCCTCAGCTAGGGCATTTATCTAGACTCCTCTATTGTGTTCAGTTTTTGATTTATATTAATTTTTATCTCCTAAAAATACTCCCATGATCCTAAGGGGTTTTTATTTGCATGTTAGTCCCAGAATGGCAGCGTGGAGGGGTGGGAGGCCAGGTAGTTTAGAGAAAACAAACAGAGCAATTAGCTAATTAGCATTTCAATATCGGTACTTAGCTAGAGTTAGTTGTTTTCTTTTAGTGTTGCTATGGGAACTAGGAAAGCCCTGCCCGTGTCTCTGGGGAACACCTGGAAACTGTTCATAACAAATCCCTCCTCTACTTCTTTGATCGGGCTTAAGCCCGCATCAACTTACAGTCTTTGGCTTTTGAGGGCTAACTTCTTTTGGCTTTTGTATGCTTTTACTCAGGCCTGAGGGTAATTCTAGTGTTCTTTAGAAACTAAGTTTTTTTTTTTTTAGGTAACTCCTTTGGCTAAAGGACACATAGTCTTATTAAACAATTACTAAGTACTTAAACCTTTTCTATGGTACTTTAACTCAGAAACAGTTATTAACACCTTACTGTATATCAGCCTCTAGCAAGTTAATTTTAAGTCCTCTGGTTTCTTAATTACTGTCCATGCACAAGAGGAGGCGGGTGACACTGTTGGGTCTGGTCTGGCGTCTGGGGGTGGCACTGGTCCTTTAACTCTGGTGACGTGGGTCCAGCCTTTTTCTTAGGTCCATACCGCAGTGTGTGTGGTGAGTAGTACCTGGAAAGGTCCTTCGAATTTGGGGGTTAATGGAGTGGTAGTGTACCAGGACTTTAGCAACACCCAATTCCCAAGACTGACGTGGGCATTGGCGTCCAGAGGGGAAGTTTGGGAGAGATACCCCTTCTTTCGGAGACCTTCTAGGGATTTTCCTATGACCTCTAAATATTTCTGAGTTGCTGCCTCCCCTTCCAGATAATCTGCTGTACTGAAAGGGGTGATTAAAAAAAAGGGGGTCCAAACATTATTTCATAGGGAGAGACCCCTGTGTCAGACCAAGGTCTGGTTCTGATGCGCAAGAGAGCGAGAGGTAAACACCTGAGTCAATTCATCTTTGTTTCTTCAATTAATTTAGTTAACACATTTTTAAGAGTTCTATTCATCCTTTCCACCCTTCTAGAGCTTTGAGGATGCCATGGGGTGTGCAACCTCCACCTTATCCCCAGGGCTTTTGTTACTTGATGTAAAGTTTGAGCAACAAAATGTGGACCTTGGTCCAAGTCAATGTTATTGACTAGCCCATATCGTGGTATGATGTTTTCTAAGATTATTCTTGCAACTTCCTGCAGTTTCCTTTTTGGTTGGGAAAGCCTCCACCCAGTGAGTGAGGTGATCTACGATCACTAGTATATGTTTGTACTTTAATTTTCTCTTGCAGGATCAATTTTTGGGCTTCTTTTATCAGGATAGCTGCTGCTGCTGTGATTACTTTCCTACTTAAATACATTCTTAGGGCTTCTTTGAGCAACTCATTGATGTTCTTTGCTTGCCAGTCCTCTATCTTTTCTGGTTTTTGTCTAATATCGGGTCAGGATTTGGTGGCAAACTAGACCTTTAAGAGGACTTGACCCTCTGGGCTATCTGGGTCTATATTTGAATATAACTGGAAATTTCGTTTTAGTTGGTTAAGCCAAATTGCCGGGGTCTCATCCTTCTCCTGAGTACCATCAAAGGCCAATTTCGTGTTGCTTCCCCTAGGGATACTCTTTGATCCCTCTTATCATGAGGGACCTATAGTCTCTCATGTTTTGCCTACCTTCTTGTTGGCTGGGACTCCAGTTGGGGTCTACTAAGGGCATCCCCTGGTTCCCTGGGGGCCCCAATCCACCCTCTCTTTCCCATATCTTCACCCCTGCTGCTCAGATCATCTGGACCTTTCTCAGAAAGAACAGAATGCTTAGAATAGCTCAGGTCTCCCCAGGTACAAATACTCAGCCCTAGAAACTGGCCCAACTGGCTAGATATTCCAACAGGGTCTTCCACTAAATTTCTTAGCTCTTTCCCAAATCCCCAGACTTCAGAAGCTACCAAAGGTGTATCCACAAACCTAACTCCCCCAGCTGCTCTACCCATAGGAACCCCTCTAAGGGGAAAGAGCCCCTCCACCCTTGGTGCTTTGGATCGGGTGCTACAATACGGCCCTTTTTCTAAGGCACCAAGCAGGGAAATAGTAGTGGAGAGAGACACTGGAGGCCAGGGGGCATGCCAGGTGATGAACCAACCCTGGGCAAGGGTGGCCTCAGCTCCCAAGTGGGAGGAGGCAAGGAAACTCCAGCTGGAGAAGGGGAAGAGGGAGTTGGGGAGATGGTTGAGGAAACTAAGGGAAGGGATGATGAAACAGAGGTGGGAAAATGGGGGAAAGAAATCAGGGACTTAATAGGAGGGGCTGAAGGACCAACTGGGGAAACTGTTGGGGAAGTAACAGGAGCAGAAGGGGACAGGCAATCGAGGGGGTCCCATTCCTTTATTTTTCTAGTCTCCCCCTCTCTATTCCCTTTGTCTTCCTCTCTATTTCTTTGTAACTTGCATATTCTCACAGTCTCATTATTTATAGAATTCTCCAGCCAGCAAGCTGCATGAGATAGTTGTTCTATATCAAGGCCCTCTCTTCTGATTACACATCCACTGATCTTGGGTTCCATACCACGGCCACTCTCCCCGTAATTCTAACTTCAGCCATACTTCCTATACTGTAAAGTATCATCTTGCTCTTGTCTAGATCCTTCATGATCTCCCGAGAATCCCATTAGTCTAACAGTTGCCCCAAGGGGCTGTTAGGGGGAATTCTCTTTGCTTTGGAAGGATTTGCTCTTTTATTATAACCTCTTCCCATTTTCAGGCCTCAAAAACAAAAAAAATATATACCTTAAATGGTGCTTCTATCTAAAATGGAATATACTGACAGGCAGCTAAAGCGCATCTGACCCCTCCCAACTTCGTATTTTGAATCACTTGACTAAACTTAATCTCTTTTAACTAAATTCCCCTCTTGGCACTTTACATTGTCTCTTGGCCAGGACAATCACTAGTCATACTCTTATCTATTGTCTTCTGTTCTTTTTCTCTTTGGCCTAAGTTTTGAACTCCTTGATGGACTTTCTAGCCTTGTACCCCTGCTAAGTCCTGCCCAAACTCTTACTTGGCCTTTTGCCTAACCTTCTTACTAGGCTTGGGAAGCTTGGTCTCCCTGCCGAGGTAAGGTCGAACGTCCTGCCGAGCCTTACACTCGAACACTGGCCAAGCCCCCTTGCCTGACTCTCCTACTAGGTTTGGGAAGCTTGGTCTCCCTGCCGAGGTAAGGTCGAACGTCCTGCCGAGCCTTACACTCGAACTCCGGCCAAGCCCCCTTGCCTGACCCTACTAGGCTTGGGAAGCTTGGTCTCCCTGCCGAGGTAAGGTCAAACGTCCTGCCGAGCCTTACACTCGAACTCCGGCCAAGCCCCCTTGCCTGACCCTACTAGGCTTGGGAAGCTTGGTCTCCCTGCCGAGGTAAGGTCGAACGTCCTGCCGAGCCTTACACTCGAACTCCGGCCAAGCCCCCTTGCCTGACCCTACTAGGCTTGGGAAGCTTGGTCTCCCTGCCGAGGTAAGGTCGAACGTCCTGCCGAGCCTTACACTCGAACTCCGGCCAAGCCCCCTTGCCTGACTCTCCTACTAGGCTTGGGAAGCTTGGTCTCCCTGCCGAGGTAAGGTCGAACGTCCTGCCGAGCCTTACACTCGAACTCCGGCCAAGCCCCCTTGCCTGACTCTCCTACTAGGCTTGGGAAGCTTGGTCTCCCTGCCGAGGTAAGGTCGAACGTCCTGCCGAGCCTTACACTCGAACTCCGGCCAAGCCCCCTTGCCTGACCCTACTAGGCTTGGGAAGCTTGGTCTCCCTGCCGAGGTAAGGTCGAACGTCCTGCCGAGCCTTACACTCGGACTCCGGCCAAGCCCCCTTGCCTGACCCTACTAGGCTTGGGAAGCTTGGTCTCCCTGCCGAGGTAAGGTCGAACGTCCTGCCGAGCCTTACACTCGAACTCCGGCCAAGCCCCCTTGCCTGACCCTACTAGGCTTGGGAAGCTTGGTCTCCCTGCCGAGGTAAGGTCGAACGTCCTGCCGAGCCTTACACTCGAACTCCGGCCAAGCCCCCTTGCCTGACTCTCCTACTAGGCTTGGGAAGCTTGGTCTCCCTGCCGAGGTAAGGTCGAACGTCCTGCCGAGCCTTACACTCGAACTCCGGCCAAGCCCACTTGCCTTACTCTCCTACTAGACTTAGCTTCCTTGCCTTCCTGCCTTTCTGCTTACTTGGGTTATTGCCTGCTCTGACGGGGACATCCTGCCCTGCCTTCCAGGGCCATTCCCCTATCTGCTCTGACGGGTACCTCCATCCTTGCCTGCCATGGACATCCTACCTGCCCTGTTATCCTGTCCTGCCTGCTGGGGACATGCCCTCTGCCTGGCGGGACTTGCTGCTCCTGCTTGCTAGGACATCCCGCCCTACATGCCCTGTTATCCTCTCCTGCCTGGCGGGGACATGCCCTCTGCTCGGTGGGGACATGACGCTCCTTTCTGCTTGGACATCCCACCTGCCCTGTTTTCCTGTCTTGCCTGGCAGGGACATGCCTTTTGCCTGTCGGGGACATGCTTTCTGTCTGCCAGGTACATGCCCTCTACCTGCCAGGTACATGTCACTCCTGCCTGCTAGGACACCCTGCCCTACCTGCCAGGGACATCCCACCTGCCGTCCTATCCCATCCTGCCGGCGCCGGGGACATGTCCTCTAGGACCTCCACATCCCACCTGCCCTGCTGGGGATATTCCCCTTGCCCTGATTGCCAGGGACTTACTTTGCCCATAGGGCACCTCCACACACTCGGAGGAGGGCCTGCTTTACTTCTAAGGAGACGCCTCAGTCGCTCCTCTATTCCACTCGCTTCCCCCCGTTCCCGGCCGGCCCCTTCGCAGGAGTCCGGAAACGCGGTACTAGCGGGTCCCTCTCACTTCGGGGGTCCGAGCTGCCGGCCCCCGTCTCACTCACTCACTCATTCGCTCGTCTCCCGGTTTTTCTTACCCATCCGATGCTCCTCTGCGTTGCTTGTCTCACGCGGATCCTAGGGTCCGAAGGTAGCCAGCAACTCCCGAGGGTCCCTCGAAGCAGATGGTTGAGCTGTCCAGCTGTCCGGGGGTCCTCTTCGGGCGTGGCTATCCCGGACGAGCCCCCAAATTGAAATGAACAGGGCTAATGCCTTTATTAATGTTCAGCTCTTTATTAAAAAGATCAGCTGGGCAGGGGGCTCGACGCAGAGCTCGCCCCCGCGGTCGTAGCTTTCCCAGGCAGCCGAAAGGAAGGCGGCGTGCAGAGTTGGTCACTGGAGTCCCGAGCAGCAGCTGTCCTTTCTCCTTTCCTTGTGGCACACCAGTGGCCCGAGGATGAGGAGGCATGGTGTGCAGAGTCTGTTGCTGAAGTCCAGAACAACAGCTGTCCCCGCTCCTTCCATGGTGGCAGCACCAGGGCTCTCTGTCTCTATCTCCCTGCTTCTCAGAGCCTAATATAGTCTGTTCTCTCTTAGGTGATGGCGACGGTTAAAAGCCAGTCAGGGGATGTGTTTCCCTCTTCCTCAGCTAGGGCATTTATCTAGACTCCTCTATTGTGTTCAGTTTTTGATTTATATTAATTTTTATCTCCTAAAAATACTCCCATGATCCTAAGGGGTTTTTATTTGCATGTTAGTCCCAGAATGGCAGCGTGGAGGGGTGGGAGGCCAGGTAGTTTAGAGAAAACAAACAGAGCAATTAGCTAATTAGCATTTCAATATCGGTACTTAGCTAGAGTTAGTTGTTTTCTTTTAGTGTTGCTATGGGAACTAGGAAAGCCCTGCCCGTGTCTCTGGGGAACACCTGGAAACTGTTCATAACAGTTTCTGTTACTGCTTGGAGTTTAATTATACGTTTTAACATGTATATAGGGGTCCGGTACCCCCGCGAGCCATCTTGCGCCCAGGTGGCAGGTCCATATGTCTTAATGCTTTCCTCAGGAGTCCATGTTTTTCCTTTCCATTTTTGGGTTCCTCCCAATTCCACCAGACTCCTTTTTTCCCTTTTCGAAGATGTTTTCAGATTATCATATAAAGGAACTCCTAACCCTGGACCTGCCTCTTTGGGAAGTAGGAAAAAGGATGGCTTTATGATTCCTATTGTGCAACTGCCTGCCCAATCCCCTGGTAGATGCGTGTAAGCTGCTTTCCCACAAATCCAAAAAAGATCTCCCAGAACCTTCCAGAACCCTTCCCCAGTTTCATGAGGGAATTCCCAAAACTTTGATATAGACGTCATTCCCCAAAAGGGGTTAATTCCTTTATCTGCACACTCAAACAAGTCATAACCTTCATTGTATACACACCCCCTTTCTCTTTTACTCATACTCCCAATACCGGTTGGGTTCCTGGGGAACCCAACGCATGATGAATGGTGTTCCTTTTGTTATTAAATATCGCTTACAAGCCGTCCTTCCCACTGGGGTGCAGAACTTGTTTCCTGTTCGTAAAATGCATTCTTCTCCAATCACACTGTTCTTTAATTCCCACCTCTCCTTTCTTCTATACTCTGGGGTCACTTGTCCCTCCTCTGTTTGATTTCCAAAATTTCTCTTGGTTTGAGGCTCATGCCTTCCCAAGGCCACACATCTGACATTTGTGTGCTCCCACAAACCCAGCATCTGGTGATGTTTAACTCTTTGCTGATCTTTTCTACCAAATCAATGAACAGGTTCTTCCCACCTAGATCTTCCCGTTCTTTGTTACTAGTTTCTATATTCACTTTCTTTTCCTTAATTATATTCACTCCCCCTTCAGTTATATCTTTTTTTCTCCAAGCATAACCAGTTATCTTTCATGGGACAGTCCCCTAGGAGTCTTTGCCTCAAAGAGGCCGTATTCTTCGTGAACCAGTAGACCTTCCCTCCCTCTTTACAAGTTTCCAATTGGGACTGATTGTAACAGGAAGGACTCAAATTGGTATGTACTCTTACTAGAGACTCCCAAGTTCTCCCCGTCATACAAGGGGTGGTAACACTTGATACAGGAGTCCATTCCTCCTGTACTAGAGAGACTCATAATCATGATTATCATCACTTTTATAGAGGGTCGACTCATTTTCCTCAGGAGTCTGGTAGGGGTCATTTTCCCTTGACCTCCCCCGGTCTTGCCTCCTGGGATTATCTTCCGTGTCTCTACTGCACAGGGGAACTGAGTCTTAAGGTCTTTAAACCTTGTCCTTCCTGTCTCCCTCCCCTATTCCCTGTTTTGGACTTTGCTATTCCTGAGGGGCACTTGTCCAAGGGAAGATATATCTTCTAAGGAAGTGGAGCTATCTCTTAAGGGGGTTTTAAGGTAACAGTTTCAATACATTCAGAAAACTTACAACTTATTCACTTGTAACAGAAACTGTGCAGGCAACAACTATTACTGGTGCAGTTTAACAACTGTATTAATTTTTGGGAGTTTTCTTTAATTTCACCTTTAAGGCTCCAGTGGGTATAGCAGTCCAGGCTGGGGTACTGTCCGTTGACCCAGCCTCTTCCCTTGGGGGTTCCACAGGTCCTTTTACTCGTGAAATGTGCGTCCACCCTTTTTCCCTGGTCCTGACGGCTGTGTGTGTAGTAAGTAGGACTTGAAATGGTCCTTCAAATCATGGGCTAAGAGGAGCAGTAGTCCAAGATCTAATTAGAAACCAATCTCCGGGACTGATGTTATGGGTGCTTGTTTCTAAAGGAGGGGTCTGGGGGAGATATCCCTTTTTCCTGAGTTCCCCTAGTGTTTTTATGATTGTTTCTAGATATTTCCGGGATGCTTCTTCTCCCTCTACATATTGCGCAGTACTGTAAGGGGAGATTAGAAATGGGAGACCAAACAACATCTCGTAAGGAGACAATCCCAGGTCTGCTCTAGGTTGAGTTCTGATCCAAAGTAAAGCAAGGGGGAGACACTTCACCCAGTCCAATCCTGTTTCTAAAATCAATTTTGTGAGTACTGTCTTGATGGTCTTGTTCATCCTCTCTACCCTGCCGGAGCTCTGGGGATGCCATGGAGTATGTAACCTCCATTTTATCCCTAGAGCTTGCGTGGTGTCCTGCAGAATGCGAGCTGTGAAATGTGGGCCTTGATCAGAATCAATATTATTGATTCGCCCATACCGGGGGATAATACTTTCTAATAAAATTTTTACTACTGTCCCCGAGGTCTCGTTTCAGGTGGGGAAAGCTTCTGGCCAATGAGTTAGGTGATCTACGATCACCAGGAGATGTTTATATCTCCTCGCTGGGGGCATTTCTGTGAAGTCAATTTGCACATTTTGGAATGGTCGCTCAGCCAATTTTCTTCCTCCCGGTATAGGTTTCCTCATCACCTTTTGGTTTACCTTCTGACATGTTATACAACCTTGTGTGATTGCCCTTGCTATGTCGTATATTCCTACACAGACGTAATCCCTCAAGAATTGGTCACACAGTCCTTGTGTCCCCCAGTGAGTAAGCTGGTGTATCTAGGCTAGAACTCTCCGTGCTAGAGCTTTGCATATAAACTTTCTCCCATCTGGGAGAATCCACTCCCCTTGGGGCCCTTGTTGCAGTTTTAGTTCTTGTATAACTTTTTGTTCTCGCTCTGAGAATACCATGGGTTCCTTAAGGTATCCCCTTCCCCATTTGTGCTAGTAGCATCTGTTAACTTCAGAACTCTGACCGGTTCTTTTGGGTCTTGGGCTGCTTCTTTTGTGGCTAAATCGGCTGCCCGGTTCCCCCGTACTTCTAAGGTATTACCTTTTTGGTGCCCCCTCACATGTACTACTGCAATTTCTTCAGGTTTCAGTCACGCCTCCAAGATGGACTTAATCATCTCCCTATGGGCTAAGTCTTTGCCCTTAGAATTCAGGTAGCCCCTTTCCTCCCAGATTTTACCAAAGGCGTGGACAATACCAAAGGCATACCGAGAATCAGTGTAAATTGTTCCACACTCCTGGTCCAGAAGTTCTAATCCCCGCTTTAGAGCATACACTTCACATAATTGGGCAGACCAATGTGCTGGTAATTTTCCCTTCTCTTGGACTTCTAGATCTTTCTCATCAGATACTTTTATCACTGCATATCCTGACATCCGCTTTCCATTCACTACTCTCGATGACCCGTCACAAAAATATATTTCTCCCTGTCCTAGGGGTGTGTCTCCTAAGTCCAGTCTGACTTCTGTCTGCAAACTAATAGCTTCCACACAACAGTGTTCCAAACCGGGGGCTGGTCCTCCAGATAAAAATTGGGCTGGATTTACTAATCTGGTTGTGACTGATTCCAGGTGGTCTGAACTCATCAACATAATTTCATACTTTAGTACTTGGGCATCGGAGAGCCACTTGTGTGCCCCCTGACTAAGAATGCCCTTAATGTCATGCCGGGTATATACTCTGATTTTTCCTTGAAATGTCAATTTTTGAGCCTCCTCAACTATAAAAGCTGTTGCTGCTGTTGCCTGGAGGCACGTTGGCCATCCTCTGGCTACGGGATCTAGGAGTTTTGATAGATGCGCGATAGGCTTCTTGTGACTGGCCCATTCTTGAGTTAAAACTCCGTGTGCTACCCCTTCTTCTGCATTAACGAATAGATGGAATTCCTTCTTTAAATCTGGCAACCCCAGGACTGGTGCCGAGATAAGTGCTCCCTTGAGTCTCTCTAACCTCTCATCATCTTCTCTTGTCCATTCTATTGGGTCTGGAAGAACCAGCGTTTCATATAGAAATTTGACGTTCTGGGTGTAATTTTCCAACCATAATTTACAATAGTCAAATAAACCTAATAATTTCCTAATGTCTCTTTTTGTTTTTGGGGCTGGAATTGATACAATCCCTGAGATCCTCTCAGGATTCAACTTTTTGTACCCATGTCCAATCATGTGTCCCAGGTATATTACCTGAGGTTCCACAAACTGTAATTTGTCTTTTGATACTTTTAGTCCGATTGTCCCTAAATAGTTTAGTAATTTGATGCTGGTTCTCTGAACTAGCTCCTGGTCCTTCCCTGAAATTAAGAGATCATCTACATACTGGAGTATCTGTACTCCTTCCTCGGGGGTGAAGGCCTCCAATACTTTTTCTAGAGCTTGCCCAAACAGGTTAGGAGACTCACAAAAGCCCTGGGGCAACCGGGTCCACCTTAGCTGCATCCTTCTATTCCCCTCAAGGTTTTCCCACTGAAAGGCAAACCAGTCCCGACATTCCGGAGCTAATGGACAGGCCCAGAACGCATCCTTCAAATCTATGGTTGTGAACCATGCGTGATGATGAGGGATTTTGCTTAGAAGGGTATAGGGATCTGCTACAGTAGGGTGTCTCGCTATTGTTCTTTTGTTGACCTCTCTGAGGTCTTGTACTAAGCGATATTTCCCTTCAGCCTTCCGGATTGCCAAAATCGGGGTATTATGCGGTGACATACACTGTTCCAGAATACCTTTGCTTAGCAGAGATTGAACAATGGGCTCTAAAGCCCTTCTGTTCTCTAAAGACAATGGATATTGTTTGACCTGTATAGGAGGTCCCTCTGTCACCTGTACCTTTAAAGGGGGAATATCTGCCCATATTTTCCCTTTCCAGCCCAAACCTCTTGACTTATTTCCCCTAAATCTATTTCAGTCAACCTCAGCATTTTAACCACCATCCTTCCCCCTTGAGGAATTATTCTTATCCCTAACTGCACCTGGAGGTTTCTGCCTAACAAATTAGTATCTAAATCAGGGAGGTAAACCAAGTCTACCTGACCAGCCCAGGAATTTCCTTTTATTAGTATTTTTTCCAAAACTGGCGCTGGAAAGGGTCTGCCCTCTGCCTCCACAATTTCACAAGTCCTACCTCCCATTGTTACTCCCAGTGGAACTTGATTAATACTAGAACGATCTGCTCCAGTATCAACTAAAAATTCAAACTCTTGAAAGTAGGGACCTACTTCTAAAGTTAGCAAGGGCTCAATAAAATGGTACATGAGGTCCCCCAACACATAGAGCCCCTGACACCCCTAGTCCTGCCCTCTTAATATTCTTTCAAGGGCCTCCTGCTCTCTCATGATGGCTTCATCTCAAGAGGCCTTCTGACAATCTCTCTTAAAATGTCCTACCTCTCCACAATAATAACATTTGAAATCCTCAGGCCACCTGGGCCTCACTCACCAAGCTGCTACAGGAGCTTTATTAAAGGGTGTTCTCCCACTAGGTGGATTGGAATTCTCCTTCCCTTCAGCTATTTCTTTCCCTACCCCTACACTTTCTCTTGCCACTGCAATCATCATTCGTGCTTTGCTCTTGGCTTTCTCTTCTTCTCTGCGCAAGTACACTCTTAAAGCCTCTCTTAGCCAATAATTGATTCCTTTTTCCTGCCAGTCTTCCAGCCTCTCTAGCTTCCTCCTAATGTCTGGCCATGCCTTGGATACAAACTGAACCTTTAGCAAGACTTGGCCCTCTTGGCTCTCCGGATCTATATTGGAGTATTGCTGAAAGTTTTTTTTCAACCAGCCCAACCAAGCAGCGGGGGTCTTATCCTTCTCCTGACAACAAACGCCAGCTTAGAGTTGGTTCCTTTGGGGACTGCCTCTCTTATCCCTCTGATTATCAGAGTCCGGTACTCCTCCATATTCCTCCTATCTTGTGCCTGGTTGGGGTTCCAACTTGGATCTTCTACAGGTAACTTACGGTCTGCAGGAACCCCAGTTTGATTTTCCCTGTCCCAAATTTTTATGGCAGCAGCTCGAACCAACTTTACTTCCTCAGGACTAAGTAATATCTTTAAAATGGAGGTGAGCTCCCCCCAAGTATAAATATGAGGGCCAAGAAACTGGTCAAGTTGTTGCGATACCCCTACTAGGTCCTCTACTAGATTACCCATTTCTTTCTTAAAGCCTCTTACCTTTGAGGAGGTAAGGGGTGCGTTTACGTGTCCTACCCCACCAAAAACTCCCCCCATAGGTACCTGTCTTAAGGGGAATAACCGATCTGCCCGCATAGCTCGGGATCTTGTATTACAATATGGACCCTCATCTAATCTCTCCCGTGGGGTCTCATTGTGGGGTTGGGGAGGTTGCAAATCCTCAGCTTCAATGGAATTATCTATTGAGGGCCGGGGTTCTCCCCACTGACGAGGGGGCTTAGGGACCACCTTTAGTGAAGGAGACATGAACATAGGGGTAGCAATTTTTGCTAACGGGTGTTCAGAATAAACTAAAGAACTCAGGGTATATGGGGAAGAAGTAGGGGTAGAGAGGGAGTCAGGGAGTTGAGATGGGGCAGGGATGGGAACCTGGCGCTGGGAGGCTTGAGGCGGGTTACTGGGGGCAGTAGAGACAGGGGTCTGTAGGGATGACTGAAGAGGGGTTAAAGGAGTTATGGACGATGACGGGGTAGTAAGTGGTGGAGACAAGGGAGAAGACACCTGAGAAGGAGGGGGAAGTACTGGGACAAGAGGTTGTGGAAGGGGAGTTTGAGGAGCGGGGGAAGTTGTTAAGGGTGATGAAGCAGACAAAGAACTGGTAGTTTGGGACAGAGAGGTTTGAGGGTCAGGTGAAGAAGAAGGTAAGGGAAGGAGGGTTGGAGGAGGGGGAAGAGGTATAGGAGTAAAGTTTGGTGGAGGGGGTAATGGAATAGGATTTGGTAGTGGCGGTAAGGGTTCTGGGGAACCTATAGGATGAAGAGGAGGAGGCAGGTGATCTAGGGAATCCCATGGTTTACTCTTTTCTTTCTGTTCTCTGTCTGGCTCCTCCTTGCATTCTTTTAACTTGCAGATCTTAACAGACTTCCTTCCAGACTTTTCCTACCCCCAACAGGCAGCGTATACCAGTTGTTCTTCCTCTGGCTCGGGTTGACTACGTAAACTCTGCATTAATTGAGCACACATCCAGGCGTCCTCTGACCCGAACCACGGCCATTCAGTATCTAGCTTTGGCCATACTTCCATACAAAGATAGATCATCTTAATCTTATCTAAATCCCGGGTTGCCTTATTCATTGCCCAGTCATCTAACCTTCTCCCGAGGGGGCTGTTCGGGGGAATGTTCTTAACTCTCTTGGCCTTTCTACCACGGGAGCTCCTTTTGCTAGTACATTGACCCATCCTGAGGGTATTACAAAAAAAACTCTTAACGTGCCCTACCCAAACACAAAACAACTGACGGACAACACAAATTAGACTAAAACTTACCTCTTTCTCAACAACTGATTCACTCAAAACAAACTTCTACCTCCTGAGACCAATTAAGAATCCACCGAAACAAAACAAAACTGCAGTCCCCCTCAATCCTTACTGCGCTCGACTCACACTTCCCCAGGGTCCTGAGTGCCTGGGTTAGTCTGGGGCCTGCAGGTCAACACCCTAATGCTCTGTCCTCCACCTGCCCGAAGGAACACGCTTCACACACACACTTCCCCAGGAGCCTAAGTGCCTAGACCCTAACCTGAGGTCTGCAGGTCAACACACCACGACTTTCAAAACCCTTCTACCTGCCCAGAGGGTTGGACTGCGCCCGACTCACACTCCCCCAGGATCCCGAGCGCCCGGGTTAGCCTGGGTCTGCAGGTCAACCCACCGCCACTTAAAAACTCTTCTACCTGCCCATAGGGTTGAAACAAACTAAACAAAACACACACCAAAAGACAGGGGAACTACACCAACTCAAATAAAACCTAGGGGTCCCTCCCCACACCTTCTCCTTCAGGTTGGGTTCCAATGGCCAACCCCTAGGGGGGGGAAGTTTTGGAGTGAAGTCCTAGCAGGCTAATCCCTCCCCCAGTCCTTAACTCCCCCTTTCCCAGAAACCCAGAGCCCGGTCCCAACAGGGTAGCGCTATCCTCTTCCAGCATTCCTGGGTCCTGACCTAGAGGCCGGGTCCTAGCGGAGATCTCGGGGGCCCTTTCTGGCCCCTACTCCCTCCCCGTACCTCCCATGAGGCTAGGTCTTAGCGGGGCCTGGGTCCTCCCTCCCTCCACCTCACAACTTAGTCAGGGGAAGCTAATCAGCTAACCCCTGAGGGAGGCGTCTCACTCGCTTCACCGGGCCCAAATCAGGCCTCTTTTGCTTCCCCCGTTCCCAGCCGGCCCCCTCGCGGGAGTCCGGAACCCCAGTACTAGGGGTCCTCACTTGCCATGGGGGTCCAAGCTGCCGGCCCCCGTCTCACTTGCACACACACTCGGTCACCGACTTTCCCCGTAGGCTGTCTTCGCCGTCCAGATGTGGACAGCTGTCCTCCGAAGGTCCGAGGTGGATGGCCAGTCCTCCTGGGCCCTCGTGGGTGTGGTCTATCCCGGACGAGCCCCCAATTGAAGTAAATAATAAATGGCCAGGAGACCTTGCGCTCCTTTCTTGATAAGGCCTTTATTAAAAGATAGCCTAAGGGGGCGGGGGTACGGCGTTTGCGAGGCCACCGCTACTCCCAGGTGAGTCGACGTCCCAGAGGAGGTATAGACGATCCTGTCGATTACGGCAGGGTCGGAGTCTTTGCCCTCAGAGGATACGTCCAGAGACTCAATTATGGCTCATTGGTCTAAGGGGGTTACTCCGTTCAGACTTCTCTCCAGTCATGGCGACGGGCTCCAGGGGTATTGAAGGCTTTCTCGGATACTTTGAGACTTTCCTGTCCCGTAGATGTGGATTGTTGTGCAGTCCCTACTTTGGTTTGTGGTCTGAGTCCAGTTTTAGTCCTCTGCTGGGGTCCGGCAATTAATATGCAGCATACGCTAGGCCTCCTGGGAATCAGGAAGTCGCCTCAGGGAGCAGCGGCTGAACTACCCGACGCCATGAAGGGGACAAAGAGGGTTCAACTTACTAGGCATAAAGGGGTTAACACCAGGGGAACATACCAAAACTAGGGGAATACAACCGGAGTGTGAACTGGGCATAGGGGCAATTACATCAGGTAGGGAAAATATGAACAGGGGTGGAATCAGTGAATACACTCAAGTGAACTTCCAAACTGTGGAATAAGCAGACAAATGACTGAACATACAAACAATCGAACAGCAGAGTAAACAGACAAATGGTTAAACATACAAACAAATGGTTAAACCTTAAATTTATTCATAACAGCTTTGCTCTGCCCCCGCCGCCTTTGGAAACCAGCCCCCCTGCGCCGCAGCCGGCAATCGATCCATCAGCGGCAATGCCCGCAGCGCCGGCCAAGGACCTCCCCCCACCAGCTCCGTCACCGGCATCGGCCGTGACACCCGCCTCGCCCCCCTCCCCGCTGATTCTACCGGGTCACCAGGCGCTGCGAACAGCGACAGCAGCGAGCACCAACAGCCTGGCTCCTCGCAGGGGTGTGCACCCCCGTGGCTGTGCACCAGCCTGATCATGCTGTGGAATCTGAAGGTTCCTCTGGGGAACACACCTTCCCTGCTGTGTCCTGGGGCAGCCCGTGCGTCCCGCTTCCGTTCGGGGGGCGGGAGCCGCGGCGTCCCAAGGGGCTGTGGCTTCAGCAGCACCTGGGTGGTGTGGGGGGAAGGCAAAATGCTGGAGGAGTTGCCGTGACGCTGGCCGCATGGTGGGGGTGGGCTGTGAAGATGAAGAGCCCGTCCCACTGGCCGGGCTTGGGCCGCCCGCCGGGGCTCGGGCCACCACCCTGCCAGCCGGGTCTGGGCTCCTTGGTCCAGCCTCCCGGCCTGGGGCCCCCGTGCCCCCCACGGCCGGGTTTGGGATCCTTGCTCCGCCCACTCGGACCGCGTCCACTGTCCCGCCCAGCACCGCAGGGTCCTAAAACCTGCTGCTGATGGGCATTCTGATTCTGAAAAAAAAAAAACCAAAATCATTAAAATTAGTTTTAAGATTAATTAAATAGAGATGGTTGAAAAGACAAAACATGAAAAAGTGGTTGATTTAAGAGCTTTGGCCATAGCATTCCAGGAATTTTCTCAGTTCTTTTGAATTTGGTGATGGTTTTTTTTTGCACGGGAAAGGTATGTTTGCATGGTTGACGATCACCCAGATGTATTTGCATCAAAATCAGGGGAGTTTGGAAAATCATGATCCGGAGATGATTTCCAGCTCTGCTCATTTGAGTTTTATCAGCTGTTGCAGTCTCTGAGACAACATTCAGTGTTCTGGTGTTTGATAATTATATGATGTCACATTTAGTGGTTTTCTATGGTTTTTTAATTGTTTCAGGACTTTCTTCAGTTCTCTGTTTCAGGATTGAGAAGGACTTTTAAGGATGTCAAGATCAACATCTCCAGTCAATGAACACCTTCTCCTGACACTCAGCTGTTTGGACTTTGAAACTTGAGCATTGTTTTCATTGTTATTTGGGTTTTTATATTGTAAGCTTTGTTTTAGAGATTTGATAGAAGTAGGTGTTTGGCAGGTAAAGGATCTCTTTGAACATGCCACATCGGCATCTGATTCGGCTTCTGATTGATAATTAGCAAGTTGATAAGGGAACCTCTTGAGATGTGTTTGCTCTCTCTTTTGCAAGGGCCCTGCAGAAGAATTGCAAATGCAGTTTTTATTTCTTTTTAATTTATTTATACAGAAAAGGGTGATATGTGGCAAGCACATTTCTCTCTCTCTCTCAGGATTTTTCATAGAGGTGCACAGAGATAGAGAAAACAATTTCTATGTCTGCTCCTTGTTTTTCCTATGTGGAATGTGTTTGGAGAATTGTTCAACTGGGGTGATTGCTTGATTGGATTCTGGTGAGGATTGTTTGAGCCTGATGGCCAATCCAATCCATCTGTGTCTGGACTGTTGCGAACAGGGTCACGAGTAGTTAGTGAGTTAGATATGGTAGTTAGAAAAGTAGGTATGTAGTTTTAGTAACTTCCTTTATATAGTATAACAATGTATTATAGTTTAGGTATAATAAAGAAATCATGCAGCCTTCTGAAATGGAGTCGGACATCATTTCTTCCCACCGGGTTCGCATGCATTTTACAATAGAGCACCACGAGGCCTCTGAGAGCCAGGGGACGCCGCTCCCTGCACTCGCTCTGCAGGTGCCTTGACATAATCTCCAGCATGCTGTCACCACATTTAGTCGTGTCCAGGCGCTCGAGGACCTGGAAGGCACAGGGCAGTGACAGGGGACCCGGCCGGCAGGAGCCCAGAAGCGCACAGGGCTGGGCCCAGGCAGCAGCACAGGGCGTGGGCACTGTCCTGGCAGCTGTGGCTACGAGAGGGCAGAGAGCTGGGAGGCAGCTCAGCGAGGCAGCGCTGGCCAACAGGCTCACCTCCACAAGGAATGCCAGGGCAGGTAGATCCCAGCACGGCTCCTCCCTGCTGAGCTGCCGGAGCAAGTGGAGCGTGATGCAGGAACAGAAGGGGACCAAGACATTGCACATCTCCCTGGCAGGAGGAAAAAGGCATCAAGACCCTGAGGTGGGGAGACCAAAGCTCTCCCAGCACTGACTCACAGAGCTCTGGTCTTTCCCCAGCATCCCTGGAGGGGATGTGGACCGTCTGAGAGGCAGCCCCTTCTGGGCGCCCTCCTCTCCCAGCCTTTTCCAGTCTTCTTGGCCATCCCTCACTGACGAGGCCCTCTGGCCCATGACCACAGGGACTGTGTGGGGCACAGGGCACAAATGCTGGGGGCAGTGAGCAGAAGGGGGTCTCACCTGGCCAGCAGACCCACGGCATAGTGCTGGGTGTGAGCACACAGCATCATGTCCCAGCCACCCTTGCGCTCCATAGCCACCACCACATGGTCACACTGCAGTCGGCAGCGCTCAGTGCCGAGGTGTCCATGGGGCAGGGCCCAAGGGCAGAGGCAGGGGGAGCAGCGGGCCTGGTGCCCCCTGAACCTGCCCCTAGGCCAGGTTTCAGCCCAGCGCCTGAGGGGTGGAGAGGATGGAGAGCTGCTGGAGAGGCGACCTGGGGCTGAGCAAAGGCCCAGAAACTCACAGCCAGGGCAAAAAGGTCCTTGTTGTCCCCATCGGAGGTGCACATTCTGTGCAGAGGCCAGTCCTCCATCACACAGAGCAGTGTTGGCAGCGCTTTCTCCAGTGCTGGTCCCGATGAGCCTATGGCTCTCCACATCTTTGCAGCAGCTCTGTGGGATGGCAGCTCTGTGTCAGGGGCATCTCAGTCACAGCACCATGCCCTGTGCAGCTGTGGGGGCCCAGGTGACAGAGGCCTGGTGCCCTGAAGGGCAGGGGGGGAGCATTGGCAGCAGGCTCAGGAAATAGAGGGGCCCGAGGGTCCTGGGCCTCTCTGCCTGTCTGGCAGAGACCATTGGACAGGCTGTGCAGGGCCACGGGCCCTAAAGGCTGCTGAGCCCTGAGCTCTCAAGGCTCGTGGGCCCCGTACCTGTCACACGTTGGGGCACAGCGCAGGAGGGTCAGCACCACGTCAGCAGGGTGTTCTTCTGCCAGCCTCACAATGTCCGTTTGCAGCCTGGCATCCACAGAGACGTGGGACATGAGACTCTGGTGGATGTTCTTCACCTTGGCTGGCACCTGGAGGAGGCATGGGGGAGACTTGGAGCGCTGTCCAAAGGAACAACTTCCCCAGCTTCCCCCAAGAAGTGCTTCTGTTCCCACCACACTGTGCTGGCCTCAAAGGCTGAGGGGGCCCAGAGACCATGGCTTGAGGGGACACACCATCCTGGGAGGCCTCCAGGTGTGGACCCAGGCTGCTTACCTGCTGCTGCTGGTGAGAAGAAACACAAGGCTCCTTGAAATAGTCAAATATGAGTTCCTGACTCAGAGTGGGAGTGGGCGTGGTGTCAGTATTTGCAAGGCCCTGAGTCTCTACACTGTTGGCGTTTGTGATGGCCACATCCTCAGTCACTGCCATGTCAGCCTTTGCCCTGTGATCGTTCATTGCAGCCTCAGAGCCTTCTGAGTGCTCCAGTGAATCTGGGCTGGTGTCAGTAGTTGTGATGCCCTGAGTCTCTTCATTGTCGTTGGTTGTGATGGCCACGTCCTCAGTCATTGATGTGAGAAGAGCCTTTGCCCAGGTTTCAGTCTCTGAGGTCTCAGCGTCTTCTGAGCGCTCAGCCAAGTCTGGGCTGCCATCAGGCTCTGCCTGGAGCCCGGTCAGCCCCGAGTCAGGCTCGGCTGTGCCCTCAGCTGTTGTGCTGCCGGTCTTCCTACGCTGAATGCGCAGGAACTGCCGGAACATCTGCAGGAGAAGAAAGGCCAGGGAAGCCCGGGATGTTCCATGGAGTGCTCCAAGCGTGGTGCTGGGCTGAGCAGTGACAGCAGGCCCAGCCTAGGTGGGGATGGCTGCTGGTACCTTCAGGCTTTTGCGGAAGCGGCCACGGGCGGGTTCCTGCTCTTGTGTCCGGTCCAGGGCTGCATCTGGCAAAGAAGCAATGCAAGGGCTGGCTGGAGGGCATCCCCCCAGAAAATGCTCTGGTCAAAAGAGAACTGGGGGAAAAGATGAGGAAAATGAAATGTCTGGTGAATGCGGGTGCAACACATTCTGTATTATATATAGAGTTGGAAAAAATTGGTCCTGGTAAAGTTTTGAATGTTAGTGGAGCCACAAGTCACCAGCAGAAGTTTTCCCTTTTAAAACCACAATCTTATAAACTGGGAAAAACAGTAGGAATACATCGGTTCCTATATATGGCTACGCCCCCCCAAAACCATTCGTCCCACACAGATGGGAGTGGCTTTGTAGGAGCAGATCAGTGAAAATCACTGATATGATATACAGTTAGCACAGAGCAACAGGGGATAGAAGCCCTACCTCTACGAGTTTTTGTCTCTATAGATTGGTTTTTTTTGGATTATTTCATTAATTTTGTTCATTTTATTAATCTCAATTACAAGAATTCCAATTTGGTATTTTGGATTATTACTAGTTATATTTAGTTTGATCTTTTTATTGTAATCTATTCAGATTGATTTATTTAATTGTTTCTGTTAGATTCATTTGGTGTTCTAATAGTATCATTTTATTTTGATTCTACATTTTAATAATTTTATTACAATTTATCAATTATTTTATTTGATTGTTTTACTCTACAAAGTTTTGTCAAATTTCATTATTTAATTTCAATCATTCAATTTAATTATTTTATTTAAAGTTGACAATTGTGATTCCAATTATTTAATTTCAGTCATTCTGCTTCAAATCTACTAATTATTTCATTTTATTTCAATGATTTGATTTTCAGTTATTTAAACCTGAACTGGATTAGAAATTGTTATTCCAATTGTTTTATTTCAGTTGTTGTATTCCATTTTTTAATTTCAAGTTATTAATTATTGTCATCAGATGACACAAGGAAAAACGACGCACCACAGCTTTGGTCACAATGAAGAGACTAATTTATTTTCTCTGACTCCAATCTTTTATAGTTCTCAAAAGATGCCAATGGATTGGAGGGTGAACGTGCCACCTCTCCAACGACACTGGACAAACTACCTGTGCATCAAATTTCTCCGCCTCTATGAAAGAATGCAAAACAATAGGTTGTTTACAGAAAGTTGTGTGGGAAAGTTCTCTACAAGAATGTAAACTCAGAAGGCTTTAGAAAACTCTTGAAAATCAGGGCGACAAATTATTTTATTCAATTGTTTTAATTTTAAAATTGTGTACAATTGTGATTTTAATTATTAATTTCAATCATTCTGCTTCAAATCTACTAATTATTTCATTCTATTTCAATTATTTGATTTTCAATTACTCTCATTTAAATCTGAACTGGATTGAATGTTGTTATTTCAATTATTTTATTCCAATTGTTTTATTTCAATTTTTTTTCAATATCTTATTTCAATTGTTTTACTTCAATTCACCAATTATTTTATGTAATTGTTTTAATCATTTCATTCTATTTCAATTATTTGTTTTTCAAATATTCTTATTTAAACCTGACCTGCATTAGAAATTGTTAATCCAATTGTTTTATTCCAGTTGTTTTATTCTGGTTGTTTTACTCCAATTGTTTCATTCCAATTGTTTCATTCCAGTTGTTTTATTTCAATTGCTTTATTTCAATTGATTAATTATTTAATTCAATTGTTTTAATCGAAAAAATTGTGAACTCCATTATTTTGTTAGATACAATACTTAAAATTAAATGATCATATTCTAGTCTGATTGTGGATTTCCAATAATTTTATTGAAATTTAATTGTTTTACTCCAACTGTTTCTTTATTGCAATTACACAATTCTCATTTTGTGATTCCAATTAATTTAATTCTGATCATTTTTACTTTAATTCAATTATTTTATTTTAATTATTTATTTCAATGGTCTTAATTAAATGCCAATACATTAATTTTTTGTTTGATTTCAATCACTTGATTATTCAATCTGGTGTTAATTACGTTATTTTAGATTGTTGTATTCAATATTTTGGATAGAATTTATTTTTGACCAATCAAGGTTCCAATTGCTTTATCAGTTTACTTTGTTAAGAGTAATTTCAATTGTCCTATTTCAAATAAGTGTAGATCCTTTCATGGGCTCATTTGAGTTATTGTTTGCTAGGTTAGTTAGTTGTCCAGTTCATTTATAAAATGGGGCTGTGTACTAGTAAGAACTCCCGTAGGGGAAGGACTGAGAAGGGTAAACTGAAAGAAATTCCACCCAGTAGCCCTTTAGGAGAAGTGACTGAAAAATGGGAAAGTGATGAGAAGTTTAAGGAATTAGATAAAATAAAGATGAGACAGTACTGGGTCGAGGTATGGCCAAAGGAAGCTCTTCAAGAAGGGTCAGTTTACTGGCCTTGGTATGGTTCAAAGGACAGGTGGTTGTGTTTAGCTGTAAACAAACATGTGAATTCGAGGGAAAGTGTGAGTAAAGAAGAAACTAAGTATGCAAGTTGTTGGTTAGAAAGTAATACCCTGGAGGAAAAAGCTAAAGCGTACAAAGTGTCCAAGGACATTAAGGACGTGGAAGACGCAAGGGAAGAGCCCATAAGAAGGTGAGACCCTTTAGATTATCTTCCACCCTCTCCCCCTGCTGTTCCTCCAACACCTCCACCTGCCCAACCTGCTCCTCCAGTACCTCCACCTGTCCAACCTACGCCTTCAACCTCTCAAATTCCTCCCCATATTCTCTGCACACCATCAGTAGGAAGTACATTAACAACCTCAAGTCAGCTGGTTATAAGCCCTGACTCCAGTATTAATGTTTTGTCTTACCCTCCAAACCTCCTAATATCGGGTGCTAATCAATCTCCTCCACAGAATGTTGTCTTAACCCCTCCAAGACACATAAGTGAGACAAAGATCGAAGAGAGAGCGGGATCAGTAACAAACAGTGATTGGCAGAATAGTGTGCAAGGTAATAAAGTTCAAGGTTGTAATTGTGGTAAAACTGAAACAGATAGTCCAATATCCCGCCGTTACAACAGTCGATTGAAAACAAAAGAGTGCTGCTCAGGAGGAGAAAGGGCAGAAAGACTATTTCCCCTAAGGGAAGTTCCCATGGGAGGAGCCAATGGGGGAATAGGATTTGTGAATGCCCCATTAAGAGCTTCCGAGGGGAGGAATTTTAAGAAAGAAATAAAGACCTTAGTAGAGGATCCCCTTGGAATCGCAAACCAGCTAGATCAATTCCTAGGTCCTAATATCTATACCTAGGAAGAATTAAATTCAATAATGGGGATTTTATTTTCTCCTGAGAAGATACAGCTGATATGAATTGCAGGAGTAAAAGCATGGGAGAAAGAAAATAGAAGGGGCAACCCTGCAGATGTTCCCCCCGGGGATGTTAAAATGCCTCTAACACCACCGGATTGGAACCCGAATAATGAAGCAGGGCGGAAAAGTATGACGGAATATAGATCTCTGATCATAGAAGGAATCAGGGGCGCAGTTCCCACAGCAAACAATGCAAAGCTAGCATTTGATAGCCATTGGGAAAAGGACGAGGCTCCAAGTGCGTGGTTAGCCCGGTTCAAAAGAAATTTTCAACTTTACTCCAGTGTGGACCCAGAGAGCCAGGAGGGAAAGGTACTCATTAGGGTACACTTTGTGACAAGGGCTTGGGATGATATCAGGAAAAAATTAGAAAAGCTTAAAGATTGGCAGGAAAGGAGTTTAAATGAGTTACTAAAGGAAGCACAAAAGGTGTATCTAAAGAGGGAGGAGGAAAAGGCGAAAATGAAGGCAAAGATCATGATAGCAGTAGCAAGGGAAAGTCAGGGAAAACAGGAAGATACCCAAAAGGAGGTAGAATGGTATAAGAGGGAGAGAAAACCAGACCGAAGAGGAGAATTTGAAAAACGAGAGTGCTTTTACTGCGGTAAAGGGGGTCATGTTAAGAAATATTGTAAGCAGCTCGTAAAGGACCAGAAATTATACAGAGAAACTGAGACAGGAGTTGGAGAAGGAGAAGATTAGGGATGTCAGGGGCTCTATTCTCTGAGGGCAGTAAAAGATTTAAAAGCGGAGCCCTTGATAAATTGAGAAGTAGGCCCTCAGAGAGAAGAATTTGAATTTTTAGTAGATACAGGAGCTGATAGGTCATGTGTTTTTAAGATACCAGAAGGAGCAAACTTAGTAGAGCAACTTGTAAAGTAAGAGGGGCAAGCAACAGTCCATTTGAAGTACCTGTAATTAAACAAGTAATAGTGAGAGGAAATTCAAGGGAAGGATGTGTTGATTCACTATTTATGCCTAAGTTGAACTGTAACTTACTCGGCCGTGATTTACAAGTAAAGATGGGGATGGGGTAGTTCCGAAAGAAGGGAAGATGGTAGCAACAATTATGAGATTAAATAGAGAAGACGAGAAAGAAATAGATTCCCAGGTGTGGGCAGAAGAGGGTGGTCGAGGTTTATTAGACATACCACCGATAGAGATAAAAATGAAACCCGGAACTACAGCCATTCAAGTCCATCAATATCCCATCTCAGCTGAAGGAAAACAGGGGTTAAGTCCCGTAATAAAAGGATTGATTCAAGATGGGATATTAGAGCCGTGCATGTCACCCCAGAATACACCAATTTTACCAGTTAAGAAACCGGATGGAAGATAGCGATTAGTACAGGATCTAAGAGAGGTCAATAAGCAAACTGTAGCCAGATATCCAGTAGTGCCCGACCCTTACACTCTGTTGAATAAAAAACCACCAGAACATTCCTGGTTTAGTGTGATAGCTCTTAAAGATGCGTTTTGGGCGTGCCCATTAACAGAGGAAAGTAGGGGGTGGTTTGCTTTTGAATGGTATGGTGAGAACGCAGGGAGAAAACAACAATATCAATGGATGAGATTGTCCCAAGGGTTTACTGAATCACCAAATTTGTTTGGACAAGCACTGGAAGGGTTATTAGAGCAATTTGAGCCAAAACAGAATACCCAGATTTTACAATACATGGATGATCTATTAATTTCAGGGGAGCAAAAGGAACTAATATGAGAAACTACTGTAGAACTTTTAAATTTTCTGGGAAAAAAAGGGGTTAAAAGCATCAAGGAAAAAAGCTCCAATTTGTAGAGCAAGAAGTAAAATATTTAGGACATTTAATTGGGAAAGGTTATAAGAAATTAGCAATGAGTAGAATTGAGGGAATCCTATCCCTGCCCTCCCCAAAGACAAAAGGGGATGTAAGAAAATTATTGGGTTTGGTTGGGTACTGTAAATCCTGGATTGATGGACACACCAAGTTAGTTAAATTTTCATACCATCAATTGGTTGAGACCAGGACTTTTGAATGGACTGAAGCAGATGAGGGGAAATTAATGGAATTGAAGGAAAGACTGATGAAAGCTCCGGTTTTAAGTTTGCCTAATTTGGAAAAACCTTTTGAACTGTTTGTAAATGTAGATGAAGGAATTGCTTAATGGTGTATTAGTGCAAGAGTGGTGCGGAGAAAGGAAACCAGTTGCGTATCTATCTAAATTGTTAGACCCTGTGGTGAGAGGCTGGCCCACCTGCCTACAGTCAGGGGCCACTACTATGACTCGAATTGAGGAAAGTTATCAACTAACTTGTGGAGGTAAAATTAAGGTACATATCCCCCATGATATAAAATTAATATTAAGCAAGAAAGCTAGTCAATGGATTACGGACAGTCGATTACTGAAATATGAAATGAAGTACTCACTAATATTGATAACATAGAACTTACAACTACAAAAGTGCAAAACCCTGCACAGTTTTTATATGGGAAATCAGAAGGCCACCTTGAACATTGTTGTGAAGAATTAATTGATCTGCACACTAAAGCAAGATCTACAAGAATTCCCTTTATTAGAAGGGGAAGTGTTATTTGTAGATGGCTCTTCTCGAATTGTCGAAGGGAAAAGGATGTCAGGTTACGCAGTCATAGATGGGGAAACGATGAAAGTAATAGAGAAAGGAAAATTGCCAACGAAATGGTCAGCTCAGTGCTGTGAATTGTATGCCCTAGTAAGAGGTCTAATTTGGTTGAAATACAATAAAGGAACTATCGATACTGATTCTAAGTATGCTTATGGAGTTGTTCACACATTCAGTTAGATTTGAGGGGAAAGAGGGTTCATAAACTCTAAAGGTAAAATGTTAATTCATGAAGAATTGATAAAAGACATATTAAAAGCACTAAAAGATCCATTAGAAGTCGCAGTAGTACATGTTAAAGGACATCAAAGGTGGACATCAATAGAAATACTCGGAAATAATTTAGCGGATCAGACAGCTAAAGGGGCAGCTTTAGGAAAAGAAGAGCGGCTATTTAAAATAGAAAACCTAAGAGTAATAGATGGGGAAGAGATTCCAATATTCACAGAACAAGAGCAAGAAGAATTGCAAAAACAAGGGGGCGTTAAGGATGAATTTGGGAAATGGACAATGCCTGATGGGAGGCAAGTATTGAATAAAAATCTATCTCGGAAAATCCTAGAAATTCTGCATGCCTCTACGCATTGGGGAACTCAAGCACTGTGTGATCACTTCTTAAGAACATATGTGCGGATTGGGTTATTTGGGCTAGGAAAAGCTGTAACAAAGGATTGTATGACTTGTCAGAAAAGAAACAATAAAATAATGGAGGGGGAAGAGAATTAGCTAAAAGGCCTTTTCAGAATATACAAATTGACTTCACTGAATTTCCTCAAGTACAGAGGTTTAAATATTTATTAGTTATCATCGATCACCTTACCCATTGGATAGAGGCTTTTCCAACAGTAAAAGCAACTGCAGAAACTGTTAGTAAAATTCTACTTGAACAAATTATCCCATGTTATGTTATAGTGAATACAATAGATTCAGACAGAGGGCCTCATTTTACTGCTAGAATTTTACAATATGTAATCAAAACCCTTGGTATGACTTGGAAGTTGCATACTCCTTGGAGGCCCCAAAGCTCAGGAAGAGTAGAGCGAGCTAACCAGACCCTGAAAATTACACTTGCCAAGCTAGTAGATGAAACAAAAATTAATTGGATCAAATGCCTCCCATTAGCCCTGATGAGAGTGAGAACAAAGCCTAGATCTGATGTGGGTATTTCCCCTTATGAACTGATGCTTGGACTCCCATTTTTGACCACCTCACATTGCATGGGGACATCCGAAGGAGATAAAGGTGTGAAAATTCACCTAAAAATAATTGCAAAACCATTAGAAGAGTTAAGAAGAAATGGCTATTGTTGCATCCCGGAGTTTGGGTTTAGATTAGGGTTTTTAATTTATGCTAAAATAAGTCAAGTTCTGTAATCCCGCGTTTCCCCTGTGTTGTTCCCCCCCGCGGTTTCTGGCCCCATGTTGCCTGCTGCCGGCTCTTACCCCTGTGCCGCTCCTGTAACCACCCTGCCGTCCGGCCCTGGGAAACCCCGTGCTGGCCACACGATCCCGCTCAGCCCGCTCTGGCTCGGTGCCCGCCCCTGCGGGGTTCTCTGGTTGGTTGCGGTTGCTGGCGTCACCGCCACGGCAGCCGCCCCTATTGGGCAGCAGGCCGTGGATCCTCTCGCCCCGCCCCTCTATAAAGCCCTATCCCGCCGGCAGTCAGGCGCCATTTTCTCCCATGCGAGTGCCGGGAGCGGTCGCGTCTTTCCATCGAACCGCGCCACGTGACCAATAAACCGTTCCTGCCAAGCACGGAGTAAATGGACAAATTCCTTCCTCTTTGCCGGGTCCCTAGCGCACGGTAACAGCGGTTGGCCAGCCCACGCACCCGAGACACGGAGCCGTGTCCGGGAACCCGCGGCAGCAAACCCCGGTAGCACGTGGAAGCTACGCCACAGCCAGGCTCCCAAGAGCCGCGTGCAGCCGGGGAGAGCAAAAACCCACGCCGCAGCTATCTCCCGCAAAGTACTCCTATTGATTTTAAAATCCATAAATATCAAGCAGGAGATTGGGTATTAAATAGATCGTGGAAAGAACAGCCGTTAACCCCCAGATGGGAAGGCCCGTACCAAGTTTCATTGACTACCAAAACTGCAAAAAGAACACAAGAGAAAGGGTGGACCCATGTTACCAGGGTCAAAAGTCCAGTTCCGGCTCCCACAGAATAGACTATGGGAAATTCGACTAACGTCAAGCAGCACCTCTTGTTTTTATAAGTGTTGTTCTAATGTTGTAATTTGTGAACTGTTATTTAAAGATATTGTTTATCAACCTGTTGTTTAATATCCTATTTAAATCCAGTATTAGTGTAAAAGTTAAGATAAAGAGTTATATGAATATTTATTGTCATATTTATTCAAGTGTTACTATTGAAAATATTTGTTGAAGTTAGAAAAGCATCTCTTTGATTTTAAGAAGTAAAAGTAAAACATTCAACTAATGGCAACTAATTACAATTTCTGGTATTTCTCATTACAGAATCAGTGACAAGAAGTCCCCATAAGATAGAGCATTCGCCCACCATAGTAGTGATCTGACCCTAAAACGGAAAAAATAACAAGTCGACACAGGGAAAGAGTGGAGTGAGACGTGGATACCGGTAAGAACGTAAGCACAGGGGGCAAGCCCAGATCAGGTGACAGCACTCTTACCATCCGAAGCTGACTAAGGACCATGAGAATCAAGAGAGTAACCTGTACTGGACCCCTATGGGGGTTGATAGCAATAATGACTGTGAGTCTCCAGGAGAGCTCACCAAACTCCTGTGATAAGTGCTATCATGCTGTCTATACCGGAAATGCGCGAAGCGCAGTTCTCAGATTCCACACTAATCTTAACCCTGAGTGTGTTGACTTGTCACAATTACAAACCTGTGTAGAAGATGGAAAAACCTATTGGCTATTTGAAAATGAATGGACCCCTAAACAGAAACTAGTGGGGGAATGCCCTACAAGGGAGAAATGGTTATGCACTGACAAGAAACCAGGGAATAAGGTCATTAAAGGATTGGACTTAATAAAAGAAAAAGAAATTAAAAGGGTGAATAAACCAGGGGTAGAAACAAAATTACCGAATGGAAAGAATTTGTTTTCAGATCTAGTAGAAAGAATCAGCCATGAGTTCAACGTATCGAATATACGCTGGATATGTGGGGATACCGGGAGGTCAGAAATATGGCCCTGGGAAGGAATCGCACTCAGCCCTCAAGAAACTCTAAAAGCGATGAAAAACCTAGATAGAGATCGAAAACCAGACATCTGGAATGCAGAAGAAGTTTGGAACTTAAAGTCCGAGGTAATCAGGGAAGAATGTATATGGAGAAAAGGACTGAAATTTCTTTCCTATGTAGGTGAACTGTCTTGTAAAAGGTATCTAACTACTAATGATACCCATGAGTGGTGGATTCCCCAGAGTAAACATCTGTATTGGGCACAAAAACAAAAGCCAGGCTCAAACTGTTCATATATACAAAGAGAATAGTTGTAGGAGTGTCTAGCTAAAGAACCGAATCTAGTTCAAGACGAACCCTGGTTGTCTAAATTTTGGAACAAAAATGAAGTTAGAAATACCAGATCACTAAAATTCTGGAAAGGCCCGAAAGGATTGTTTTGGATTTGTGGAAAGATGGCATATGTGATGCTACCAAAAGACTGGAAGGGCAGTTGTACATTAGGTGTAATAAGAGTGTCATTCTTTTTACTTCCAAAAGATGACCATCCAGATTTAGGGGTACCCCTCTATGATGAATTAAAATGTCAAAAGAGATATCTAATTGGAGGAACCCAGAGCTGGGGAGACGAAGAGTGGCCCCCAGAGAGAATTATTGAAACCTATGGCCCTGCCACCTGGGCCCAGGACAGTTCATGGGGGTATAGAACCCCCATTTATATGTTGAACAGAATTATAAGGTTACAAGCACTTCTAGGAATAGTTTCTAATGAGACAGCTTTAGTTTTAGCCTTGTTATCAGTACAGAGCCGCCAGATGAGGACTGCCATATATCAGAACCGGCTAGCCTTGGACTACCTGCTGGCCGAAGAAGGAGGGGTATGTGGAAAGTTTAATTCATCTGAATGTTGTCTAGAAATTGATGATCATGGGGACCTAATTAAAAATATAGCCACCAGGATTAGAAAACTTGCACATGTACCAGTACAACGATGGACCCCATTGATAAAAGCTAATTGGTGGGATAACATCTGGAATGGAGAATGGTGGAAAAAGATACTGCTTATAGGGGGGGGGGGGGGGGGCACTCATAAATTTAATTTTCCTTCCTTGTTTAATACCTTGTCTTATCAGAATGATTAATAACATTGTCCAGACTTCTCTTGAAAGGTCAACAGATGAGAAAATTATGATGATGAAAGAAAACCAAGACAGAAAAGGAACAGAGAGCGCAAAAGAGATGTATGAGAAATACCAGAAGTTAAGAGAATTTTACTGAAAGTATGAAAGTCCAGTTTGATAAGTTAAGGCTGATGCGGGCCAAGCCCGATCAAAGAATTAGAGGGAGGATTGTTATGAACAAAAATAAAATTTAAACCTTTGGGGAACTTAGTTGACAATGGTTAAATGTTGTTACAAAGTTAAATGTTGTTAATACCAGTAACAAAGTGTGATTAGTTCTATGAAAACCCAGTAGTGTGGTTCATGTATAAAGGGGGAGTGGAACCAGGGAGGAGATGGGGTGCCAATCTTTGTGCAGGGGCAGAGAAACTTCCAGGAGTATTCCATCATAGAACACAACCACAACTTAAATCAAGATTGGAAGAGAGACCAACCAATGGGAGGTGAGAATTCCAAAATGATTGGCCAAGACTGCACCAACTTATAAGTCAATCAGCAACGGAGAAATAGACCTGTCACAGCACGGATCCTGAACGCCCCAATCAGGAGACAAGAGAGAGACTTGAAAAGGCCTGGGGTGTCTAACTCCCGCGTCTTTCCTGGGAGCCGCTTTCCCTGGAAACACCCCTAGGTTACAATTACTAAGCTGTTGAAACAGTATCTGGACCAGCCCGAGGTTTTTGCTTCCAGTTGTTCATTTTGTAATAAACAAGCTTACTTTTTTAATCAACATGCCTCCTTTTTGTTAGTTTAAAGTTTCTTTCTAAGCCTGTTTGCAACATGTACTGTGGACTATGGAGAGGATCTTGCAAAAGAATTTGCATCAGGATAAAGAGAAGGGGAGAATGAAACAAGGTCTTTGCTTGACATAAGCACAAGCAATTCACAGAAGTAAACGAGTACTTAGCACAGATATACATAACTACTTAGCACCAGTTAGCATAAGGAAAAGCTGGAGGGCCAAACCTGACAGGAGAGTGACTTGACAAAAAGCTTTAGACATAGTCTACCAGAAGAACTAAGGGCAAGTACGGAATCAGCCCTGTGCAGGGAAACCATGAGGAGGAAGTGCTGCTTTAGGGCATGAACACTGCTCCTGGACAGCGCCTGGGCATTAGCTTCGAGGACAGGAATCTGACAGAATGTATTTCTAACCTCCTGCCTATCGAATCACCGCAGCAGGGTAAAGATGGATGGTATTTTTGATACAATTCCTACATAAACGCACTGAAATTGATACATGGCAGAGAAGCGTGTTAGTGGGGTGCAGCCCCCTGCCCTCCCGCCAGATCAATAAAAGGGCTTTTAGGGGACAATGCATTTGTCTGCTGATTACTTTGAATTAGGGAGGCCCCTCAGGACTGCAGTATCCTGAGGGAACACCATTGGCCTTGACCTGTAGGCACCTGCAAAAGCTAAAAGTCAGCTGCCTCAGCTTTCAGAGCCTCTCTGGGCCAGCATCCTGACGTGGATGCAGGACTGCTGCCAGGCACTGCTGGGACCCAGCGGGACAGGACCGGCTGTCTCGTGTCCACGTAGCACCCCTGACACAGCCAGGGCTGTCCTGAAAGCAGACAGACGCTCCCATGTCAGCAGAGAGGAGCAAGGAGCACTGGGCTCCTCTCAGCTGGGCTCACCACTGTGCTCCAGTGGGAGGGGCAGACAGGCCACCCACCTTCAGGGCATCCCCTGCATCAAAAGGACGTGCATTTTGGCCTTTTCGTCCCTTCACCCCAGAAGCAGGCCTGACATCTCCTCCTCTGGAGTGGAGTTTTTCCAGTTCTGATGTCATCTCACGCTTGGCCAGCGCCTGAGATGAGCTGCAATGGCTTGTGATACCACTTCCACGCCAAGCACAGCTCCATTGTCTATTGTTCCTCTTTCACAGGTTAACTTCCCTTCGATTGACCAACCCATTGTTTCTTTTAAGGGTCAAATTCACAGTAATTTCACAATAAGGTTTCCTTCATTGTCTGTTCTTCATTACCTGCCTGATGTGCACAACAGCAGACCAAATACGGCAGGGCCTTAGACACGATTTCAGTCCCTGACACACAGGCTCCTTGTCCCACTGCCGGCCTTCCGTGTGCTCGGCAAGATCTGCAACTCCACAGTGTTGTGGAACTGCACCTTCAGCACAGGCACCTTTCCAGCCTGATCTGCCCTCGTTGCTCTGTGCGTGTGCACAAAACACGGCGTGGAAGAGAACGGCAGCAGGGGCCTGTGTGTCCAAGGGCTCGGGATTTGTGTCACTTCATCTCCACAGAGATGCAGGCAAAGTGAAAAAGCCAAACTGTTTATTAATAGAAGACAAACCAAAGGGATGGGGTGGGAGGGAAAAATGGGATGGGCAGGATCTGAGGGCTAGAGGGAAAGAGCTGTCAACAGGGAGGGAGAGTGGAAGGGAAAAAAGGGGATGGGCAGTGTCTGAGGGCTGGAGGGAAGGAGCTATCTATAAGCAGGGAGAGGGCTGAAGCCCTGCAGGTTTCCCACAGGGTCAGCTGTGCCAATCATCAGCTGTGCCTGGAGCTCCAGCTGGTCTCTTCTGGTCTCAAGGTAGTCTCATCTTCCATGGCATTTGGAGGCCTGATGCAGACACTGGTTCCTCTGAGCCACTTCTGCAGCTCTTTCACTGAATGTATCATGAACTACTATGTTTGTCTGGGAAGGACTGTAATCTCTCCACAGGGCCTGAAGGGCTGGAAGAGAGAGGGACAGAGCCCCGGTTAGAGCCAGGATCTGTGGGAATCCTAGCAGACCTTCCTGCGAGGTCCATCCCACCCAGCTCTAGCCATGGCCACAAGAAAAAGGGGTGTTAACTGGATCAGCCTCCCATGAGTCTGACCCTCCGAGATCCTGAAATCTCTCTGTGCTCTGCCCATGCCAACTCTCATCCACACAAGGAGCAAAGCCCACCACAGCAAAAACAGGGATTGCAGCTCCCTGCCCAAGCATCGCACCTCCCCTGCCAGCCCCCGCTGTCAGTCCGCAGCCCTCACTCACCCTGACTGAGGGCATGGAGCTTTCCCTGCTGCCCCCTCGAGCTGCGCTCGGCCATCCCTGCGAACACAGAGCCTGTCACGGCCCAGCGGCACAGCTCCCTGCCAGCGGCGCTGCCAGCCCAGTGGCCACACGGCCTCGTGGCCCGGCAGGGCTCAGCCCGGGCCCTTGCCGCACGCTGCCGCCCAAGGGCACGGCTGCCGGAGGGTGACAGCAGCGCCCAGGCCAGGCGGGGCTCCGTGGCGCCGGGCCCGGATGGCGCTGCCGGGGCAGAAGGCGGGGCTGGGGCCGAGCTGCCCGGCGGGGCGGGGAGGGAGCCCGGGCTCCTGGCTCACCCATGAACCTGACGGCCGCCTCTCGCAGGGGCCCCTGTGGGCTCTGCAGGTAGGGCCGGGCCCGGCGCAGGTGCTCGGCCGCTCGGCTCCTGTCCTCTGCCAGCTGGAGAGAGCGGCAGGAGGGAAGGGTTGGCGTGGGCTCAGCCCCTGGGCCGGGCACTCCCTGCGCCCAGCCCCGGCCTCCCCTGCCCGCACAGCCCTGAGGCCCGGCCAGCAGCCGCTGGCGCCGGGCTCTGGAGGGGGCAGAGGGCCGGCTGCTGCCCGGGGAGCCGCGGTGCCACCCCGCAGCCCCGCTGGGCCGGGGCTCCATCGGCACCCGGCTGGGACCCACGGGAGCCTGGAGAAGAGCCCGCGCGGCCTCTGGCTGCAGCAGCGGGCAGGGGCACAGCTGCCAGCCCACACACTGAGCACTGTGCCCATGGGGCTTCTCCAGCCTGAGCCTGGGCCTTCCAGGCCATCCTTACCAGGACCTCAGCAAACTTCCACAGATGCTCCTTCTCCAGGAGCTGTTTGAGATTTCTCCTCTTCAGAAACTTGGCTGCACAATGCAGCGTTTCCCGAGAGGCCTGGAGAGCAGCAGAGACCCCGAGATGGCCCCACAGCCCAGGGCACAAGACCTTTGTCCCTGTGCCAAGGCCTGGAGGAGGCTGCAGCCCGCCAGGCGCCAGGGCAGGAGGCAGCCGAGCCCCCTCCCAGCATCATAGAAATGCTCACCTTTGCCACGTGCCAGTTCTCATCATGACAGTAGATGAAAAGTGTGTCCAGGCTCTTGTTCACAATTGTCTTCAGGGACTTTTTTCCCTCATCCACTACCAAGTCCATCACCTTACAGAAGAGTTGAATGGAGAGCAACTGCACATGGCTGTTGTCCTAGAGGAAAGGAAAAGACCTACACCAGCTACTCCAGGCCCACCTGGGCAAAGGCCTGAAAATCCACAGGGCACAAACTTTCTGGGAAGCACCCAATGCCTGTGGATGCAGAACCTTACGTGGTCAAAGAGCAGCAGGAGAGCCTCAGCCAGCTTCGGGGCAGTGGTGCTGGATACCAGGATGTCTTTGTGCTGGAGCACATTTGTGAACACACGGAGGCTCATGCTGACCACCTCTCTATCTTCATCCCCCAGCAGCTGCAGAAGGCTTTGAGACACGCTGCACATTCTTCTGGCCTGGGTGGAACACAAGGCTGTGCTGGGAAGCCATGGACGGCTGCACGGCCAGCAGCGCCCTGGCACTGCAACCCCACCCTGCTGCTGCAGGGCCCACAGGCCAAAGGCCTGTCCCAAAGCACTGGGGCAGGTGAGGCAGGAGAGCTGGGAGCAGCTGCCTCAGCTCCTGAAGCCCTGCCAGCCCAAGGGGCTGCTTTGCCCGGCGCAGCTTCAGCCGCTGCCCCCTTCTCACCATCGAGGGATCCTTGCTGAGCACCACGAGGCCTCTGAGCGCCAGGCGACGCCTCTGACTGCATTCACTCCGGAGGTACCTTGACATGATCTTCAGGACGCTGCCACCACATTTACTCATGTCCAGGCGCTCGAGGACCTGAAAGGCACAGGGCAGTGACAGGGGACCCAGCCACCAGGAGCCCAGAAGCGCACAGGGCTGGGCCCAGGCAGCAGCACAGGGCGTGGGCACTGTCCTGGCAGCTGTGGCTACGAGAGGGCAGAGAGCTGGGAGGCAGCTCAGCGAGGCAGCGCTGGCCAACAGGCTCACCTCCACAAGGAATGCCAGGAAGGGCAGATCCCAGCACGGCTCCTCCCTGCTGAGCTGCCGGAGCAAGTGGAGCGTGATGCAGGAACAGAAGGGGACCAAGACATTGCACATCTCCCTGGCAGGAGGAAAAAGGCATCAAGACCCTGAGGTGGGGAGACCAAAACTCTCCCAGCACTGACTCACAGAGGTCTGATCTTTCCCCAGCATCCCTGGAGGGGATGTGGACCGTCTGAGAGGCAGCCCCTTCTGGGCACCCTCCTCTCCCAGCCTTTTCCAGTCTCCTTGGCCATCCCTCGCTGACGAGGCCCTCTGGCCCATGAGCACAGGGACTGTGTGGGGCACAGGGCACAAATGCTGGGGGCAGTGAGCAGAAGGGGGTCTCACCTGGCCAGCAGACCCACGGCATAGTGCTGGGTGTGAGCACACAGCATCATGTCCCAGCACCCCTTGCGCTCCATAGCCACCACCACATGGTCACACTGCAGTCGGCAGAGCAGATCCTTCATGGCCTGCACTGCAAACCTGTGTGCAGAGCAAAGCCCAGGTCACACTGGGAGCACTGCCGCTGGCCACAAGGGCACGGGAAGGACAGGAGGACTGGGACCTGTTGGGCTCGTAGGGAAGGCGGTGTTTCGCCTGGCATGCACTCCAGAAGTTATCAACTTCCTCTGGTGGCATCTGCTGTGTGGTGATGACAACATGGGAGAGCAGAGCCACAAACAGTTGCCCAGAATAAGGGATCATGGCCTTGTTGCACTCAGGCACAATCACCCAGATCACCAGAGTTGCCTGCAAAAGAAGCAGCCCAAGGCAGCGCTCAGTGCCAAGGTGTCCATGGGGCAGGGCCCAAGGGCAGAGGCAGGGGGAGCAGCGGGCCTGGTGCCCCCTGAGCCTGCCCCTAGGCCAGGTTTCAGCCCAGCGCCTGAGGCGTGGAGAGGATGGTGAGCTGCTGGAGAGGTGACCTGGGGCTGAGCAAAGGCCCAGAAACTCACAGCCAGGGCAAAAAGGTCCTTGTTGTCCCCATCGGAGGTGCACATTCTGTGCAGAGGCCAGTCCTCCATCACACAGAGCAGTGTTGGCAGCGCTTTCTCCAGTGCTGGTCCCGATGAGCCTATGGCTCTCCACATCATTGCAGCAGCTCTGTGGGATGGCAGCTCTGTGTCAGGGGCATCTCAGTCACAGCACCATGCCCTGTGCAGCTGTGGGGGCCCAGGTGACAGAGGCCTGGTGCCCTGAAGGGCAGGGGGGGAGCATTGGCAGCAGGCTCAGGAAACAGAGGGGCCCGAGGGTCCTGGGCCTCTCTGCCTGTCTGGCAGAGACCATTGGACAGGCTGTGCAGGGCCACGGGCCCTAAAGGCTGCTGAGCCCTGAGCTCTCAAGGCTCATGGGCCCCGTACCTGTCACACGTTGGGGCACAGCGCAGGAGGGTCAGCACCACGTCAGCAGGGTGTTCTTCTGCCAGCCTCACAATGTCCGTTTGCAGCCTGGCATCCACAGAGACGTGGGACATGAGACTCTGGTGGATGTTCTTCACCTTGGCTGGCACCTGGAGGAGGCATGGGGGAGACTTGGAGCGCTGTCCAAAGGAACAACTTCCCCAGCTTCCCCCAAGAAGTGCTTCTGTTCCCACCACACTGTGCTGGCCTCAAAGGCTGAGGGGGCCCAGAGACCATGGCTTGAGGGGACACACCATCCTGGGAGGCCTCCAGGTGTGGACCCAGGCTGCTTACCTGCTGCTGCTGGTGAGAAGAAACACAAGGCTCCTTGAAATAGTCAAATATGAGTTCCTGACTCAGAGTGGGAGTGGGCGTGGTGTCAGTATTTGCAAGGCCCTGAGTCTCTACGCTGTTGGCGTTTGTGATGGCCACATCCTCAGTCACTGCCATGTCAGCTTTTGCCCTGTGATCGTTCATTGCAGCCTCAGAGTCTTCTGAGTGCTCCAGTGAATCTGGGCTGGTGTCAGTAGTTGTGATGCCCTGAGTCTCTTCATTGTCGTTGTTTGTGATGGCCACGTCCTCAGTCATTGATGTGAGAAGAGCCTTTGCCCAGGTTTCAGTCTCTGAGGTCTCAGCGTCTTCTGAGCGCTCAGCTGAATCTGGGCTGCCATCGGGCTCTGCCTGGAGCTCGGTCAGCCCCGAGTCAGGCTCGGCTGCGCCCTCAGCTGCTGTGCTGCCGGTCTTCCTACGCTGAATGCGCAAGAACTGCCAGAACATCTGCAGGAGAAGAAAGGCCAGGGAAGCCCGGGATGTTCCATGGAGTGCTCCAAGCGTGGTGCTGGGCTGAGCAGTGACAGCAGGCCCAGCCCAGTTGGGGATGGCTGCTGGTACCTTCAGGCTTTTGCGGAAGCGGCCACGGGCGGGTTCCTGCTCTTGTGTCCGGTCCAGGGCTGCATCTGGCAAAGAGCAAGCGCAGCCAGAGCTGAGGGGCTGCGGGAGAGGCCGGAGAACACAGCCCAGCCCTGCACTCCCCAGGCAGGGAGAGCCCCAGAATGCCCCAGGGGATGGAGCACGGCCACTGTGGGGTGTCTGCCCGGCCCCTCCTCCATCCTGTCCATGGGCCTGTCCCCAGGGGATGGGATGGGATGGGATGGGATGGGATGGGATGGGATGGGATGGGATGGGATGGGATGGGATGGGATGGGATGGGGCCAAGCTGACTGCAGCCATCAGCCCTGTGGCTCAGCTCTGCCACTCACCATCCTGCAGTGTCTGGAACTGCTTCGCTTCTTCATGGTGTTGTGCTGGGTCAGCTCCAGGGTGTTTCTTTTTTTTCCCCCTAATAACTTTGAACACACTGAGAAATCTGTCTGCCATGCCAGAGTCTGGACTTGAGGGCACCTTGAAGGAAGATGGAAGGGTGAAGTTCTGAGTCAACAAGTCGTGTAGTTGTGCCTTGAAGGCATCTGAGGCAGAGAAACCTCAGGACGGCTGCAGGACAGCAAGTCCTGCACTCTGGTCTTGAGGGCTCCTGCCACAATGACAGGAGACTCCTCGTAAGGCTTGTGGTCACCAATTCCCTCAGTCTGGCCTCGCAGGCACCTGCAAAAGAAAAGCCTCGGGAAGGCCACGGGCTGCCAAGTCCCGCAGTCCTGCCACGAGGTCACCTGCAGGAATAACGCCTCGGAAAAGCTCCGGGTCAGACACGAACAAGCGCGCTGTGCGAGGGCTCCTCACGGCACCGCTCTGTCCTGTCCCGTCCCGTCGCCTGCTCCGAGCACTGTGGCGTGCTCTTGTCACCGCCAGCTCCTATGTCACCACGTGTCACAAAGGGAGGGCCCTTGGACACCCTGGCCCCTTCCATGACATGGTGACCGTGCTGCAGCGTGTCACAAAGGGCCCTTGCACACACTGCCACCTGCCCTGGGGCCACCCCCAGCCCCACCCAAAGTGGCCCAGGCTGGAAGGAATCCCTGGCCCCAAGTGTCTAAGAATGCCCAACAGGATCTTTAGGAACAACTCAAACCATCAGCAAACCCTGCCGTGTTCTGTGGGATCAAGTAGCTCCAAAATTTGCAAACTTCTCAAATTAATAGCGATTGCTGGAGAATGTGAATGATTTGGAAGTTTGTTCCCACCTAAAAGCAGCAACTCATTTGCCTTAACACATTCCATTGGAAGTCCCTTTTGAAACATAGCACTATACAGAGGCAAAAAGAAGGCCATTCTTTGGTGTGCAAATGGTTTTCGATGAAGGGATGATAATATTGTAATTCTCTTAAGGAATAAAAGCTCTCAAGGAATGAAAGTCCACTCAGTGGTACAAAAGTAGCCCAGACAAATGAGTAGATGGAAAAAGGGCTCGTCCTCCCCCAGTACAGATATCTAAGTGGCCAATAAAGTACATCTCTCCCATCTTGTTCCTTGCAGGAGAATCAGGACCATGAAGAGAAATAGTCACAGATATTCCTTCTGGCCTCCATAAGCAAAGCTGTGCCAAACCACAGATGCTGCCTTCAAGCTGACTCAAATTCCAGCCTAGACCTCTCACCTTGCAGACAACTCCTTCCCCAACACGCTCCCTAACACCAACCCCCTGCAAACACCCGCAGAGAAGCCCTCAACAGCCTGCCAGGACTGTCTCCACTCCTCTGAAGAGCTTTCCCACCCTCCAGCAGACCCCCTGGTTCCCTGTACGTGCTGTGGGATGGCACTCGGGAGCATCTGCTCCAAGGCCTTCCCTGGCAGCAAGCTCAGGCTGCCAGGCCTATGGATCCTGGCTCATCCTTCCCACCGAGCCTTCCTGTGCACGGCTGCTCCATTGGCACATCTGCGCTCAGCTCGGACTTCTCCACTCAGCCAGGGCTGCTGGGAAAGGATGGAGAGCAGCCTGGCAAGCTCTTTCTCCAGCTCCCTCTTCCCTCTCGGGGGAGGTAGAACATTCCAGAGGAAAGCAACTGGTGCCGCAAGGAGTGGGCGGCATCAGGCAGCTCTGGGGAGGCCCCTCAGGACTGCAGTATCCTGAGGGAACACTGTTGGCCATCCCCTGCGTGTATCTGCAAAAGCTTAAAGTCAGCTGCCTCAGCTTCCAGGGCCTCTCTTGGCCAGCATCCTGACGTGGATGCAGAACTGCTGCCAGGCACTGCTGGGACCCAGCGGGACAGGACCGGCTGTCTCGTGTCCACGTAGCACCCCTGACACAGCCAGGGCCGTCCCGAAAGCAGACAGACGCTCCCGTGTCAGCAGAGAGGAGCAAGGAGCACTGGGCTCCTCTCAGGGTATCTCAGCTGGGCTCGCTCCACAACCCGCCCCCATTTTAAGGCCTGCTGATGCCCAGCTGCCAGAAATGCCTACCTTGTGCTCTCCAAGATGCACAGGGAGAGTCAATGAGCAGGACACATGGGGAGGCAAACCTTCCAAGCCTTTCTGAGGCCAGGAGCACACCAAGATCAGACAAGACTCTCCACGCTGCCTGGCCCACCCAGCCCAGCTCTGGGCTGGCCCTGGGCCACAGCAGCTCCCACCAAGCAGGAGGCAAATGCGTATTGCCGAGAGTCGAAACACAGCTGTCTTGGTTTGGAAAGACAGGTGTCTGCTAAGGAAGGTGGGAGCCTCCCCTGAAATGGAAAAATGTAGACCTCTTCCCTCTGAATTGTTAGAAGTTTGAAATTAAGGGGGGCTCTTGGGCAAAAATATGGGAGCAGGAATAACAGTTCTTTACTAGGGAAGAAATTAAAAGATAAAATAAACAATGCAGTGAACTAAAACAACAGGAACAGAGTCAGAATACAACCTGACACCCTGTTGGTCAGGTTGTTGGTAGCAGTGCAATTGGAATTGTGGCTGCAGTCCTCCTGGAGTGTCAGGTGTGGTTCTGTTGGAGTAGTGATCTTGTAGAAAAGGGTGCAGTCTTCCTCTGAAGAGGCAGTGGAAGAGGCAGCTGTTCCTCTGGGAAAATCCAGCGCAAAAAAGCTGTGCTCCTGGGCCAGAATTTCAAGCCTATATTTGCAGGTAGGAATGCTTGGCTCCTCCCTCTGGCCAGAGCCTCTCCCAATGGGAAGTTAGAGTTCTTATCAGTCATGCAGTGACACTCAATGGCCCCTTATCAGCAGATGTCTCCCCATAAGGAAGGATTGATTGTGGAAGAGATAAGGAACAAGTGCCCACTTAACACAAGACAACACAAGACAATTTGCCTTACAGATGGCAAATAGAATACATCTTGCTTTTTCCAGTCTGGGACAACAGCAGCCAGGGAAGATGTGAAATGTGAGTGTGTAAAGGCCTTTGAATTCACAGCTCCCAGAGACAGCTTTGCTGCTCACAGCAGGACAGAGATGGTTCTGCTCACACCTCTGTTCAAAGGGGGGTAACACATCCTGCTGCAGGTGCTTGGGTTGTTCTCTGCAGCTCCAGGTGGATGCCAAAGCTGCTCTTCACAGCCTTCTTCCTGCCCCTCTGCCAAGTGCAATGGGCCTTCAAGGACTGAAAGGAGCACAGAGAGCCAAAGGGGGACACTTGCAGCTGCCTCACTGGGAGCTCCCTGGGGAAGCACTTTCCTTGAGAAGCAAGCCCCCTTCCTCCAAAGGCGTTTCCCTAAATGTGCAGCTTTTCCGGGGAACACCAACACAGCCTTAAGAAACGCTGGCAAGGCTGAAGGAGTTCAGGTCCTTTCAGGACAGGCACTCCAGCTCTAGCTCGTATTCCCCCAAGTGCTTTTCCAGATGAAGGTTCAGACCTGCAGCCCCAGGCCCTCTACCAATAGAAGCTGCTCACTGCCTCTTTGTGCCGGATCAGTCCGTGTCTCACAAACGGGATGGGACCCTGACTGGTTGCAGACTTAGGATTTATTATCTGTCTGTATCATACAAGCAAAAAGTAAGAGACACAGGAAAATAACAACATCCATGCAAACACAGATCAGAGGCAAGATGGCAGCCCATGCAAAGCCTTTTTCTACATATTCTTTGAATCAATAGCAGAAAAGAAAAGGTGTAAATGCATTATACTCTAACCAGTTACAAAAGGACCCATGTGGGTTTAACGTTAACAAAAGGACTTCTATGAACCACAAACAATACACAATTATTCACTCTTTAAGATGGAAACTTTTTCTATCTTTGCAAGGCATATATCTAGGACTTCTCACATCTTGAGCTATCAATAAGTTCTTGTTCTTTCTTGTTCCTCGTGATAAATATCAATGTATTCACTTGGTTCTTAACTTCCTAGCTTTCTCATGAGAAGGTTTATAAATTTCCCAGCCTTTCTCAGCTTTAGAAAGTGTCTTTTACCTTTTTATATTCCTACAGATGTGGACTTGGGGATGCCAGTGCTCCCCAGGGCATTTCTGTGCGCCTTGGAAAACATTGAGTGACTTTTCCAAACAGTTTATAATCTGTGGGTTTGGCATTTGTCTGTTTCACTTGGATGGCATGAGCCTGCTCTGCTTGGCACCGTGCCTTTGTTAAACAGCTGAGGCAAAGGTTAGTGCTAATTTGACAGGGTTTGGGATTGGGTCCAAGACAAAAATGGTTGTGTGTGGCTTGGTGTTACTTGAAGAGTTGGGAGCTCCTGGTTTTTGGATGCCAGGTACCTCTAGAACCTGTTCAAAGAGAAGTGTTTGCCATGCGTGAAGCTTGTCAACTCCCCCCAGCGTAACCCAGTCTGAGAGAGCAGATCTGGCTCTGGGGTTGTTACCAATAACCTTTTATTTTCAGTGCTAAATCTATGCCAGAGGCAAGGGATGTGTTTTTGTCTCCATGGCTGCCTTGCCGTGCTTTTCTTTGGGAATGTGATGGGCAAAAAAGGGAAGAGATTAGATGACTTTGCTCCTTCTCCCTTCTTTCTCCTGCTGGAATTTTTTCCTCCATTGCAGGGCTTAGGAACCTCCTTGCAGAGGCAAGAAAGCCAATCCATAGGGGGGTGCTCTTGGGGATGTATGGGTCACATCCTGATTCATTGATGCTGGAGGCTCTACTGATCCTGTCTGGCATCTTCCCTGGCTGAGTGAAAGCCTTGCAGTCTTTGGGGATCACACCAGCAGCAGGAACCCTGCAGTGCTCTGGCTGGTTCAGGACAGAGCTGGATTTTCCCTTACTGTCTTAAGAATTACACACAGCCTCTGTCCCAGCACTTTGAAAATGTAAGTGACAACCACACCTGCTCCAGCAGATGCCTGGGACTTACCTGGTAATGCAGATGGCTTTTGCCACGGTCTTTTTCATAGAATTACAGAATCATTAAGCTTGGAAAAGACCTCTGCAATCACCAAGTCCAACCATTAACCCAGCACTGTGAAGCCCACCACTAACCCATGTCCCTAAGCACCACATCCACATGTTAATTCCCATTAATTGTGCAAGATGCACTGCAGGAGATTGGAAAAACTGGGCACAAACAGCAAATGTGAATTGTCTTATTAGCCAGTTACTTTTGTTTTGTGGGTATATTATCGATTGGATACATGTTGGACCTGTTTCCTTTAATCCCATTAATTTGTGGTCTCAGCTGCTTTGTGTGGGAGTCTGAACTGCTCCATTAGAAGGAGTGTGTTAAATGGGATGAATTAGCCAGCTTTTAATACAGCTCGTCACCTGCTTTGTCCTGCCTGGCAGCCAGCGGGTCTCTCTTCCTCCTGCCAGCCACTGTTTCCAGTCCATCGTAGCCATTGGCCCCTTGGAGACCTGGCTTCAGCAGGCTGAGGGATCCGTAGCTCCGGGGGGGATTCCAGAGGGTGGCATCTCCCCATCTTGTTTCAAGCAAGGGGATGTTTCAGGAGTGACCCCTCCTTCCCATGAGGTTTCCTGTGTTGTAAATGAGCTGGGATATGGTTAAAATGTTGGGTTTTCCCTTCCAAGTCAAAAAGTGACTGGGAATAGTCTCTGTACCCTTGGTGGTTGCATGGGCCTGGAGTCCTCTACCTGGAAGTGCTTGGGTTTCTCTTGGGATTGCTCCCAGTCCTGATGCCTCTTGGCAGTTTGAGAGAGGATGAGTTCAGAGACCTGTTTGAAGGAGGAGAGCCACAGGAATAACATGGCCCCTGGCTGTGGATGGTGAGGACTGGGCTGGATATGACCACCAGCTGCTCCACACCACCAGTCCTTTGGTGGCAGACAACATCTCTTTGAGTTTCCTCCCCTCTCTCCATGCTCCAGACCTTCTCCCCAGGTCAGGTGTGTCCCATGGGAGACAGCTTCTGGAGGATTTTTGAGCTCAGCTCTGCAAAAATGGACTGCTCTGTGTTTGAGAGAAGGGGAAGTGAGCACCTTTGGTGGGAGATTAAAAGCCCCTTGCTAAGATCAGTGGGAGAGGTGAAGAAATTTTGCTGGAAAGCACAAAATGGGTATTTCCTGCTGGATTCTGAAAGCCACAGCAGCTCTCCCCAGCTTTCCCTGCAGATACTGCTGGTGGATGCTGTGGGAGAGAGCTGGAGACCAGATGCTCTCAGGATGTGCATGCTCTCAAAAAGTTCTGTGCCCTTTTAGAGCTTTATTTTGGAAGAACTTGCTTCTTTTTGAAATCCCCTGCCAGCCTGCCTCATTTCAATGCTTTCGAGAGGAGTCAACCCTTCAAAAGAAATAACATTTTAAATGAGAATCAGTGTTTCATTTTGAAACTATTATACTCCATGAAGTGCAAATTGAAGCCATGTGGTCTCGATGGGGTTTTTTTTCCTTGAGCATCACTCGGCTATCATGTGAGGAGGCTTTTTGCTTGGTGTCTCCAAGCAAAGATTCTGTTGAATCTCGTCTTTCCCAACCTTTCCCAGAGGTCTCACATCCCCTGAGCAGGCTGGTCTGACAGCACAGGATGGAAAAGAGCAGAAGCCACGGCTGATGGATAAGGTGGAGATGCTGCCTGAGCATCTCCAAGGAGTACTGAAGGTTTGAGGGAACAAGAAGTATCCCAGCTCTGCCAGCGATGGAGATGGAGGCTGACTCTGCTCCAGAGCACCCTCTCCACTGCTATTTGTGTCACCTTGTGCAAGACCTGCAGCTAGTTACCCTAACCCTACTGTATCCATACCTTGGTTGATGAAAGCCTCCACGGGTGGGTACTTGTTGACACTCGGGCTCCGGGTGTAAATACATCCCAGGGATGCTTTGATTCCAAATTAGTTTTGAATTCAAGCATGCCAATCCATCACATTTGCTGCAAAGCAAAATGTCCCAGATCAGCAGTTGCACATGAAACTGCTTTAGATTCCAAATTTGGTTTTGAACTTAGTGTTACCAGGGAAGAAACCAAACAAACCTTCAAAACATTTCAGTGGTGAAGTGAGAGCTTCTGCCAGGGAGAAAATTAAATGTATGGTCAGACTTGGGATGGTTTGAGGTTCTTCCTCATATCCAGCTTTCAGAGGATCTTTTCCCTTTGGATCCAGCACCATCTGACAGCCAGGGCTGAGATGGGGCAGGCAGTGCTCTCTGCTGGGATGTGAATTACACGGGGGGTGTGAGCTCAGTCGGTCCTCAGGGAGCTGCATGAGCTGCTGGTGGTGGTGGCAGATGTGGGGTGGCTCCTACACAGGAGCTGCTTTGAGCTTTTCTGTGATTTTCCTTTTTTTTGTGTGAGCTGGCACAAAGACATGTCTTGAAAATCATCCTTTTGCTGGCAGGTGAGCTTGGATTGAGTTTTTTCAATGATAATCAGCAGATAAAGGATCATGCTGGAGATTTGCCTGGGAGCCCCTGTCCTCATTCCTGTTCCCTGAACAACTGGTTCTGTGGGAGTCCTGTGATGCTTGAGGTCCCACAAGCAGGGCAGCAGGAGGTTTCATGCTGGCTGCACCCAGGGGTGTTGCCTTGAAGGCATCCAGTGCTGAAGCATGAGGCAGCTCCTGAATCAGCCTAGGGAGGTCATGGCAGCAAGTCCTGGGAGCCGAGAGCTCTCAGGTGTCACTGGGAGTACCATGGCCGCCAGCTCTTGATCTGCTTCCAGGCAGCCAAAGGTGGAAGGGAGAAAACAAGTATGGGTGCTTTGATGGCATCTGAGGTGCTTTGGGAAGCTTTGTTTCTGTCATTCTCTAACCCTGAAGGGCAGCGGAGCAGACAGAGCACCCCAGTGGGGTGGCTTGGAGCCAACTCCAGCTCTGCCAGGCTCTAACCAGAAGCCTCCTGGCTGTGTTGGGTGGTGTTCTCCAGCCTGGGCAGCAGAGAAGCACTCAGCCCCCCTCTGTCCGTTGCATCTCTGCCTCACACCCTGGCAGGAGTGAGGTTTCCCAGAAATGAGATCAAGCAGGGGAAAGAATCTCTTGGAGGAAGCCTCAGGCAAGCTGGGCATGGCTCTGTAAGTGGGCTCTGTGCCAGTTCCCACTGATGGTCACATCTTCCTCCACACTGCGCTGGGTCCACGGCATCCAGTAGCTGCATGAGCAGCCCTGGGGTGGGAAGGAGAAGTGGGAGGCTCCTGCCTTGCCTCTTCCACACTGATTTCTTGCCTTCTCACTTGCAGCTACAGCTCCAAACGTTGGCAGCTGCATGGATCAGCCCAGACCCCCAGGAGGGGACAGATGGACAGAGCCGCAGGGTGACAGGGAGCTGTTTCCTGAGGGGGAGCTACTGCTGCAGGTATGGTGCTGTGGCTTGGTCATTTGGGGTCTCCCCAAGCTGCTCTGGAGCTTGTGGTCGCATCTGTGGAGCGGGAGGAGACCCTGCCTTGCCCAGAGCTGCTTCACTGTGATTCCTGCAGGCAATGAGTTCCTGGGGACAGAGACCAGTGGCACTGCCTGGCTGGGATGGGTCCAGATCCCCATTCCCACCATTCCCTCTCATCCCACAGCAATTTGCTGCCCCTTTGATTATATTACATCTCATGGACGTAAGCTCCATCCCAACCAAGAGGTTCAGGGATGTCATATGGTGGTGTAAGGATTGATCCCTGAGTAGTTCCCAAGGTGCTGGCTTGGTTCATTATCTTTAGCAAAGGCCAAGAGGAGAATGTTGAGAGCTGTGAGACAAAACATCCCCCAGGAACTCCTTGCCTTACCTGGGGCATTGTGTGAACTCTGGAGGGATGAGTTCACAGCCTGCCTAGGATGGGAAAAGCCCAGCTTCAGTTTGTAGGTTTTGGGGGAGAAAAGAAGAGCACTTGGATGTTGGGCAACAGTGGTGGACAAAACCAGTGGGAAATGAGAGCTATGCTTTGTAGAAAGGCCACGTGTGTCTCATGAAACAGCTGACAGTGAAGCTCGGAGCACGAGGGCCTGGTGAATCAGCCTCCCACAGTGCTGCTGCTTTGGGCTGCCATCTATAAATGTCAGCTAGAAGGGCCTGGCATGGAAGGTCACATGGAAAGGCTGACTGCTGAACAAGCATCTGGGCACATCAGCTGAGGAACATGCTTACTGGGGCTGCAGGACGAGTCTGTGCAAGACCTTCAATCATTCTGTGTTCTTGGCATCTCCCATGCCTGGCCTTTCACAGAATCCCAGAATGGCTTGGGTGTGAAGGGACCTTAAAGGTCATCTTGTGATGAGCTGCCATGGGCACAGACACCTTGCACTATCCCAGGTTGCTCCAAGCCCCATCCAGCCTGGCCTTGGTCACTTCCAGGGATCCAGGGGAACCACAGCTTCTCTGGGCACCCTGTGCCAGGGCCTCACCACCTTCTCCAGCTCTCCTATAGGCTTTCTGGGCCTTCAGTCCTCTTCTCCCACCTCTCCAAACACCAGCAGATGAATGCTTGGCTCTCTTTAAGCCTGGCTTTGGTTGCTTCAGCCCTGCTCCTGCAGAGCCCTCCAGGCAGCAGGCAGTGTGAGCAGACCCCCAGCAGGAGCCTCCATGTAGGATTTGGGTGAGGCAGTGACTTCTGGGAGCTCAGTGTGACTGTTGGCAGTGAATCTTGGACTACACGAGGTCCCCCATGGTCCCAGCTGTGTGCCAGTGTGATGGTCACAGAGGAGCAGCTGGATACCAGGAGGGAGCCCGTGACTGCCCCAGCCCCAGCATCTCCTGAGCACTCCCCAGGACTGTGGACTTGGACCATATGATGGCAATTTGTTGAGCCATCAACATCAGAGCATTGGCAGGCTGGGGTGACTGAAGGCATCTGGAAAGCTTATGAGGTGTTACTGCGACAGAAATCTCCCCCGCTGAGCTGCCTGGTGGCTTTTTTTCCTCCCCACAAAGATCATTTTAAGCATATACTGTGATTTGCAGCAATCTCTGACTTGGGATCCCTCAGGGGGCTCCCAAACAGCACACAAAGGGAAGGGACTGGTCCCTCAGCAAGCTGGATCTGTACGCTAAGATTCCATTTCGGGTGTTCTTTCCCTAATTTCTCTCCTTCCATTCACTAATAAATTAAACACATCACAGTGAAGAACAGGGGGCATGAGTTACTATCTAGTGCAGTGCTTTGCTTTTGAGGAAAATCAGCCTGAAATGGACACCAGAATCATAGAATATGCAGAGCTGGAAGGGACCCACAAGAAGTGTCGTGTCCAAAGCACAGCCCTAGGAGAGTGGAGCTATTCCCAGCTGGAAAGGAGGACTCCAGATCCTCCATGAAACCTCTCCCTATCTGGTCCCTCCTGACGCAGGAGCTGCCCTGCAGTGAGAGGGGGTTCCATGGGAGGTTTGGAGAAAGTGGTCAGTCCAGCTTGGATCATTGCTTGTGCTGAGAAGAAGAAACTCCGCAGAAGAGAATCTTGCATGGTTACCAAGTGCTGTCCTTCTTTGTGGGGCTCCTTGTTGAGGAAGAAGGTCCCTTCCTGTCCCTGGATGCTGAAGAAACAGCTGGGGGATTTCATCGTTCAGCAGCGGGATTGAAGCTGGGCAGAGTAAGTTTGGACCAAACTTTTGCTTTCAGGCACTCAATGGATTTGCCATCGCCGCAACTGGAGATGGCTACATCTTCTACATCTCCCCTGCCGTGCGGGACTACTTGGGCTTCCACCAGGTGAGCACCATGTTTTCCTGGCTGGAAACAGATGGATGCAGTCCTGGTGTGGGAAGGAGGTGCAGATGGAGAGCAAAGCTTCCCAAAGGGCTGCAGCTCCTGTGGCAGGGGAAGGAGCTGGAGTTTGCCTGTTCTTTACACTCAGTCCTGCACTTTAGTGCCCAGGAAGGGAAACCTTCTGCCATGTCCTCCTCCCGACATCTCTGCCAGGCTGTCCAGGAGCAGACACTATTCTGTTTTGTCATTCCAGTCGGATCTCATCTACCAGAGTGTGTACGAGATGATCCATGCGGGCGACAGGGCCGTCTTCCGCCGCCAGCTGCACAGGACCCCACTGCATGCTGCTGACAGTGAGTGCCAGGGTGATCCCTGCAGGGGTTCACTTGAGCAGCTCTGATCCGTGAGCTCAGGGTGTGCAGCACAGTTTGGAAAGCTTCCTTTTGATTTTCCAGCTTTTCCCCCTGAGCAGCCGCTGCTTGCCAGACGCAGCGCCACGTCCAGCCCCCAGCACCTCCATGCTGAGAAGCAATCCTTGGTGGAGAGGAGCTTCACCTGCCGCTTCCGCTGCCTGCTGGATAACTCCTTGGGATTCTTGGTAATGCTGGGACACCCTTCTGCTCCTCCTGTGCCTGCAGAGTGTTCCCCCAGAGTCACTTGTGTCCCATAGGGATGAGAGCACAGCCAGTTCCCACCACCCTGTTTGCTTCACACCCACATTTTCTAATCCCTGTAAGGCCTTGAATTTCCACCACCATTACAGGGTGCCTGAAGTTCCTTCTTGGGCAGCAAAAGTCAGCAGCAGACAAGTCCCCAGTTGCTCTCTTTGCCATTGCCACACTCCTCCAGCCTCTCTCCATCCTGGAGCTCCAGACCAAAACACTGATCTTCCAGACAAAGCACAAGCTGGACTTCACTCCCATGGCCTGTGATTCCCGGTAAGGCATCTCTCACTTTCCCTGTGGCAAAATCCCTGGTGCTGGACAGAAAACTAGATCTGGTGGGGACAAGGAACACCTGACCCAGCTCCCATGGCCTGATGTTTTTGTCCCTCTACTGCAGGCCCCCAGTAACACAGGGAGCAGGTTAACAGGGCACCAGCACTTCTTGTCTGCTGTGGTTTGCGTGGTTTGTGGAACAGAGGATGCAGCTCAGCCCAGGGCGAGGTTGCACCATCCAGAGTGGGGGTCTGGCCAGTGAGGTGCAACTGTGGGGGATGCATCCCTGGTGTCACTGCACTCCTGTGCTGTTTCCAGGAGGAAGGTTGTCCTGGGATACACAGAAGTGGAGCTGTGCAGAAGAGGGTCCGGATACCAGTTTGTTCATGCGGCTGACATGATGCACTGCGCAGAGCACCATGTGAGAAGTGAGTGCTGGGGGACTGTTGTGGGGGTGTTTGTGGGGTCCCTCAAGGCTCTGGCTGTACTATTGCTCCTTGGTGCTGTCCGTCCCGGGGCTGGAGTAGCTGTGACAAAGGCTCTTCCTCCTGGATGAGCTTGGGCAGCTGGCAGAGAGACAGCACACTGCATCTCCTGCCCCCGTAGCACGGCCACGAGGTGATAGTCAACTTCGTGGCAACTTGCGTGTGTCATTGGTCTGCCTCCGTGGAGGAGCTCTGTCAGTGGCAGTTCTTTTGTGTCCCTGCCCCAGTGATGAAGACAGGGGAGAGCGGGCTGACGGTATTCCGGCTGCTGACCAAGAGGAGCAGCTGGGTGTGGGTGCAGGCCAACGCACGGCTGGTGTACAAACGATGATGCCCGACTGCATCATCGCCCGCCAGCGAGCCCTGTCGTGAGTATTGCTGGCCCCCTTCAGCTGCTCTGGGCTTGGGGGGCTGTCCGAGGCACACAGAGGCCATGAAGGTGGAGGAAAGGGTAGGTGAGGTTGGCACTTTGCAGCATTTGTCCTCCTGTAGTGTGAGTGAAACAGCTCTGAGGAGGTGGTTGTGGACATGCTCTTGCCTGAGAGCAGCAGCCCTTCCCTGAGCCATGCAGACCTCCCTGTGGGCTCCCCAGAGCTCTCTTTAGCCAGCCCAGTCCAGCCCCCTTTTACTCTAGAAAAGCCAGGGCAGGGCTGTGAGTTCCCCTCTTGCTGTCAGAAGGGAGGTTTTGCCTGGCCTGGAGGAGCTGCTCATGCTGTTTCCATCCCTTTTTGCCTCCACACCGAAGGAATGAAGAAGGGGAGGAACATCTCCAGAAGAGAAACTTGCCGCTGCCTTTCAGCTTTGCCACAGGGGAAGCAGTCTTGTGTGGGAATGACCTTCCTGGGTTCTTTGACTCGTTCCAAGCCAAGGAGGAGTTGCAGGTGCAAGCAAACTCCAAGTCAAGTCAGAGCAGCGCTTGGTAGACCCCAGCTCTCTCCTTGGGGCCATGATGAAGCAGGATGCATCCGTATACAATTCCCACGCTGATAACGTGCCTCAGGTCTCCCTGCTAGCTCTCATTCCTGAGCCTGATGGGCTGACTCAGAAGGAGGATGTCAGCAGGGCCAAGGAGGACAGCAACTCCCTCCTGGTGGTCATCGAAACCCTCTTTGAGAAGAGTGAGGTGGATGGAAACGTCTGCCAGACCCTAAAGGTGGACAGCACAGAGCTGCAGCAGTGGGAGGAGGATCTGCTCAGCCTGGGGGTAGAGGAGGAGCCACTAGCTCAGGGGCTTGGCCAGAGGCCGGGCACCAAGGTGACATCCTATATGGAGCAGATGCTCCCCAGGGAGGGTGTTGGAAAGAGCCTGGACTTCCCACACTGCCATGAGGAAAACAGTGCTATGGCTCACTTCCAGCGCTGCTGGGCAGCTGGTTCAGCATTCCCAGCACAGCCCCAGGCAGCGGGCACATGGGGAGGCCAGGGGGCTGTGGGCTCCGTGGGCTCCGTAGCCTCCGTTACCTCTGAGGGCAGCTTTGCCCAGCCAGAGCAGCAGGTCCCGTTTAACCCAGCCGGGCCGGTGGCAGGGACTGTGCTGGCTGTTCCCATCTCCAGCAGCAAATCCTCTGCAGACTTCAGCTGGCAAACCAAGCGTTTCAGGCAGAAGCTACCCCCTCTGGTCCTGTAGATAACACTCTTCCTACTGCTCAGAGCCAGCCTGGGTGCCAGCTGGTGGGCTCAAGCTGCTCACCCCCATTGCACTCAAACACGTTGGTGACTCTGTGGCACAATAAACTCCTCCAGGCAAACCCAGTCAGTTGCCCATCGGAGGCTTTGCTGGCCATAGTTCCAAAACAGCTGGAAGCTGCAGGAGCATACGTGGAGTCCCAGACTCTGCCAGGTGGCAGTCCTGAGAATTCCCCGGGGGCTGGGCTGTGGTGGCCACCCCCCTCCCAGTCTTTTCCTTGCCCTGTCCAGGGTTTGCATCAGTCCCTGTTCTCTGGGGATGGGAAGCTCGATGATGTGGAGGCTGCTCTCCCTGCACCCTTAGAAGCCAGAAGGCTGCCAGGGCATGGCGGCTTCCCCAAACAGCCCCTGGTAGCCCACATAGACCCCAGCTTTTCCTGGGAGGGGGAGCAGGCAGTGCTCCGAGAGGACAAGGGGTTCTCACAGCTGTGGCTCCCACAGGCTGGGGCAGCTCCTCAGAGGAGCCATGGGGCAGGGCCAGTGCACCACAGCGGACTCCTGCTGAACTCCAGCATGGATCCCAGCACCCACGAGATGGACTGCGTTGTGCTGTCCAAGTGCCACTATGGAAACAGCCTTTTTAGGCATGAGAGCAACTTCCTGAGGGATGCTGCTAAAGTATCCCTTCCCCAGCAGCCAGGCACTTTGCTTTGCCCTGCTGAGAACCACCCTGGAGCACCTTCCTCCTCACCGGGCTCGGTTTCAAGGTGCTCAGCAGCTCTCCCTGTGAAGGTGGGTGCAGGAGCACCCCTGTGCTCCGGGCAGGGTCCTGGCTGCCCATCAGTTCCCTTCTCAGCTGGGCAGCCCCTCGGTACCTGTGAGATCCAGGCTCAAGGTGAGGTGCGAGGGCTGCAGAACCTGAGGGGTGTCCGGCTCCTGTGGAGGTCTGCCAGGGGTGCAGCCACACCATCCTTTGTGGGCAGCCTGGTTTGGGGCTCCATGTGAACCAGGAGCCCTGTCTTGAAAAGCCACCAGCAGCTGTGAGCTCTTCTGGTACCCGCCAGGTGCGTCCCATGCTCCCTGGTCTCTCGGGATTTTGTCTTCCAGTGCTTTCAGGCAGTCTAAGATGAAGTGGTTTGGACTTTTTGTTCCATAAGAAGTCTTTCAGGGAGATGCAGCTGTGCCTCTGGGGAGGCTTGTGGGCTTCTGGGCTCCAAGGAAGAACATTGCTTGCTGGCACATCCGTGTGCTTGGGGCAGCCTCTTGCAGATGGAGCTGCTGCCTCAGAGGCAGGTAGCACTGAACTGCTGTTTCTCAACAAAACAGCGTGCTCTTCTCGTCTCCTGTGTTGGACCACCCTTGTCATGTTGCTGTTTAGTCCCCTGCATCATCTCTGCCAGCCTGAGCCTCTTTTCCTCCTGTGCTCTCCATCTCCTCCAGAGATCATCCAAATCCTTTGGAAAAGATGTTACCAAGCACTTCAAGAAGCTCAGCAGCATTGAAGGGTCTCAGTGAGAGGTGGAGTTGGTGGGAGTGGAGGCATCCTGGGGATTTGGGCTCTCCAGCAGCCTCCCAGGGGAGTTTGGGAGAGGTGGGTACCAGGCACTGTGACTTTTCTGGGATGCAGGGTGGGGAAGGTCCAGCCAAGCTCCCCTTGGGTTTGTCACTGGCTTGTCCTTGTTGTCCTCTTCTCTGCTCCACAGTGCCATGGGACAGAGAAGAGTGGGGCTTCCCCCTGTGGTTTTGCCAAAGCAGTGAGAAGGAAAGGCAGGGAGGGATGCAGTGACCACTGGCTGCCTCTCCACTTCAGACCCACTTGGTGCCCTTCAAACCATTGTTCTGCAGCCCAGAACAACCACTTTGTTGAATTCTCTTCCTTTTCTAGATACGTAACCTAAGATTTGAATGAATTGGTTTTTCCCCACCATGAGAACAAAGTCTTGCAGATCCATCAGGGAAATCCACAAAAAAAAAGCAATGATTTTTTTTTTGGGGGGGAGGGTGGGGATGATTTGAGACCACACTGACTTGCAACATTGGGTTAGAGAGGTCAGAGTTCTTGGGGACATTCACACCTTCCCCTCATGCACCCATCAGCCTGAGCATCACATCTGCCTCGCACACCAGTGTTAAGCATTTGCAGATCAAATTAAATCAGGCAATCAGCACAGGGCCAGCAGCAAGCCCACATGTCCCGGTGTAGAGTGGCCTCATCTCCCTGGGTCTCTTCCTTCATGCCCAGCCTTGCCTCCGCTCATGGGGCCTGGGAAAGGTCAAGCTCCTCTCTGCAGGCTGGGAGCAGAGCAATGCTGAAACGTGCTGGACCACTCTAAGGTGGCTTCGAGGAGCACCTAGGTCGGGCAGGGAGTTGACTGGCCATGATCCAGATCCAAAAAGCGGCAGGATGGACTCTGCTCACTAGCCTCTCATGCTGGTGACTGTGAAACGCTGCTGGGGGCGTACCAGGGGCTCCCAGTGTTGCAAGAGGTGGGCCTTGGGTTGGGGACACTGTTGCTTGGGGCCGTGACAGACCTCCCTGTGCTCTGTCACTGGTGTCTGATCTCTTGTACCTCGTGGCTGTACAGATAAAGTCTGTTCTGGTGGCAGCATCTCATTTCTGCTCCATGATTTCTTTGTGCTGCTGGTGGCAGCTGGATGGTGCTGAGGGGAAAAGAGCTGTCCGGTGAAATGAACAGGGCTAATGCCTTTATTAAATGTTCAGCTCTTTATTAAAAAGATCAGCTGGGCAGGGGGCTCGACGCAGAGCTCGCCCCTGCAGTCGTAGCTTTCCCAGGCGGCCGAAAGGAAGGAGGCGTGCAGAGTCTGTCACTGAAGTCCAGAGCAGCAGCTGTCCCTTCTTCTTTCCTTGTAGCACACCGGTGGCCAGAGGGTGAGGAGGCGTGGCATGCAGAGTCTGTTGCTGAAGTCCAGAGCAACAGCTGTCCTCGCTCCTTCCATGGTGGCAGCACCAGGGCTCTCTGTCTCTGTCGCCCTGCTTCTCAGAGCCTAATACAGTCTTCTTTCTTAGGTGATGGCAACGGGTAAAAGTCAATCAGGGGATGTGTTTCCCTCTTCCTCAGCTAGGGCATTCGTCTAGACTCCTCTACTGTGTTCAGTTTTTGATTTATAGTCCTTTTTATCTCCTAAAAATGCTCCCATGATCCTATGGGGTTTTTATTTGCATGTTAGTCCCAGAATGGCAGCGTGGAGGGGTGGGAGGCCAGTTATCTCCAGGTAGTTTAGGGAAAACAAACAGAGCAATTAGCTAATTAGCATTTCAATATCGGTACTTAGCTAGAGTTAGTAGTTTTTTTTAGTGTTGCCATGGGAACTAGGAAGGCCCTGCCCGCGTCTCTCAGGAACACGTGGAAACTGTTCATTACAAATCCCTCCTCTATTTCTTTGATCGGGCTTAAGCCCGCATCAACTTACAGTCTTTGGCTTTTGAGGGCTAACTTCTTTTGGCTTTTGTATGCTTTTACTCATGTCTGATGGTAATTCTCGTGGCCTTTAGAAACCAAGTAAGACTTAATAATATTCTAATTAAATTTTTTTTTCAGTTAACTCCTTTGGCTAAAGGACACTTAGTCTTATTAAACAATTACCAAGTACTTAAACCTTTACTATGGTACTTTAACTCAGAAACAGTTATTAACACCTTACTGTATATCAGCCTCTAGCAAGTCTTCTTTAAAGTTAATTTTAAGTCCTCTGGTTTCTTCATTACTGTCCATGCACAAGAGGAGGCGGGTAACACTGTTGGGTCTGGTCTGGCGTCTGGGGGTGGCACTGGTCCTTTAACTCTGGTGACGTGGGTCCAGCCTTTTTCTTGGGTCCGCACCGCAGTGTGTGTAGTGAGTAGTACCTGGAAAGGTCCTTCGAATTTGGGGGTTAATGGAGTGGTAGTGTTCCAGGACTTTATCAACACCCAATCCCCAGGACTGATGTTGTGGGCATTGGCGTCCAGAGGGGAAGTTTGACAGAGATACCCCTTCTTTCGGAGGCCTTCTAGGGATTTTCCTATGACCTCTAAATATTTCTGAGTTGCTGCCTCCCCTTCCAGGTAATCTGCTGTACTGAAAGGGGTGATTAAAAAAAAAGGGAGTCTAAACATTATTTCATAGGGAGAGACCCCTATGTCAGACTGAGGTCTGGTTCTGATGCGCAAGAGAGCGAGAGGTAAACACCTGAGCCAATTCATCTTTGTTTCTTCAATTAATTTAGTTAACACATTTTTAAGAGTTCTATTCATCCTTTTCACTCTTCTAGAGCTTTGAGGATGCCATGGGGTGTGCAATCTCCACCATACCCCCAGGGCTTTTGTTACTTGATGTAAAGTTTGAGTGACAAAATGTGGACCTTGGTCCAAGTCAATGTCATTGACTAGCCCATATCGTGGTATGATGTTTTCTAAGATTATTCTTGCAACTTCCTGCGCAGTTTCCTTTTTGGTTGGGAAAGCCTCCACCCAGTGAGTGAGGTGATCCACGATCACTAGTAAATGTTTGTACTTTAATTTTCCCTTGCAGGGTCAACTTTCGGGCTTCTTTTATCAGGATAGCTGCTGCTGCTGCGATTACTTGCAGGCAAGTTGGCCATCCTCTGGCTACTGGGTCTAGTAGTTTTGAGAGGTAGGCTATTGGCTTTTTTTATCTTTCCCACTTAAATACATTCTATGGGCTTCTTTGAGCAACTCATTCATGTTCTTTTCTTGCCAGTCCTCTATCTTTTCTAGTTTTTGTCTAATATCGGGCCAGGATTTGGTGACAAACTAGACCTTTAAGAGGACTTGACCCTCTGGGCTATCTGGGTCTATATTTGAATACAACTGGAAATTTCGTTTTAGTCGGTTAAGCCAAATTGCCGGGGTCTCATCCTTCTCCTGAGTACCATCAAAGGCCAATTTCGTGTTGCTTCCCCTAGGGATACTCTTTCATCCCTCTTATCATGAGGGCCCTATAGTCTCTCATGTTTTGCCTACCTTCTTGTTGGCTGGGACTCCAGTTGGGGTCTACTAAGGGCATCCCCTGGTTCCCTGGGGGCCCCAGTCCACCCTCTCTTTCCCATATCTTCACCCCTGCCACTCGGATCATCTGGACCTCTCTCGGAGAGAACAATGCTTAGAATAGCTCAGGTCTCCCCAGGTACAAATACTCAGCCCTAGAAATTGGTCCAACTGGCTAGATATTCCAACAGGGTCTTCCACTAAATTTCTTAGCTCTTTCCCAAATCCCCGGACTTTGGAAGCTGCCAAAGGTGCATCCACAAACCTAACTCCCCCAGCTGCTCTACCCATAGGAACCCCTCTAAGGGGAAAGAGACCCTCCACCCTTGGTGCTTTGGATTGGGTGCTACAATATGGCCCTTTTTCTAAGACATCAGGCAGGGAAATAGTAGTGGAGACAGACACTGGAGGCCAGGGGGCATGCCAGGTGGCGAACCAACCCTGGGCAAGGGTGGCCTCAGCTCCCAAGTGGGAGGAGGCAAGGAAACTCCAGCTGGAGAAGGGGAAGAGGGAGTTGGGGAGATGGTTGAGGAAACTAAGGAAGGGACGATGAAACAGAGGTGGGAAAACGGGGGAAAGGAATCAGGGACTCAATAGGAGGGGCTGAAGGACCAACTGGGGAAACTGGAGCAGAAGGGGGCAGGCAATCGAGGGCGTCCCATTCCTTTATTTTTCTAGTCTCCCCCTCTCTATTCTCTTTGTCTTCCTCTCTATTTCTTTATAATTTGCATATTCTCAGTCTCATTATTTATAGAATTCTCCAGCCAGCAAGCTGCATAAGATAGTTGTTCTATATCAAGGTCCTCTCGGGTTTTTTAGGTGCTGGTTTAACTGATTACACATCCACTGATCTTGGGTTCCATACCACGGCCACTCTCCCTGTAATTCTAACTTCGGCCATACTTCTATACTGTAATGTATCATCTTACTCTTGTCGAGACCCTTCATGGTCTCCCGAGAATCCCATTAGTCTAACAGTTGCCCCAAGGGGCTGTTAGGGGGAATTCTCTTTGCTTTGGAAGGATTTGCTCCTTTACTATAACCTCTTCCCATTTTCAGGCCTCAAAACCAAAAAAAATATATATATACCTTAAATGGTGCTTCTATCTAAAATGGAATATACTGACAGGCAGCTAAAGCTCATCAGGCCTCTCCCAACTTAGTCTTTTGAATCACTTGACTAAACTTAATCTCTTTTAACTAAATTCCCACTCTTGGTCCTACCCTCTTGGCACTTTACATTGTCTCTTGGCCAGGACAATCACTAGTCACACTTCCATCTATTGTCTTCTGTTCTTTTTCTCCTTGGCCTAAGTTTTGAACTTCTTGATGGACTTTCTAGGCTTGGACCCCTGCTAAGTCCCGCCCAAACTCTTACTTGGCCTTTTGCCTAACCTTCTTACTAGGCTTGGGAAGCTTGGTCTCCCTGCCGAGGTAAGGTCGAACGTCCTGCCGAGCCTTACACTCGAACTCCGGCCAAGCCCCCTTGCCTGACTCTCCTACTAGGTTTGGGAAGCTTGGTCTCCCTGCCGAGGTAAGGTTGAACGTCCTGCCGAGCCTTACACTCGAACTCCAGCTAAGCTCCCTTGCCTGACTCTCCTGCTAGGCTTAGCTTGCTTGCCTTCCTGCCTTTCTGCTTACTTGGGTTCATGCCTGCTCTGACAGAGACATCCTGCCCTGCCTTCCAGAGACATTCCCCTACCTGCTATGCCGGGGACCTCCGTCCATGCCTGCCATGGACATCCTACCTGCCCTGTTATCCTGTCCTGCCTGGTAGGGACATACCTTCTGCCTGGCGGGGACACGCCCCCTGCCCGGTGGGGACGTGCCCTCTGCCTGCCGGGGACATGCCACTCCTGTCTGCTAGGACATCCTGCCCTACCTGCCAGGGACATCCCACCTGCCATCCTATCCCATCCTGCCTGCCAGGGACATGCCCTCTAGGACCTCCACATCCCACCTGCCCTGCTGGGGGCATTCCCCTTGCCCTGATTGCCAGGGACTTACTTTGCCCCTAGGGGACCTCCACACGCTCGGAGGAGGGCCTGCTTTACTTCTAAGGAGACGCCTTAGTCGCTCCTGCATTCCACTCGCTTCCCCCCGTTCCCGGCCAGCCCCTTCGCAGGAGTCTGGAAACACGGTACTAGCGGGTCCCTCTCACTTCGGGGGTCCGAGCTGACGGCCCCCGTCTCACTCACTTACTCATTCGCTCGTCTCCCGGTTTTTCTTACCAATCCGACGCTCCTCTGTGTTGCTCGTCTCACACTGATCCTAGGGTCCGAAGGTAGCCAGTGACTCCCGAGGGTCTCTCGAAGCAGGTGGTCAAGCTGTCCAGCTGTCCGGGGGTCCTCTTTGGGCGTGGCTATCCCGGACGAGCCGGCAATTGAAATGAACAGGGCTAATGCCTTTATTAAATGTTCAGCTCTTTATTAAAAAGATCAGCTGGGCAGGGGGCTCGACGCAGAGCTCGCCCCCGCAGTCGTAGCTTTTCCCAGGTGGCCGAAAGGAAGGAGGCGTGCAGAGTCTGTCACTGAAGTCCAGAGCAGCAGCTGTCCCTTCTTCTTTCCTTGTAGCACACCGGTGGCCAGAGGGTGAGGAGGCGTGGCATGCAGAGTCTGTTGCTGAAGTCCAGAATAACAGTTGTCCCCGCTTCTTCCGTGGTGGCAGCACCAGGGCTCTCTCTCTGCCTTTCTCTCTCCCTGCTTCTCACAGCCTAACCTAGTCTATTCTTTCTTAGGTGATGGCGACGGGTAAAAGTCAATCAGGGGATGTGTTTCCCTCTTCCTCAGCTAGGGCATTTGTCTAGACTCCTCTACTGTGTTCAGTTTTTGATTTATAGTCCTTTTTATCTCTTAAAAATACTCCCATGATTCTAAGGGGTTTTTATTTGCATGTTAGTCCCAGAATGGCAGCGTGGAGGGGTGGGAGGCCAGTTATCTCCAGGTAGTTTAGAGAAAACAAACAGAGCAATTAGCTAATTAGCATTTCAATATCGGTACTTAGCTAGAGTTAGTAGTTTTTTTAGTGTTGCCATGGGAACTAGGAAGGCCCTGCCCGTGTCTCTCGGGAACATGTGGAAACTGTTCATTACAGCAGGTGCTTGGGTTGTTCTCTGCAGCTCCAGGTGGATGCCAATGCTGCTCTTCACAGCCTTCTTCCTGCCCCTCTGCCAAGTGCAATGGGCCTTCAAGGACTGAAAGGGGCACAGAGAGCCAAAGGGGGACACTTGCAGCTGCCTCACTGGGAGCTCCCTGGGGAAGCACTTCCTTGAGAAGCAAGCCCCTTTCTTCCAAAGGCGTTTCCTTAAATGTGCAGCTTTTCTGGGGAACACCAACACACCCTTTAAGAAACGCTGGCAAGGCTGAAGGAGTTCAGGTCCTTTCGGGACAGGCACTCCAGCTCTAGCTCGTATTCCCCCAAGTGCGTTTCCAGGTGGAGGTTCAGAGGTGCAGCCCCCGGCCCTCTACCAACACAAGCTGCCCGCTGCCTCTTCACCTGCCTCAACTCCTGCCTGCGTTCATGGCACCAAAACCAGGCTGTTCCCGGCCACAGATCAGAGCCCTGTTCCCGCAGGACGCTCTTGCCAGCACCTTCCAGGACTCTCCGCTCTGCACGCAGCGCTTTTCATGCCTGCTCCCAACAGGCTTTGGAAGGCAGAGCACAACCTGGCTGCCTCTGCCAGCAGCACACCCCAAACACAGGCGGAGGAAGAAGCAGCAGGGGCTGTTTTGCGGCCATGCCCAAGAGAAACGGGAAGGGTGCCCTCCCTGTGGGCTCACTTGGTTGGCTTTCTGACTGGCTCTGAGCCTGGGGCTGCCATTCCTCACCTGTGGGGACCAGAACCACACCCGGGATCCCGGCACTGCCTGACAGCGCTCCGGGCACTGGCACGGTCGCGCGTCCGAGTCTCGGGCCCCGCGCTGCTGCTGCATTTGCTCTTAGGCACACCCAAAGCCGCCTGTTAAGCCTGGATGGTCGCTGATTCTGTCCTCTTCCTCATCCTGTGCAGGGATGGAGCACTGCTGAGCTTTCAAGAAGCTGCTCTTGAAAACTTCCAGCATTCCAAGCTCCTTTGAGCTCCGTGGATGCTTGCCATGGAATCCCTCACAGCTGGGTTCATCCTCAGGTTGGCTCTTCCAAATTCCAGGGGCTCCAGGGTGCTCAGCAAGATCTGCAACTCCACTGTGGTGGTGCCTGGCTACGCAAACGGAGCAGAAAGCTTTGTGAATTTGGAGTTTGGATTTTCTGTTTCCTAAACCTAAAGTTGGAATTTCTATTCTGTACTTTTACGTGTATTTACCATTTCCCCTGAAGCTATTCTCATGGATTTTACCTGTAATGTATTCATACTGGACATTGCTCTATTGGTTTCACCTTATCTCTCACTTTCCCCTATAAAAACAGTAAACCAACCCCAGACCGGGGTCACTTGTATGTGCGGCGTTCGAGCAAATACAACCTACTTCGGACTGCGCAACAAGTGTCCAATCTCTTGAGTCTCTTTATCCCGGTCATGGACGTGCTCTTGAAATAGCTCTGTCTGTATCAAATGAACCCCAAAGTTGGTTGTTGCTTCTCTCTGACTGCTCCCGGCAGCGCCTGGCCAACGCCCCTGGAAAAAGGAGCCGGGCGGAAACAAGGAAGTCGGATAGAGAAAGCGACAAGTGTCGCCACAATGTGTGGCTCTGATACAGCAGCTGTTTTTAGGGCATGGCAGATAGCGCTCCGGTTTGGGGCTTTTCCAGATGCTGTTTTCCACAGCCGTCACCGCAGGAGACACAGCCGCTGACGCCGCCACTGCTGAGCCGTCAGCGCCAGAGTCTGCCCGGTGGGAAAAAGCCCTTGGACCACGGCATCTGTGAAGGGGTTCTCGCCCCCTTTCATGCAGCTCCGCAGCTCTATTGCTGCTGAGAAACTGTTCCGGTTTCTGTCCGCTTCCGTTTTCAGCAGGGAGTAGACGCAACTTCCGCACACCCTGAAAGACGGCTTCAGACCAGGAACCGCTGCTGTTTTTTGTTTTCTAAGAGTCGGCGGTGTGGTAAGTTTCAGTTCTAGCATGGGAAGGACCCGGCTAGGGAAATCTTACTTGGTAGAGGCACCCCTGTCCCTGTGGAGGGAAAGGGCATGTGGGTGCGCAGCGTGCGGGGTGCCGCCATCGGTTTTTAGACCTTTTCAGGTTTTTTTCTTTGTTTTTTTCTGGCAGCAGGTGGGTGAGGCTTGCTGGTGGGCAGAATGGGTGGGAAATTGTCCACACAGCAGAAAGAGATTTATAACCAAGTAAAAGGAGCCCTGACAGAGTCAGGAGAAAGTTTTTCTAAGAGTTTTGTGAAAAAGTTTATTAAGTGGTTGGTTTTAAGATTTCCAAACGTCTCAGCTCAGGATGTGAGGGAAAAGGGTTTTTGGAAGCGGGTTGGCTTCCAAAACACCTTGTGGGTGAGGGGGATTGGAACCAATCCCAAAAGCAAGCAGCCGAGATTCCAAAGCCAGTGTTAGATCTCACAAAAGACGCAGCAGAACAAGCATTTCTTAGTATGCCCTCAAAGGAACCTATAATACCTTATATCGCACTCAAGCAATCTGTTTCAGAGCCATTCATGGATTTTGTTGATTGAGTGAGAGACACGGTCGAGAAAAAGGTGGAAGGGCAAGAAGCACGAGACGAAATCATGTTAGAAATTATTACCACAAATACAAATGAGGCCTGTCGGCGAGTCATCATGGCTCTTCCAGCGTCTCCTCCTCCAACGCTGGATCGGCTCATCAAGGAGTGCACAAGAAAAGCCACCCTGATGGCAGAGGACTTGGTGAAAAATCCTCAGGAAAAAGTGGTTGCTCTGACATCAGCAACCCCAAAAACTCCAACATCGAGTTCTCCTCCTCCCAAACGCAGGTGTTTTTACTGCAATGAGGAAGGCCATCTCATCAGCCAGTGCCCCTTTCGGGGGACAGCACTTCCTCACGGGGGGAGGGAGGTGGAGGGAGAATTCTCCAACCAGAAAAAAAACTAATTGGGGAGCGCGGATCCACCCCGCATGATGATACAAATGGGGTGGGTCAGGGGGTTGTTGGAGACCCCACAGATGACGCAGTTGCGTCAAACAGGAAACGCCGCATGGGAGGAAGAGAACCCTAATTCCTGTTTTTCCTTTATACTGGCAGAACCTTTTATAGTTAGTTTACCCTGTTGTATGATTTCATTTTTCTTTCAGACTAGCAGGATGTCAGTTTCTACGTTCCTGCTCCCCATTTGGCTCCAGAAAATGACCTTCTACCTGTCCACAGGGGACGCGTGGATCGTCCCTCAGACACGGAAAAATGTGTGGGTCACCCTTGCCCAAGCCTTGAAACAAGAACACCTGTGTTTAGCTTCTGCCTCAGCAGAAAATCCAATGTCCATATGCCTGGTAGGGATTCCGAGTAAGGGGCAAGAATTTCCAAAGTCCTTGATCCATTTGCAAACAGAGTTAAATGAAAACAATCCACCTAATATCTGGGCAGAGTTCTACAGGCACCAGGGAGTCGTAGAACATGTTAAAATACCTGTTCAGAATCCCCTGCTCCTGTGGCAAAAGTTTGCTCTAGACCTGCCCGCTGCTGATGGGGAGCCCCAGGAATTAGAACTACTGGGCTCCACAAAAGCTGAATTTTGCGTTCAATTTAATTTTTCACCAGATAAAGAAATAAACCTATATGCAGAGGTCAGACAATACAAGATAGAATTCAGAGCAGGCCAATGGTGCACAGCTGTTGCTGTTTTGGAGATCCCTAGCACCGCAGATTTCTATCCCCACAAGCTGGAAAAGGGAATGTTTTTCATCTGTGGGGATAGAGCATATCCAGGAATCCCTTCTCATCTTATTGGAGGTCCATGCACTCTGGGGCATCTTTCCCTTGCTTCCCCCAACATGACTCAAATTCCAATTGGGCAAGCAAAAAGTGAAACAAAAATTACTAAACGGAGTGCAAGTCAATTTGATGAACACTGTGACGCCGAAATTTACCATTGAGCAGAATCAAAAAGGGTTGCCGTCTCTGTGTTTTTACCATGGGTAGCGGCAGCCAAAGCATTGAGTGAATTAGGCAATTTAGAATGCTGGGTGACAAAGCAGGCAAGTTTGACATCGGCAGCTTTGAGTGATCTCCTGGCAGACGAGGAAATTACCAGGAAGGCTACCCTGCAAAACAGGGCAGCTATGGATTTCCTGCTGTTGGCACATGGGCATGGATGCAAAGAATTTGAGGGATTGTGTTGCTTTGATTTGTCATCAAAAGGCCAAAGTGTTCAATCATCCATCCGGGAAATGAGAAACCTCATTGGGAGCGTGAAGCAGGAGAATGAGGACTGGGTCAAGGGCATGTTTAAAGGCTGGGATCTCTCTGGGTGGGTGTTGTCCCTTCTTAAGGACATTTGTTATTTTGTAGTTGCAATTTTTTTAGTTCTGCTATCATTTGGGATTCTTAAGCGAATCATTTCTAGCATTGCTTCCTCCAAGTTTGCAGCCTCCGCACCTGTCGTTGCTGCTGCCACCATGGGAAGAGAATGGTGGGAGAATGGCAAACAGGTAGGCACTGCAGTTTAATAGCTGCAGTTTCTCCTTCCCCCAAAGCTCTGTTCATTTTATTAAACAAAAAAGAGGGAGATGTGGTGGTGCGTGGCTACACAAATGGAGCAGAAAGCTTTGTGAATTTGGAGATTGGACTTTCTGTTTCCTAAACCTAAAGTTGGAGTTTCTATTCTGTATTTTTACGTGTATTTACCATTCCCCCTGAAGCTATTCCCATTGGATTTTACCTGTAATGTATTCATAATGGGCATTGCTCTATTGGTTTCACCTTATCTCTCACTTTCCCCTATAAAAACAGTAAGCCAACCCCAGACCGGGGTCACTTGTATGTGCGGCGTTCGAGCAAATACAACCTACTTCGGACTGCACAACAAGTGTCCAATCTCTTGAGTCTCTTTATCCTGGTCATGGACGTGCTCTTGAAATAGCTCTGTCTGTATCAAATGAACCCCAAAGTTGGTTGTTGCTTCTCTCTGACCGCTCCTGGAAGCCCCTGGCCAGCGCCCCGGGAAAAGAGAGCCGGGTGGAAACAAGGAAGTCGGAGAGAGAAAGTGACACTGCTCTTGTGACTTTCTAAATACAATCCAAATTATTCATTTGCTGTTATTTTAATTCAGCTGAGAAGAGTTTGGCCATTTCTCCCTTGGGTTGTGCTGTCAGATGGTTGCTGATCAGTTATCCAAGGTATGCTTGGTAGAAAATAGAGAAAGAACCCTTCCCGTTGCCGTGGTTTCCACTTCTAATTCCTGTTTCAAGTGCAAAGTGTGAGAGACCAGTAGGAGAAGTAGATCAGATAATCAGAGACAAGGAAGCTTTGGAGAGGGTGGGAGTACTTTTACTGTATCTAGCACGAGGTGCAACCATTCAACACTGGTTTTGATTGCATGATCTGATACAAAATTATTGTGATGTGGTGTTAGACCTTGTGCAGTTTTCATTATAAGTAGATAAACTTTAGGCATAAAACCCTTGAACCTCTAATTCTTGCAACTATGAACTGAGATACACAGCTAAGTTGCAGTTCATAATATTGCTATGACTATTGAGCCACGGACTCAAAGTACCTGAGATTGCTGCAAATGCCTCTTTATGTTGCCTAAAATAGGAACAAATGCAACATAATTCAAATATTGTGACAGATCTTGAACTGCCTTTGGTAGCAGCAGCATAATAAATGTAAAAGTTAAACAGACTGTCAAGTATGAAGTAGGAAAAATGACTTCTGTGGGTCCCTTCCCACTCAAAATATTCTATGATTCAGAAATAAAAACAAGTATTTTCTTTAGCAATGAGGTTCAGACACAGCTCAAGGAATCACTGCTGCTTACCCACAACTTTACTGTTGACAATTGTGCGAATCGGAGCAGTTCCAGACACTGCAGGATGGTGAGTGGCAGAGCTGGGCCACAGGGCTGATGGCTGCAGCCAGCTTGGCTCCATCCCATCCCATCCCATCCCATCCCATCCCATCCCATCCCATCCCATCCCATCCCATCCCATCCCATCCACTGGGGACAGGCCCATGGACAGGACGGAGGAGGGGCCGGGCAGACACCCCGCCGTGGCCGTGCTCCATCCCCTGGGGCATCCCGGGGCTCTCCCTGCCTGGGGAGTGCAGGGCTGGGCTGTGTTCTCCGGCCTCTCCTGCAGCCCCTCAGCTCTGGCTGCGCTTGCTCTTTGCCAGATGCAGCCCTGGACCGGACACAAGAGCAGGAACCCGCCCGTGGCCGCTTCCGCAAAAGCCTGAAGGTACCAGCAGCCATCCCCAACTGGGCTGGGCCTGCTGTCACTGCTCAGCCCAGCACCACGCTTGGAGCACTCCATGGAACATCCCGGGCTTCCCTGGCCTTTCTTCTCCTGCAGATGTTCCGGCAGTTCCTGCGCATTCAGCGTAGAAAGACCGGCAGCACAGCAGCTGCGGGCGCAGCCGAGCCTGACTCGGGGCTGACCGGGCTCCAGGCAGAGCCCGATGGCAGCCCAGATTCGGCTGAGCGCTCAGAAGACGCTGAGACCTCAGAGACTGAAACCTGGGCAAAGGCTCTTCTCATGTCAATGACTGAGGACGTGGCCATCACAAACACCAAAACCAGAGAGACTCAGGGCCTTACAAATACTGACACCATGCCTGCTCCAACTATGATTCATGCTTCCACTATGGATTTTTTCGAGGAGAGTGCTGTTCCTTCTCACCAGCAGCAGCAGGTAAGCAGCCTGGGTCCACACCTGGAGGCCTCCCAGGATGGTGTGTCCCCTCAAGCCATGGTCTCTGGGCCCCCTCAGCCTTTGAGGCCAGCACAGTGTGGTGGGAACAGAAGCACTTCTTGGGGGAAGCTGGGGAAGTTGTTCCTTTGGACAGCGCTCCAAGTCTCCCCCATGCCTCCTCCAGGTGCCAGCCAAGGTGAAGAACATCCACCAGAGTCTCATGTCCCACGTCTCTGTGGATGCCAGGCTGCAAACGGACATTGTGAGGCTGGCAGAAGAACACCCTGCTGACGTGGTGCTGACCCTCCTGCGCTGTGCCCCAACGTGTGACAGGTACGGGGCCCACGAGCCTTGAGAGCTCAGGGCTCAGCAGCCTTTAGGGCCCGTGGCCCTGCACAGCCTGTCCAATGGTCTCTGCCAGACAGGCAGAGAGGCCCAGGACCCTCGGGCCCCTCTGTTTCCTGAGCCTGCTGCCAATGCTCCCCCCCTGCCCTTCAGGGCACCAGGCCTCTGTCACCTGGGCCCCCACAGCTGCACAGGGCATGGTGCTGTGACTGAGATGCCCCTGACACAGAGCTGCCATCCCACAGAGCTGCTGCAAAGATGTGGAGAGCCATAGGCTCATCGGGACCAGCACTGGAGAAAGCGCTGCCAACACTGCTCTGTGTGATGGAGGACTGGCCTCTGCACAGAATGTGCACCTCCGATGGGGACAACAAGGACCTTTTTGCCCTGGCTGTGAGTTTCTGGGCCTTTGCTCAGCCCCAGGTCACCTCTCCAGCAGCTCACCATCCTCTCCACGCCTCAGGCGCTGGGCTGAAACCTGGCCTAGGGGCAGGCTCAGGGGGCACCAGGCCCGCTGCTCCCCCTGCCTCTGCCCTTGGGCCCTGCCCCATGGACACCTCGGCACTGAGCGCTGCCTTGGGCTGCTTCTTTTGCAGGCAACTCTGGTGATCTGGCTGATTGTCCAAGTGCCTGAGTGCCACGAGACCATCGTCCTTTATTCCTCCCGCCTGTTTGTGGCTCTGCTCTCCCATGTTGTCATCACCACACAGCAGATGCCACCAGAGGAAGTTGATAACTTCTGGAGAGCATGCGGGGAGGAACGCCGCCTTCCCAGCAAGCCCAACAGGTCCCAGTCCTCCTGTCCTTCCCGTGCCCTTGTGGCCAGCGGCAGTGCTCCCAGTGTGACCTGGGCTTTGCTCTGCACACAGGTTTGCAGTGCAGGCCATGAAGGATCTGCTCTGCCGACTGCAGTGTGACCATGTGGTGGTGGCTATGGAGCGCAAGGGTGGCTGGGACATGATGCTGTGTGCTCACACCCAGCACTATGCCGTGGGTCTGCTGGCCAGGTGAGACCCCCTTCTGCCCACTGCCCCCAGCATTTGTGCCCTGTGCCCCACACAGTCCCTGTGCTCATGGGCCAGAGGGCCTCGTCAGCGAGGGACGGCCAAGGAGACTGGAAAAGGCTGGGAGAGGAGGGTGCCCAGAAGGGGCTGCCTCTCCAAGCGCTCACATCCCCTCCAGGGATGCTGGGGAAAGACCAGAGCTCTGTGAGTCAGTGCTGGGAGAGCTTTGGTCTCCCCACCTCAGGGCCTTGGTGTCTTTTTCCCCCCTGCCAGGAAGATGCTCCGTGTTTTGATCCCTTTGTGTTCTCGCATCGCACTCCACTTGCTCCGGCAGCTCAGCAGGGAGGAGCCGTGCTGGGATCTGCCCTTCCTGGCATTCCTTGTGGAGGTGAGCCTGTTGGCCAGCGCTGCCTCGCTGAGCTGCCTCCCAGCTCTCTGCCCTCTCGTAGCCACAGCTGCCAGGACAGTGCCCACGCCCTGTGCTGCTGCCTGGGCCCAGCCCTGTGCGCTTCTGGGCTCCTGCCGGCCGGGTCCCCTGTCACTGCCCTGTGCCTTTCAGGTCCTCGAGCGCCTGGACATGAGTAAATGTGGTGGCAGCGTCCTGAAGATCATGTCAAGGTACCTCCGGAGTGAATGCAGTCAGAGGCGTCGCCTGGCGCTCAGAGGCCTCGTGGTGCCCAGCAAGGATCCCTCGATGGTGAGAAGGGGGCAGCGGCTGAAGCTGCGCCGGGCAAAGCAGCCCCTTGGGCTGGCAGGGCTTCAGGAGCTGAGGCAACTGCTCCCAGCTCTCCTGCCTCACCTGCCCCAGTGCTTTGGGACAGGCCTTTGGCCTGTGGGCCCTGCAGCAGCAGGGTGGGGTTGCAGTGCCAGGGCGCTGCTGGCCGTGCAGCTGTCCATGGCTTCCCAGCACAGCCTTGTGTTCCACCCAGGCCAGAAGAATGTGTAGCGTGTCTCAAAGCCTTCTGCAGCTGCTGGGGGATGAAGATAGAGAGGTGGTCAGCATGAGCCTCCATGTGTTCACCAATGTGCTCCAGCACAAAGACATCCTGGTATCCAGCACCACCGCCCCAAAGCTGGCTGAGGCTCTCCTGCTGCTCTTTGACCACGTAAGGTTCTGCATCCTGAGCCACAGGCATCGGGTGCTTCCCAGAAACTTTGTGCTCTCTGGATTTTCAGGCCTTTGCCTAGGTGGGCCTGGAGTAGCTGGTGTAGGTCTTTTCCTTTCCTCTAGGACAACAGCCATGTGCAGTTGCTCTCCATTCAACTCTTCTGTAAGGTGATGGACTTGGTAGTGGATGAGGGAAAAAAGCCCCTGGAGACAATTGTGAACAAGAGCCTGGACACACTTTTCATCTACTGTCATGATGAGAACTGGCACGTGGCAAAGGTGAGCATTTCTATGATGCTGGGAGGGGGCTCGGCTGCCTCCTGCCCTGGCGCCTGGCGGGCTGCAGCCTCCTCCAGGCCTTGGCACAGGGACAAAGGTCTTGTGCCCTGGGCTGTGGGGCCATCTCGGGGTCTCTGCTGCTCTCCAGGCCTCTCGGGAAACGCTGCATTGTGCGGCCAAGTTCCTGAACAGGAGGGATCTCGAACAGCTGCTGGAGAAGGAGAATCTGTGGAAGTTTGCTGAGGTCCTGGTAAGGACGGCCTGGAAGGCCCAGGCTCAGCCTGGAGAAGCCCCATGGGCACAGTGCTCAGTGTGTGGGCTGGCAGCTGTGCCCCTGCCCGCTGCTGCAGCCAGAGGCCGCGCGGGCTCTTCTCCAGGCTCCCGTGGGTCCCAGCCGGGTGCCGATGGAGCCCCGGCCCGGCGGGGCTGCGGGGTGGCACCGCGGCTCCCCGGGCAGCAGCCGGCCCTCTGCCCCCTCCAGAGCCCGGCGCCAGCGGCTGCTGGCCGGGCCTCAGGGCTGTGCGGGCAGGGGAGGCCGGGGCCGGGCGCAGGGAGCGCCCGGCCCAGGGGCTGAGCCCGCGCCAACCCTTCCCTCCTGCCGCTCTCTCCAGCTGGCAGAGGACAGGAGCCGAGCGGCCGAGCACCTGCGCCGGGCCCGGCCCTACCTGCAGAGCCCACAGGGGCCCCTGCGAGAGGCGGCTGTCCGGTTCATGGGTGAGCCAGGAGCCCGGGCTCCCTCCCCGCCCCGCCGCAGCTCGGCCCCAGCCCCGCCTGCTGCCCCGCCGGCGCCATCCGGGCCCGGCGCCACGGAGCCCCGCCTGGCCTGGGCGCTGCTGCCGCCCTCCGGCAGCCGTGCCCTTGGGCGGCAGCGTGCGGCAAGGGCCCGGGCTGAGCCCTGCCGGGCCACGAGGCCATGTGGCCACAGGGCTGGCAGCGCCGCTGGCAGGGAGCTGTGCCGCTGGGCCGTGACAGGCTCTGTGTTCGCAGGGATGGCCGGGCGCAGCTCGAGGGGGCAGCAGGGAGAGCTCCAGCTGATCTGCAATGGTGAGTGAGGGCAGCGGGCTGACAGCGGGGGCTGGCGGGGGCAGCTGCGAGCCCTGCCCCGGCTGCAGTGGGCTCTGCTCCCGGTGCGCACCAGGGCTGCTGTGGGCAGAGCACACAGAGATTTCAGGCACACGTCGGGGAGTCGTGGCAAGTACCTCCCGGCTGATTCCAATGTCTCCTACTCCCTTCTGGGTGGGATTGGCCCTGTTCAGAAGGACTCCTAGCATTCCCACAGATCCGGGATCTCACCATGTCTCTGTTGCTGTCTCTTCCAGCCCTTCAAGCCCAGAGGCGGGATGCCAGCCCGTCATGCTCTAACCTGGAAAATCAAGCCCAGTTTCCCCAAAGAGCTAAAGAATTAGGCACACCTTCTGGATCCAGTGAACCAGTGTCCCAAGAACACACCCGGAGACATTGAAGAGGACATCACCTCTCAGTGCTGCTGGAAATCCTGGCATAGCTGATGCTGGGCACAGTTCTCGTGGCTTCAGCACTCTCCCTGCCTGTAGATAGCTCCCTCCCTCTAGATAGCTCCCTTCCTCCAGCCCCCAGACACTGCCCATCACCTTTTTTTCTCTCCACATGTCCTCCCTTTTGATAGCTCTGCCTCACCAGCCCTCAGCCTATCCATCACCTTTTCTTCCCCTCCACTCTCCCTCCCTGTTGACAGCTCCCTACCTCCAGCCCTCAGACCCTGCCCATCCCCCTTTTCCCTCCCATCTCATCTCTTTGTTTCATCTTCCATATAATAAACGGTTTGGCTTCTTCACTTTGCCTGCATCTCTGTGGAGATGAAGCGACGCAAATCCTGAGCCCAGGGACACACAGGCCCCTGCTGCCGTTCTCTTCCACACCGTGTTTTGGTGTTTTGTGCACACACACAGAGCAACGGGGGCAGATCAGGCTGGAAAGGTGCCTGTGCTGAAGGTGCAGTTCCACAACACTGGAGTTGCAGATCTTGCTGAGCACCCTGGAGCCCCTGGAATTTGGAAGAGCCAACCTGAGGATGAACCCAGCTGTGAGGGATTCCATGGTAAGCATCCACGGAGGTCAAAGGAGCATGGAATGCTGGAAGTTTTCAAGAATAGATTCCTAAAGCTCAGCAGTGCTCCATCCCTGCACAGGATGAGGAAGAGGACAGAACCAGCAACCATCCAGGCTTAACAGTGGGATTTGGGTGTGCCTAAGAGCAAATGCAGCAGCAGCGCGGCGCCCGGGACTCGGACGCGCGACCGTGCCAGTGCCCGGAGCGCTGTCAGGCAGTGCCGGGATCCCGGGTGTGGTTCTGGTCCCCACAGGTGAGGAATGGCAGCCCCAGGCTCAGAGCCAGTCAGAAAGCCAACCAAGTGAGCCCACAGGGAGGGCACCCTTCCCGTTTCTCTTGGGCATGGCCGCAAAACAGCCCCTGCTGCTTCTTCCTCCGCCTGTGTTTGGGGTGTGCTGCTGGCAGAGGCAGCCAGGTTGTGCTCTGCCTTCCAAAGCCTGTTGGGAGCAGGCATGAAAAGCGCTGCGTGCAGAGCGGAGAGTCCTGGAAGGTGCTGGCAAGAGCGTCCTGCGGGAACAGGGCTCTGATCTGTGGCCGGGAACAGCCTGGTTTTGGTGCCATGAACGCAGGCAGGTGTTGAGGCAGGTGAAGAGGCAGCGGGCAGCTTGTGTTGGTAGAGGGCCGGGGGCTGCACCTCTGAACCTCCACCTGGAAACGCACTTGGGGGAATACGAGCTAGAGCTGGAGTGCCTGTCCTGAAAGGACCTGAACTCCTTCAGCCTTGCCAGCGTTTCTTAAGGCTGTGTTGGTGTTCCCCGGAAAAGCTGCGCATTTAGGGAAACGCCTTTGGAGGAAGGGGGCTTGCTTCTCAAGGAAAGTGCTTCCCCAGGGAGCTCCCAGTGAGGCAGCTGCAAGTGTCCCCCTTTGGCTCTCTGTGCTCCTTTCAGTCCTTGAAGGCTCATTGCACTTGGCAGAGGGGCAGGAAGAAGGCTGTGAAGAGCAGCTTTGGCATCCACCTGGAGCTGCAGAGAACAACCCAAGCACCTGCAGCAGGATGTGTTACCCCCCTTTGAACAGAGGTGTGAGCAGAACCATCTCTGTCCTGCTGTGAGCAGCAAAGCTCTCTCTGGGAGCTGTGAATTCAAGGGCCTTTACACACTCACATTTCACATCTTCCCTGGCTGCTGTTGTCCCAGACTGGAAAAAGCAAGATGTATTCTATTTGCCATCTGTAAGGCAAATTGTCTTGTGTTGTCTTGTGTTAAGTGGGCACTTGTTCCTTATCTCTTCCATAATCAATCCTTCCTTATGGGGAGACATCTGCTGATAAGGGGCCATTGAGTGTCACTGCATGACTGATAAGAACTCTAACTTCCCATTGGGAGAGGCTCTGGCCAGAGGGAGGAGCCAAGCATTCCTACCTGCAAATATAGGCTTGAAATTCTGGCCCAGGAGCACAGCTTTTTTGCGCTGGATTTTCCCAGAGGAACAGCTGCCTCTTCCACTGCCTCTTCAGAGGAAGACTGCACCCTTTTCTACAAGATCACTACTCCAACAGAACCACACCTGACACTCCAGGAGGACTGCAGCCACAATTCCAATTGCACTGCAACCAACAACCTGACCAACAAGGTGTCAGGTTGTATTCTGACTCTGTCCCTGTTGTTTTAGTTCACTGCACTGTTTATTTTGTCTTTTAATTTCTTCCCTAATAAAGAACTGTTATTCCTGCTCCCATATTTTTGCCCAAGAGCCCCCCTTAATTTCAAACTTCTAACAATTCAGAGGGAAGAGGTCTACAATTTCCATTTCAGGGGAGGCTCCCACCTTCCTTAGCAGACACCTGTCTTTCCAAACCAAGACAGCTGTGTTTCGACTCTCGGCAATACGCATTTGCCTCCTGCTTGGTGGGAGCTGCTGTGGCCCAGGGCCAGCCCAGAGCTGGGCTGGGTGGGCCAGGCAGCGTGGAGAGTCTTGGCTGATCTTGGTGTGCTCCTGGCCTCAGAAAGGCTTGGAAGGTTTGCCTCCCCAAGTGTCCTGCTCATTGGCTCTCCCTGTGCATCTTGGAGAGCACAAGGTAGGCATTTCTGGCAGCTGGGCATCAGCAGGCCTTAAAATGGGGGCGTGTTGTGGAGCGAGCCCAGCTGAGATACCCTGAGAGGAGCCCAGTGCTCCTTGCTCCTCTCTGCTGACACGGGAGCGTCTGTCTGCTTTCGGGACGGCCCTGGCTGTGTCAGGGGTGCTACGTGGACACGAGACAGCCGGTCCTGTCCCGCTGGGTCCCAGCAGTGCCTGGCAGCAGTCCTGCATCCACGTCAGGATGCTGGCCCAGAGAGGCCCTGGAAGCTGAGGCAGCTGACTTTAAGCTTTTGCAGATACACGCAGGGGATGGCCAACAGTGTTCCCTCAGGATACTGCAGTCCTGAGGGGCCTCCCCAGAGCTGCCTGTTGCCGCCCACTCCTTGCGGCACCAGACGCTTTCCTCTGGAATGTTCTACCTCCCCCGAGAGGGAAGAGGGAGCTGGAGAAAGAGCTTGCCAGGCTGCTCTCCATCCTTTCCCAGCAGCCCTGGCTGAGTGGAGAAGTCCGAGCTGAGCGCAGATGTGCCAATGGAGCAGCCGTGCACAGGAAGGCTCGGTGGGAAGGATGAGCCAGGATCCATAGGCCTGGCAGCCTGAGCTTGCTGCCAGGGAAGGCGTTGGAGCGGATGCTCCCGAGTGCCATCCCACAGCACGTGCAGGGAACCAGGGGGTCTGCTGGAGGGTGGGAAAGCTCTGCGGAGGGGTGGGGACAGCTGGGGCTCCTGGTGGGCTGTTGAGGGCTTCTCTGCGGGTGTTTGCAGGGGGTTGGTGTTGGGGAGCGTGTTGGGGAAGGAGTTGTCTGCAAGGTGAGAGGTCTAGGCTGGAATTTGAGTCAGCTTGAAGGCAGCATCTGTGGTTTGGCACAGCTTTGCTTATGGAGGCCAGAAGGAATATCTGTGACTATTTCTCTTCATGGTCCTGATTCTCCTGCAGGGAACAAGATGGGAGAGCTGTACTTTATTGGCCACTTAGATATCTGTACTGGGGGAGGACGAGCCCTTTGTCCATCTACTCATTTGTCTGGGCTACTTTTGTACCACTGAGTGGACTTTCATTCCTTGAGAGCTTTTATTCCTTAAGAGAATTACGATATTATCATCCCTTCATCGAAAACCATTTGCACACCAAAGAATGGCCTTCTTTTTGCCTCTGTATAGTGCTATGTTTCAAAAGGGACTTCCAATGGAATGTGTTAAGGCAAATGAGTTGCTGCTTTTAGGTAGGAACAAACTTCCAAATCATTCACATTCTCCGGCAATCGCTATTAATTTGAGAAGTTTGCAAATTTTGGAACTACTTGATTTGCGCAATGAGATGTAAAGCCTTCCGGAACTGAGGAGTCTTAAATGCAGGGCAGGGTTTGCTGATGGTTTGAGTTGTTCCTAAAGATCCTGTTGGGCATTCTTAGACACTTGGGGCCAGGGATTCCTTCCAGCCTGGGCCACTTTGGGTGGGGCTGGGGGTGGCCCCAGGGCAGGTGGCAGTGTGTGCAAGGGCCCTTTGTGACACGCTGCAGCACGGTCACCGTGTCATGGAACAGGCCAGGGTGTCCAAGAACCCACCCTTTGTGACACGTGGTGACATAGGAGCTGGCGGTGACAAGAGCACGCCACAGTGCTCGGAGCAGGCGACGGGACAGGACAGGACAGAGCGGTGCCGTGAGGAGCCCTCGCACAGCGCGCTCGTTCGTGTCTGACCCGGAGCTTTTCCGAGGCGTTATTCCTGCAGGTGACCTCGTGGCAGGACTGCGGGACTTGGCAGCCCGTGGCCTTCCCGAGGCTTTTCTTTTGCAGGTGCCTGCGAGGCCAGACTGAGGGAATTGGTGACCACAAGCCTTACGAGGAGTCTCCTGTCATTGTGGCAGGAGCCCTCAAGACCAGAGTGCAGGACTTGCTGTCCTGCAGCCGTCCTGAGGTTTCCCTGCCTCAGGTGCCTTCAAGGCACAACTACACAACTTGTTGACTCAGAACTTCACCCTTCCATCTTCCTTCAAGGTGCCCTCAAGGCCAGACTCTAGCATGACAAACAGTTTTTCCAGCCTGCTCAAAGCGATCAGGGAGAAAAAAGAGGAAGACCCTGGAGCTGACCCAGCCCAGCATCATGAAGAATCGGAGCAGTTCCAGACACTGCAGGATGGTGAGTGGCAGAGCTGGGCCACAGGGCTGATGGCTGCAGCCAGCTTGGCTCCATCCCATCCCATCCCATCCCATCCCATCCCATCCCATCCCATCCCATCCCATCCCATCCCATCCCATCCCATCCACTGGGGACAGGCCCATGGACAGGACGGAGGAGGGGCCGGGCAGACACCCCGCCGTGGCCGTGCTCCATCCCCTGGGGCATCCCGGGGCTCTCCCTGCCTGGGGAGTGCAGGGCTGGGCTGTGTTCTCCGGCCTCTCCCGCAGCCCCTCAGCTCTGGCTGCGCTTGCTCTTTGCCAGATGCAGCCCTGGACCGGACACAAGAGCAGGAACCCGCCCGTGGCCGCTTCCGCAAAAGCCTGAAGGTACCAGCAGCCATCCCCAACTGGGCTGGGCCTGCTGTCACTGCTCAGCCCAGCACCACGCTTGGAGCACTCCATGGAACATCCCGGGCTTCCCTGGCCTTTCTTCTCCTGCAGATGTTCCGGCAGTTCCTGCGCATTCAGCGTAGAAAGACCGGCAGCACAGCAGCTGCGGGCGCAGCCGAGCCTGACTCGGGGCTGACCGGGCTCCAGGCAGAGCCCGATGGCAGCCCAGATTCAGCTGAGCGCTCAGAAGACGCTGAGACCTCAGAGACTGAAACCTGGGCAAAGGCTCATCTCATGTCAATGACTGAGGACGTGGCCATCACAAACACCAAAACCAGAGAGACTCAGGGCCTTACAAATACTGACACCATGCCTGCTCCAACTATGATTCATGCTCCCACTATGGATTTTTTCGAGGAGAGTGCTGTTCCTTCTCACCAGCAGCAGCAGGTAAGCAGCCTGGGTCCACACCTGGAGGCCTCCCAGGATGGTGTGTCCCCTCAAGCCATGGTCTCTGGGCCCCCTCAGCCTTTGAGGCCAGCACAGTGTGGTGGGAACAGAAGCACTTCTTGGGGGAAGCTGGGGAAGTTGTTCCTTTGGACAGCGCTCCAAGTCTCCCCCATGCCTCCTCCAGGTGCCAGCCAAGGTGAAGAACATCCACCAGAGTCTCATGTCCCACGTCTCTGTGGATGCCAGGCTGCAAACGGACATTGTGAGGCTGGCAGAAGAACACCCTGCTGACGTGGTGCTGACCCTCCTGCGCTGTGCCCCAACGTGTGACAGGTACGGGGCCCACGAGCCTTGAGAGCTCAGGGCTCAGCAGCCTTTAGGGCCCGTGGCCCTGCACAGCCTGTCCAATGGTCTCTGCCAGACAGGCAGAGAGGCCCAGGACCCTCGGGCCCCTCTGTTTCCTGAGCCTGCTGCCAATGCTCCCCCCCTGCCCTTCAGGGCACCAGGCCTCTGTCACCTGGGCCCCCACAGCTGCACAGGGCATGGTGCTGTGACTGAGATGCCCCTGACACAGAGCTGCCATCCCACAGAGCTGCTGCAAAGATGTGGAGAGCCATAGGCTCATCGGGACCAGCACTGGAGAAAGCGCTGCCAACACTGCTCTGTGTGATGGAGGACTGGCCTCTGCACAGAATGTGCACCTCCGATGGGGACAACAAGGACCTTTTTGCCCTGGCTGTGAGTTTCTGGGCCTTTGCTCAGCCCCAGGTCACCTCTCCAGCAGCTCACCATCCTCTCCACGCCTCAGGCGCTGGGCTGAAACCTGGCCTAGGGGCAGGCTCAGGGGGCACCAGGCCCGCTGCTCCCCCTGCCTCTGCCCTTGGGCCCTGCCCCATGGACACCTCGGCACTGAGCGCTGCCTTGGGCTGCTTCTTTTGCAGGCAACTCTGGTGATCTGGCTGATTGTCCAAGTGCCTGAGTGCCACGAGACCATCGTCCTTTATTCCTCCCGCCTGTTTGTGGCTCTGCTCTCCCATGTTGTCATCACCACACAGCAGATGCCACCAGAGGAAGTTGATAACTTCTGGAGAGCATGCGGGGAGGAACGCCGCCTTCCCAGCAAGCCCAACAGGTCCCAGTCCTCCTGTCCTTCCCGTGCCCTTGTGGCCAGCGGCAGTGCTCCCAGTGTGACCTGGGCTTTGCTCTGCACACAGGTTTGCAGTGCAGGCCATGAAGGATCTGCTCTGCCGACTGCAGTGTGACCATGTGGTGGTGGCTATGGAGCGCAAGGGTGGCTGGGACATGATGCTGTGTGCTCACACCCAGCACTATGCCGTGGGTCTGCTGGCCAGGTGAGACCCCCTTCTGCCCACTGCCCCCAGCATTTGTGCCCTGTGCCCCACACAGTCCCTGTGCTCATGGGCCAGAGGGCCTCGTCAGCGAGGGACGGCCAAGGAGACTGGAAAAGGCTGGGAGAGGAGGGTGCCCAGAAGGGGCTGCCTCTCCAAGCGCTCACATCCCCTCCAGGGATGCTGGGGAAAGACCAGAGCTCTGTGAGTCAGTGCTGGGAGAGCTTTGGTCTCCCCACCTCAGGGCCTTGGTGTCTTTTTCCCCCCTGCCAGGAAGATGCTCCGTGTTTTGATCCCTTTGTGTTCTCGCATCACGCTCCACTTGCTCCGGCAGCTCAGCAGGGAGGAGCCGTGCTGGGATCTGCCCTTCCTGGCATTCCTTGTGGAGGTGAGCCTGTTGGCCAGCGCTGCCTCGCTGAGCTGCCTCCCAGCTCTCTGCCCTCTCGTAGCCACAGCTGCCAGGACAGTGCCCACGCCCTGTGCTGCTGCCTGGGCCCAGCCCTGTGCGCTTCTGGGCTCCTGCCGGCCGGGTCCTCTGTCACTGCCCTGTGCCTTTCAGGTCCTCGAGCGCCTGGACATGAGTAAATGTGGTGGCAGCGTCCTGAAGATCATGTCAAGGTACCTCCGGAGTGAATGCAGTCAGAGGCGTCGCCTGGCGCTCAGAGGCCTCGTGGTGCCCAGCAAGGATCCCTCGATGGTGAGAAGGGGGCAGCGGCTGAAGCTGCGCCGGGCAAAGCAGCCCCTTGGGCTGGCAGGGCTTCAGGAGCTGAGGCAACTGCTCCCAGCTCTCCTGCCTCACCTGCCCCAGTGCTTTGGGACAGGCCTTTGGCCTGTGGGCCCTGCAGCAGCAGGGTGGGGTTGCAGTGCCAGGGCGCTGCTGGCCGTGCAGCCGTCCATGGCTTCCCAGCACAGCCTTGTGTTCCACCCAGGCCAGAAGAATGTGTAGCGTGTCTCAAAGCCTTCTGCAGCTGCTGGGGGATGAAGATAGAGAGGTGGTCAGCATGAGCCTCCACGTGTTCACCAATGTGCTCCAGCACAAAGACATCCTGGTATCCAGCACCACCGCCCCAAAGCTGGCTGAGGCTCTCCTGCTGCTCTTTGACCACGTAAGGTTCTGCATCCTGAGCCACAGGCATCGGGTGCTTCCCAGAAACTTTGTGCTCTCTGGATTTTCAGGCCTTTGCCTAGGTGGGCCTGGAGTAGCTGGTGTAGGTCTTTTCCTTTCCTCTAGGACAACAGCCATGTGCAGTTGCTCTCCATTCAACTCTTCTGTAAGGTGATGGACTTGGTAGTGGATGAGGGAAAAAAGCCCCTGGAGACAATTGTGAACAAGAGCCTGGACACACTTTTCATCTACTGTCATGATGAGAACTGGCACGTGGCAAAGGTGAGCATTTCTATGATGCTGGGAGGGGGCTCGGCTGCCTCCTGCCCTGGCGCCTGGCGGGCTGCAGCCTCCTCCAGGCCTTGGCACAGGGACAAAGGTCTTGTGCCCTGGGCTGTGGGGCCATCTCGGGGTCTCTGCTGCTCTCCAGGCCTCTCGGGAAACGCTGCATTGTGCGGCCAAGTTCCTGAACAGGAGGGATCTCGAACAGCTGCTGGAGAAGGAGAATCTGTGGAAGTTTGCTGAGGTCCTGGTAAGGACGGCCTGGAAGGCCCAGGCTCAGCCTGGAGAAGCCCCATGGGCACAATGCTCAGTGTGTGGGCTGGCAGCTGTGCCCCTGCCCGCTGCTGCAGCCAGAGGCCGCGCAGGCTCTTCTCCAGGCTCCCGTGGGTCCCAGCCGGGTGCCGATGGAGCCCCGGCCCGGCGGGGCTGCGGGGTGGCACCGCGGCTCCCCGGGCAGCAGCCGGCCCTCTGCCCCCTCCAGAGCCCGGCGCCAGCGGCTGCTGGCCGGGCCTCAGGGCTGTGCGGGCAGGGGAGGCCGGGGCCGGGCGCAGGGAGCGCCCGGCCCAGGGGCTGAGCCCGCGCCAACCCTTCCCTCCTGCCGCTCTCTCCAGCTGGCAGAGGACAGGAGCCGAGCGGCCGAGCACCTGCGCCGGGCCCGGCCCTACCTGCAGAGCCCACAGGGGCCCCTGCGAGAGGCGGCCGTCCGGTTCATGGGTGAGCCAGGAGCCCGGGCTCCCTCCCCGCCCCGCCGCAGCTCGGCCCCAGCCCCGCCTGCTGCCCCGCCGGCGCCATCCGGGCCCGGCGCCACGGAGCCCCGCCTGGCCTGGGCGCTGCTGCCGCCCTCCGGCAGCCGTGCCCTTGGGCGGCAGCGTGCGGCAAGGGCCCGGGCTGAGCCCTGCCGGGCCACGAGGCCGTGTGGCCACAGGGCTGGCAGCGCCGCTGGCAGGGAGCTGTGCCGCTGGGCCGTGACAGGCTCTGTGTTCGCAGGGATGGCCGGGCGCAGCTCGAGGGGGCAGCAGGGAGAGCTCCAGCTGATCTGCAATGGTGAGTGAGGGCAGCGGGCTGACAGCGGGGGCTGGCGGGGGCAGCTGCGAGCCCTGCCCCGGCTGCAGTGGGCTCTGCTCCCGGTGCGCACCAGGGCTGCTGTGGGCAGAGCACACAGAGATTTCAGGCACACGTCGGGGAGTCGTGGCAAGTACCTCCCGGCTGATTCCAATGTCTCCTACTCCCTTCTGGGTGGGATTGGCCCTGTTCAGAAGGACTCCTAGCATTCCCACAGATCCGGGATCTCACCATGTCTCTGTTGCTGTCTCTTCCAGCCCTTCAAGCCCAGAGGCGGGATGCCAGCCCGTCATGCTCTAACCTGGAAAATCAAGCCCAGTTTCCCCAAAGAGCTAAAGAATTAGGCACACCTTCTGGATCCAGTGAACCAGTGTCCCAAGAACACACCCGGAGACATTGAAGAGGACATCACCTCTCAGTGCTGCTGGAAATCCTGGCATAGCTGATGCTGGGCACAGTTCTCGTGGCTTCAGCACTCTCCCTGCCTGTAGATAGCTCCCTCCCTCTAGATAGCTCCCTTCCTCCAGCCCCCAGACACTGCCCATCACCTTTTTTTCTCTCCACATGTCCTCCCTTTTGATAGCTCTGCCTCACCAGCCCTCAGCCTATCCATCACCTTTTCTTCCCCTCCACTCTCCCTCCCTGTTGACAGCTCCCTACCTCCAGCCCTCAGACCCTGCCCATCCCCCTTTTCCCTCCCATCTCATCTCTTTGTTTCATCTTCCATATAATAAACGGTTTGGCTTCTTCACTTTGCCTGCATCTCTGTGGAGATGAAGCGACGCAAATCCTGAGCCCAGGGACACACAGGCCCCTGCTGCCGTTCTCTTCCACACCGTGTTTTGGTGTTTTGTGCACACACACAGAGCAACGGGGACAGATCAGGCTGGAAAGGTGCCTGTGCTGAAGGTGCAGTTCCACAACACTGGAGTTGCAGATCTTGCTGAGCACCCTGGAGCCCCTGGAATTTGGAAGAGCCAACCTGAGGATGAACCCAGCTGTGAGGGATTCCATGGTAAGCATCCACGGAGGTCAAAGGAGCATGGAATGCTGGAAGTTTTCAAGAATAGATTCCTAAAGCTCAGCAGTGCTCCATCCCTGCACAGGATGAGGAAGAGGACAGAACCAGCAACCATCCAGGCTTAACAGTGGGATTTGGGTGTGCCTAAGAGCAAATGCAGCAGCAGCGCGGCGCCCGGGACTCGGACGCGCGACCGTGCCAGTGCCCGGAGCGCTGTCAGGCAGTGCCGGGATCCCGGGTGTGGTTCTGGTCCCCACAGGTGAGGAATGGCAGCCCCAGGCTCAGAGCCAGTCAGAAAGCCAACCAAGTGAGCCCACAGGGAGGGCACCCTTCCCGTTTCTCTTGGGCATGGCCGCAAAACAGCCCCTGCTGCTTCTTCCTCCGCCTGTGTTTGGGGTGTGCTGCTGGCAGAGGCAGCCAGGTTGTGCTCTGCCTTCCAAAGCCTGTTGGGAGCAGGCATGAAAAGCGCTGCGTGCAGAGCGGAGAGTCCTGGAAGGTGCTGGCAAGAGCGTCCTGCGGGAACAGGGCTCTGATCTGTGGCCGGGAACAGCCTGGTTTTGGTGCCATGAACGCAGGCAGGTGTTGAGGCAGGTGAAGAGGCAGCGGGCAGCTTGTGTTGGTAGAGGGCCGGGGGCTGCACCTCTGAACCTCCACCTGGAAACGCACTTGGGGGAATACGAGCTAGAGCTGGAGTGCCTGTCCTGAAAGGACCTGAACTCCTTCAGCCTTGCCAGCGTTTCTTAAGGCTGTGTTGGTGTTCCCCGGAAAAGCTGCGCATTTAGGGAAACGCCTTTGGAGGAAGGGGGCTTGCTTCTCAAGGAAAGTGCTTCCCCAGGGAGCTCCCAGTGAGGCAGCTGCAAGTGTCCCCCTTTGGCTCTCTGTGCTCCTTTCAGTCCTTGAAGGCTCATTGCACTTGGCAGAGGGGCAGGAAGAAGGCTGTGAAGAGCAGCTTTGGCATCCACCTGGAGCTGCAGAGAACAACCCAAGCACCTGCAGCAGGATGTGTTACCCCCCTTTGAACAGAGGTGTGAGCAGAACCATCTCTGTCCTGCTGTGAGCAGCAAAGCTCTCTCTGGGAGCTGTGAATTCAAGGGCCTTTACACACTCACATTTCACATCTTCCCTGGCTGCTGTTGTCCCAGACTGGAAAAAGCAAGATGTATTCTATTTGCCATCTGTAAGGCAAATTGTCTTGTGTTGTCTTGTGTTAAGTGGGCACTTGTTCCTTATCTCTTCCATAATCAATCCTTCCTTATGGGGAGACATCTGCTGATAAGGGGCCATTGAGTGTCACTGCATGACTGATAAGAACTCTAACTTCCCATTGGGAGAGGCTCTGGCCAGAGGGAGGAGCCAAGCATTCCTACCTGCAAATATAGGCTTGAAATTCTGGCCCAGGAGCACAGCTTTTTTGCGCTGGATTTTCCCAGAGGAACAGCTGCCTCTTCCACTGCCTCTTCAGAGGAAGACTGCACCCTTTTCTACAAGATCACTACTCCAACAGAACCACACCTGACACTCCAGGAGGACTGCAGCCACAATTCCAATTGCACTGCTACCAACAACCTGACCAACAAGGTGTCAGGTTGTATTCTGACTCTGTCCCTGTTGTTTTAGTTCACTGCACTGTTTATTTTGTCTTTTAATTTCTTCCCTAATAAAGAACTGTTATTCCTGCTCCCATATTTTTGCCCAAGAGCCCCCCTTAATTTCAAACTTCTAACAATTCAGAGGGAAGAGGTCTACAATTTCCATTTCAGGGGAGGCTCCCACCTTCCTTAGCAGACACCTGTCTTTCCAAACCAAGACAGCTGTGTTTCGACTCTCGGCAATACGCATTTGCCTCCTGCTTGGTGGGAGCTGCTGTGGCCCAGGGCCAGCCCAGAGCTGGGCTGGGTGGGCCAGGCAGCGTGGAGAGTCTTGGCTGATCTTGGTGTGCTCCTGGCCTCAGAAAGGCTTGGAAGGTTTGCCTCCCCAAGTGTCCTGCTCATTGGCTCTCCCTGTGCATCTTGGAGAGCACAAGGTAGGCATTTCTGGCAGCTGGGCATCAGCAGGCCTTAAAATGGGGGCGTGTTGTGGAGCGAGCCCAGCTGAGATACCCTGAGAGGAGCCCAGTGCTCCTTGCTCCTCTCTGCTGACACGGGAGCGTCTGTCTGCTTTCGGGACGGCCCTGGCTGTGTCAGGGGTGCTACGTGGACACGAGACAGCCGGTCCTGTCCCGCTGGGTCCCAGCAGTGCCTGGCAGCAGTCCTGCATCCACGTCAGGATGCTGGCCCAGAGAGGCCCTGGAAGCTGAGGCAGCTGACTTTAAGCTTTTGCAGATACACGCAGGGGATGGCCAACAGTGTTCCCTCAGGATACTGCAGTCCTGAGGGGCCTCCCCAGAGCTGCCTGTTGCCGCCCACTCCTTGCGGCACCAGACGCTTTCCTCTGGAATGTTCTACCTCCCCCGAGAGGGAAGAGGGAGCTGGAGAAAGAGCTTGCCAGGCTGCTCTCCATCCTTTCCCAGCAGCCCTGGCTGAGTGGAGAAGTCCGAGCTGAGCGCAGATGTGCCAATGGAGCAGCCGTGCACAGGAAGGCTCGGTGGGAAGGATGAGCCAGGATCCATAGGCCTGGCAGCCTGAGCTTGCTGCCAGGGAAGGCGTTGGAGCGGATGCTCCCGAGTGCCATCCCACAGCACGTGCAGGGAACCAGGGGGTCTGCTGGAGGGTGGGAAAGCTCTGCGGAGGGGTGGGGACAGCTGGGGCTCCTGGTGGGCTGTTGAGGGCTTCTCTGCGGGTGTTTGCAGGGGGTTGGTGTTGGGGAGCGTGTTGGGGAAGGAGTTGTCTGCAAGGTGAGAGGTCTAGGCTGGAATTTGAGTCAGCTTGAAGGCAGCATCTGTGGTTTGGCACAGCTTTGCTTATGGAGGCCAGAAGGAATATCTGTGACTATTTCTCTTCATGGTCCTGATTCTCCTGCAGGGAACAAGATGGGAGAGCTGTACTTTATTGGCCACTTAGATATCTGTACTGGGGGAGGACGAGCCCTTTGTCCATCTACTCATTTGTCTGGGCTACTTTTGTACCACTGAGTGGACTTTCATTCCTTGAGAGCTTTTATTCCTTAAGAGAATTACGATATTATCATCCCTTCATCGAAAACCATTTGCACACCAAAGAATGGCCTTCTTTTTGCCTCTGTATAGTGCTATGTTTCAAAAGGGACTTCCAATGGAATGTGTTAAGGCAAATGAGTTGCTGCTTTTAGGTAGGAACAAACTTCCAAATCATTCACATTCTCCGGCAATCGCTATTAATTTGAGAAGTTTGCAAATTTTGGAACTACTTGATTTGCGCAATGAGATGTAAAGCCTTCCGGAACTGAGGAGTCTTAAATGCAGGGCAGGGTTTGCTGATGGTTTGAGTTGTTCCTAAAGATCCTGTTGGGCATTCTTAGACACTTGGGGCCAGGGATTCCTTCCAGCCTGGGCCACTTTGGGTGGGGCTGGGGGTGGCCCCAGGGCAGGTGGCAGTGTGTGCAAGGGCCCTTTGTGACACGCTGCAGCACGGTCACCGTGTCATGGAACAGGCCAGGGTGTCCAAGAACCCACCCTTTGTGACACGTGGTGACATAGGAGCTGGCGGTGACAAGAGCACGCCACAGTGCTCGGAGCAGGCGACGGGACAGGACAGGACAGAGCGGTGCCGTGAGGAGCCCTCGCACAGCGCGCTCGTTCGTGTCTGACCCGGAGCTTTTCCGAGGCGTTATTCCTGCAGGTGACCTCGTGGCAGGACTGCGGGACTTGGCAGCCCGTGGCCTTCCCGAGGCTTTTCTTTTGCAGGTGCCTGCGAGGCCAGACTGAGGGAATTGGTGACCACAAGCCTTACGAGGAGTCTCCTGTCATTGTGGCAGGAGCCCTCAAGACCAGAGTGCAGGACTTGCTGTCCTGCAGCCGTCCTGAGGTTTCCCTGCCTCAGGTGCCTTCAAGGCACAACTACACAACTTGTTGACTCAGAACTTCACCCTTCCATCTTCCTTCAAGGTGCCCTCAAGGCCAGACTCTAGCATGACAAACAGTTTTTCCAGCCTGCTCAAAGCGATCAGGGAGAAAAAAGAGGAAGACCCTGGAGCTGACCCAGCCCAGCATCATGAAGAATCGGAGCAGTTCCAGACACTGCAGGATGGTGAGTGGCAGAGCTGGGCCACAGGGCTGATGGCTGCAGCCAGCTTGGCTCCATCCCATCCCATCCCATCCCATCCCATCCCATCCCATCCCATCCCATCCCATCCACTGGGGACAGGCCCATGGACAGGACGGAGGAGGGGCCGGGCAGACACCCCGCCGTGGCCGTGCTCCATCCCCTGGGGCATCCCGGGGCTCTCCCTGCCTGGGGAGTGCAGGGCTGGGCTGTGTTCTCCGGCCTCTCCCGCAGCCCCTCAGCTCTGGCTGCGCTTGCTCTTTGCCAGATGCAGCCCTGGACCGGACACAAGAGCAGGAACCCGCCCGTGGCCGCTTCCGCAAAAGCCTGAAGGTACCAGCAGCCATCCCCAACTGGGCTGGGCCTGCTGTCACTGCTCAGCCCAGCACCACGCTTGGAGCACTCCATGGAACATCCCGGGCTTCCCTGGCCTTTCTTCTCCTGCAGATGTTCCGGCAGTTCCTGCGCATTCAGCGTAGAAAGACCGGCAGCACAGCAGCTGCGGGCGCAGCCGAGCCTGACTCGGGGCTGACCGGGCTCCAGGCAGAGCCCGATGGCAGCCCAGATTCGGCTGAGCGCTCAGAAGACGCTGAGACCTCAGAGACTGAAACCTGGGCAAAGGCTCATCTCATGTCAATGACTGAGGACGTGGCCATCACAAACACCAAAACCAGAGAGACTCAGGGCCTTACAAATACTGACACCATGCCTGCTCCAACTATGATTCATGCTTCCACTATGGATTTTTTCGAGGAGAGTGCTGTTCCTTCTCACCAGCAGCAGCAGGTAAGCAGCCTGGGTCCACACCTGGAGGCCTCCCAGGATGGTGTGTCCCCTCAAGCCATGGTCTCTGGGCCCCCTCAGCCTTTGAGGCCAGCACAGTGTGGTGGGAACAGAAGCACTTCTTGGGGGAAGCTGGGGAAGTTGTTCCTTTGGACAGCACTCCAAGTCTCCCCCATGCCTCCTCCAGGTGCCAGCCAAGGTGAAGAACATCCACCAGAGTCTCATGTCCCACGTCTCTGTGGATGCCAGGCTGCAAACGGACATTGTGAGGCTGGCAGAAGAACACCCTGCTGACGTGGTGCTGACCCTCCTGCGCTGTGCCCCAACGTGTGACAGGTACGGGGCCCACGAGCCTTGAGAGCTCAGGGCTCAGCAGCCTTTAGGGCCCGTGGCCCTGCACAGCCTGTCCAATGGTCTCTGCCAGACAGGCAGAGAGGCCCAGGACCCTCGGGCCCCTCTGTTTCCTGAGCCTGCTGCCAATGCTCCCCCCCTGCCCTTCAGGGCACCAGGCCTCTGTCACCTGGGCCCCCACAGCTGCACAGGGCATGGTGCTGTGACTGAGATGCCCCTGACACAGAGCTGCCATCCCACAGAGCTGCTGCAAAGATGTGGAGAGCCATAGGCTCATCGGGACCAGCACTGGAGAAAGCGCTGCCAACACTGCTCTGTGTGATGGAGGACTGGCCTCTGCACAGAATGTGCACCTCCGATGGGGACAACAAGGACCTTTTTGCCCTGGCTGTGAGTTTCTGGGCCTTTGCTCAGCCCCAGGTCACCTCTCCAGCAGCTCACCATCCTCTCCACGCCTCAGGCGCTGGGCTGAAACCTGGCCTAGGGGCAGGCTCAGGGGGCACCAGGCCCGCTGCTCCCCCTGCCTCTGCCCTTGGGCCCTGCCCCATGGACACCTCGGCACTGAGCGCTGCCTTGGGCTGCTTCTTTTGCAGGCAACTCTGGTGATCTGGCTGATTGTCCAAGTGCCTGAGTGCCACGAGACCATCGTCCTTTATTCCTCCCGCCTGTTTGTGGCTCTGCTCTCCCATGTTGTCATCACCACACAGCAGATGCCACCAGAGGAAGTTGATAACTTCTGGAGAGCATGCGGGGAGGAACGCCGCCTTCCCAGCAAGCCCAACAGGTCCCAGTCCTCCTGTCCTTCCCGTGCCCTTGTGGCCAGCGGCAGTGCTCCCAGTGTGACCTGGGCTTTGCTCTGCACACAGGTTTGCAGTGCAGGCCATGAAGGATCTGCTCTGCCGACTGCAGTGTGACCATGTGGTGGTGGCTATGGAGCGCAAGGGTGGCTGGGACATGATGCTGTGTGCTCACACCCAGCACTATGCCGTGGGTCTGCTGGCCAGGTGAGACCCCCTTCTGCCCACTGCCCCCAGCATTTGTGCCCTGTGCCCCACACAGTCCCTGTGCTCATGGGCCAGAGGGCCTCGTCAGCGAGGGACGGCCAAGGAGACTGGAAAAGGCTGGGAGAGGAGGGTGCCCAGAAGGGGCTGCCTCTCCAAGCGCTCACATCCCCTCCAGGGATGCTGGGGAAAGACCAGAGCTCTGTGAGTCAGTGCTGGGAGAGCTTTGGTCTCCCCACCTCAGGGCCTTGGTGTCTTTTTCCCCCCTGCCAGGAAGATGCTCCGTGTTTTGATCCCTTTGTGTTCTCGCATCGCACTCCACTTGCTCCGGCAGCTCAGCAGGGAGGAGCCGTGCTGGGATCTGCCCTTCCTGGCATTCCTTGTGGAGGTGAGCCTGTTGGCCAGCGCTGCCTCGCTGAGCTGCCTCCCAGCTCTCTGCCCTCTCGTAGCCACAGCTGCCAGGACAGTGCCCACGCCCTGTGCTGCTGCCTGGGCCCAGCCCTGTGCGCTTCTGGGCTCCTGCCGGCCGGGTCCCCTGTCACTGCCCTGTGCCTTTCAGGTCCTCGAGCGCCTGGACATGAGTAAATGTGGTGGCAGCGTCCTGAAGATCATGTCAAGGTACCTCCGGAGTGAATGCAGTCAGAGGCGTCGCCTGGCGCTCAGAGGCCTCGTGGTGCCCAGCAAGGATCCCTCGATGGTGAGAAGGGGGCAGCGGCTGAAGCTGCGCCGGGCAAAGCAGCCCCTTGGGCTGGCAGGGCTTCAGGAGCTGAGGCAACTGCTCCCAGCTCTTCTGCCTCACCTGCCCCAGTGCTTTGGGACAGGCCTTTGGCCTGTGGGCCCTGCAGCAGCAGGGTGGGGTTGCAGTGCCAGGGCGCTGCTGGCCGTGCAGCCGTCCATGGCTTCCCAGCACAGCCTTGTGTTCCACCCAGGCCAGAAGAATGTGTAGCGTGTCTCAAAGCCTTCTGCAGCTGCTGGGGGATGAAGATAGAGAGGTGGTCAGCATGAGCCTCCACGTGTTCACCAATGTGCTCCAGCACAAAGACATCCTGGTATCCAGCACCACCGCCCCAAAGCTGGCTGAGGCTCTCCTGCTGCTCTTTGACCACGTAAGGTTCTGCATCCTGAGCCACAGGCATCGGGTGCTTCCCAGAAACTTTGTGCTCTCTGGATTTTCAGGCCTTTGCCTAGGTGGGCCTGGAGTAGCTGGTGTAGGTCTTTTCCTTTCCTCTAGGACAACAGCCATGTGCAGTTGCTCTCCATTCAACTCTTCTGTAAGGTGATGGACTTGGTAGTGGATGAGGGAAAAAAGCCCCTGGAGACAATTGTGAACAAGAGCCTGGACACACTTTTCATCTACTGTCATGATGAGAACTGGCACGTGGCAAAGGTGAGCATTTCTATGATGCTGGGAGGGGGCTCGGCTGCCTCCTGCCCTGGCGCCTGGCGGGCTGCAGCCTCCTCCAGGCCTTGGCACAGGGACAAAGGTCTTGTGCCCTGGGCTGTGGGGCCATCTCGGGGTCTCTGCTGCTCTCCAGGCCTCTCGGGAAACGCTGCATTGTGCGGCCAAGTTCCTGAACAGGAGGGATCTCGAACAGCTGCTGGAGAAGGAGAATCTGTGGAAGTTTGCTGAGGTCCTGGTAAGGACGGCCTGGAAGGCCCAGGCTCAGCCTGGAGAAGCCCCATGGGCACAATGCTCAGTGTGTGGGCTGGCAGCTGTGCCCCTGCCCGCTGCTGCAGCCAGAGGCCGCGCAGGCTCTTCTCCAGGCTCCCGTGGGTCCCAGCCGGGTGCCGATGGAGCCCCGGCCCGGCGGGGCTGCGGGGTGGCACCGCGGCTCCCCGGGCAGCAGCCGGCCCTCTGCCCCCTCCAGAGCCCGGCGCCAGCGGCTGCTGGCCGGGCCTCAGGGCTGTGCGGGCAGGGGAGGCCGGGGCCGGGCGCAGGGAGCGCCCGGCCCAGGGGCTGAGCCCGCGCCAACCCTTCCCTCCTGCCGCTCTCTCCAGCTGGCAGAGGACAGGAGCCGAGCGGCCGAGCACCTGCGCCGGGCCCGGCCCTACCTGCAGAGCCCACAGGGGCCCCTGCGAGAGGCGGCCGTCCGGTTCATGGGTGAGCCAGGAGCCCGGGCTCCCTCCCCGCCCCGCCGCAGCTCGGCCCCAGCCCCGCCTGCTGCCCCGCCGGCGCCATCCGGGCCCGGCGCCACGGAGCCCCGCCTGGCCTGGGCGCTGCTGCCGCCCTCCGGCAGCCGTGCCCTTGGGCGGCAGCGTGCGGCAAGGGCCCGGGCTGAGCCCTGCCGGGCCACGAGGCCGTGTGGCCACAGGGCTGGCAGCGCCGCTGGCAGGGAGCTGTGCCGCTGGGCCGTGACAGGCTCTGTGTTCGCAGGGATGGCCGGGCGCAGCTCGAGGGGGCAGCAGGGAGAGCTCCAGCTGATCTGCAATGGTGAGTGAGGGCAGCGGGCTGACAGCGGGGGCTGGCGGGGGCAGCTGCGAGCCCTGCCCCGGCTGCAGTGGGCTCTGCTCCCGGTGCACACCAGGGATGCTGTGGGCAGAGCACACAGAGATTTCAGGCACACGTCGGGGAGTCGTGGCAAGTACCTCCCGGCTGATTCCAATGTCTCCTACTCCCTTCTGGGTGGGATTGGCCCTGTTCAGAAGGACTCCTAGCATTCCCACAGATCCGGGATCTCACCATGTCTCTGTTGCTGTCTCTTCCAGCCCTTCAAGCCCAGAGGCGGGATGCCAGCCCGTCATGCTCTAACCTGGAAAATCAAGCCCAGTTTCCCCAAAGAGCTAAAGAATTAGGCACACCTTCTGGATCCAGTGAACCAGTGTCCCAAGAACACACCCGGAGACATTGAAGAGGACATCACCTCTCAGTGCTGCTGGAAATCCTGGCATAGCTGATGCTGGGCACAGTTCTCGTGGCTTCAGCACTCTCCCTGCCTGTAGATAGCTCCCTCCCTCTAGATAGCTCCCTTCCTCCAGCCCCCAGACACTGCCCATCACCTTTTTTTCTCTCCACATGTCCTCCCTTTTGATAGCTCTGCCTCACCAGCCCTCAGCCTATCCATCACCTTTTCTTCCCCTCCACTCTCCCTCCCTGTTGACAGCTCCCTACCTCCAGCCCTCAGACCCTGCCCATCCCCCTTTTCCCTCCCATCTCATCTCTTTGTTTCATCTTTCATATAATAAACGGTTTGGCTTCTTCACTTTGCCTGCATCTCTGTGGAGATGAAGCGACGCAAATCCTGAGCCCAGGGACACACAGGCCCCTGCTGCCGTTCTCTTCCACACCGTGTTTTGGTGTTTTGTGCACACACACAGAGCAACGGGGGCAGATCAGGCTGGAAAGGTGCCTGTGCTGAAGGTGCAGTTCCACAACACTGGAGTTGCAGATCTTGCTGAGCACCCTGGAGCCCCTGGAATTTGGAAGAGCCAACCTGAGGATGAACCCAGCTGTGAGGGATTCCATGGTAAGCATCCACGGAGGTCAAAGGAGCATGGAATGCTGGAAGTTTTCAAGAATAGATTCCTAAAGCTCAGCAGTGCTCCATCCCTGCACAGGATGAGGAAGAGGACAGAACCAGCAACCATCCAGGCTTAACAGTGGGATTTGGGTGTGCCTAAGAGCAAATGCAGCAGCAGCGCGGCGCCCGGGACTCGGACGCGCGACCGTGCCAGTGCCCGGAGCGCTGTCAGGCAGTGCCGGGATCCCGGGTGTGGTTCTGGTCCCCACAGGTGAGGAATGGCAGCCCCAGGCTCAGAGCCAGTCAGAAAGCCAACCAAGTGAGCCCACAGGGAGGGCACCCTTCCCGTTTCTCTTGGGCATGGCCGCAAAACAGCCCCTGCTGCTTCTTCCTCCGCCTGTGTTTGGGGTGTGCTGCTGGCAGAGGCAGCCAGGTTGTGCTCTGCCTTCCAAAGCCTGTTGGGAGCAGGCATGAAAAGCGCTGCGTGCAGAGCGGAGAGTCCTGGAAGGTGCTGGCAAGAGCGTCCTGCGGGAACAGGGCTCTGATCTGTGGCCGGGAACAGCCTGGTTTTGGTGCCATGAACGCAGGCAGGTGTTGAGGCAGGTGAAGAGGCAGCGGGCAGCTTGTGTTGGTAGAGGGCCGGGGGCTGCACCTCTGAACCTCCACCTGGAAACGCACTTGGGGGAATACGAGCTAGAGCTGGAGTGCCTGTCCTGAAAGGACCTGAACTCCTTCAGCCTTGCCAGCGTTTCTTAAGGCTGTGTTGGTGTTCCCCGGAAAAGCTGCGCATTTAGGGAAACGCCTTTGGAGGAAGGGGGCTTGCTTCTCAAGGAAAGTGCTTCCCCAGGGAGCTCCCAGTGAGGCAGCTGCAAGTGTCCCCCTTTGGCTCTCTGTGCTCCTTTCAGTCCTTGAAGGCTCATTGCACTTGGCAGAGGGGCAGGAAGAAGGCTGTGAAGAGCAGCTTTGGCATCCACCTGGAGCTGCAGAGAACAACCCAAGCACCTGCAGCAGGATGTGTTACCCCCCTTTGAACAGAGGTGTGAGCAGAACCATCTCTGTCCTGCTGTGAGCAGCAAAGCTCTCTCTGGGAGCTGTGAATTCAAGGGCCTTTACACACTCACATTTCACATCTTCCCTGGCTGCTGTTGTCCCAGACTGGAAAAAGCAAGATGTATTCTATTTGCCATCTGTAAGGCAAATTGTCTTGTGTTGTCTTGTGTTAAGTGGGCACTTGTTCCTTATCTCTTCCATAATCAATCCTTCCTTATGGGGAGACATCTGCTGATAAGGGGCCATTGAGTGTCACTGCATGACTGATAAGAACTCTAACTTCCCATTGGGAGAGGCTCTGGCCAGAGGGAGGAGCCAAGCATTCCTACCTGCAAATATAGGCTTGAAATTCTGGCCCAGGAGCACAGCTTTTTTGCGCTGGATTTTCCCAGAGGAACAGCTGCCTCTTCCACTGCCTCTTCAGAGGAAGACTGCACCCTTTTCTACAAGATCACTACTCCAACAGAACCACACCTGACACTCCAGGAGGACTGCAGCCACAATTCCAATTGCACTGCAACCAACAACCTGACCAACAAGGTGTCAGGTTGTATTCTGACTCTGTCCCTGTTGTTTTAGTTCACTGCACTGTTTATTTTGTCTTTTAATTTCTTCCCTAATAAAGAACTGTTATTCCTGCTCCCATATTTTTGCCCAAGAGCCCCCCTTAATTTCAAACTTCTAACAATTCAGAGGGAAGAGGTCTACAATTTCCATTTCAGGGGAGGCTCCCACCTTCCTTAGCAGACACCTGTCTTTCCAAACCAAGACAGCTGTGTTTCGACTCTCGGCAATACGCATTTGCCTCCTGCTTGGTGGGAGCTGCTGTGGCCCAGGGCCAGCCCAGAGCTGGGCTGGGTGGGCCAGGCAGCGTGGAGAGTCTTGGCTGATCTTGGTGTGCTCCTGGCCTCAGAAAGGCTTGGAAGGTTTGCCTCCCCAAGTGTCCTGCTCATTGGCTCTCCCTGTGCATCTTGGAGAGCACAAGGTAGGCATTTCTGGCAGCTGGGCATCAGCAGGCCTTAAAATGGGGGCGTGTTGTGGAGCGAGCCCAGCTGAGATACCCTGAGAGGAGCCCAGTGCTCCTTGCTCCTCTCTGCTGACACGGGAGCGTCTGTCTGCTTTCGGGACGGCCCTGGCTGTGTCAGGGGTGCTACGTGGACACGAGACAGCCGGTCCTGTCCCGCTGGGTCCCAGCAGTGCCTGGCAGCAGTTCTGAATCCACGTCAGGATGCTGGCCAAGAGAGGCCCTGGAAGCTGAGGCAGCTGACTTTGAGCTTTTGCAGATACACGCAGGGGATGGCCAACAGTGTTCCCTCAGGATACTGCAGTCCTGAGGGGCCTCCCCAGAGCTGCCTGATGCCGCCCACTCCTTGCGGCACCAGACGCTTTCCTCTGGAATGTTCTACCTCCCCCGAGAGGGAAGAGGGAGCTGGAGAAAGAGCTTGCCAGGCTGCTCTCCATCCTTTCCCAGCAGCCCTGGCTGAGTGGAGAAGTCCGAGCTGAGCGCAGATGTGCCAATGGAGCAGCCGTGCACAGGAAGGCTCGGTGGGAAGGATGAGCCAGGATCCATAGGCCTGGCAGCCTGAGCTTGCTGCCAGGGAAGGCGTTGGAGCGGATGCTCCCGAGTGCCATCCCACAGCACGTGCAGGGAACCAGGGGGTCTGCTGGAGGGTGGGAAAGCTCTGCGGAGGGGTGGGGACAGCTGGGGCTCCTGGTGGGCTGTTGAGGGCTTCTCTGCGGGTGTTTGCAGGGGGTTGGTGTTGGGGAGCGTGTTGGGGAAGGAGTTGTCTGCAAGGTGAGAGGTCTAGGCTGGAATTTGAGTCAGCTTGAAGGCAGCATCTGTGGTTTGGCACAGCTTTGCTTATGGAGGCCAGAAGGAATATCTGTGACTATTTCTCTTCATGGTCCTGATTCTCCTGCAGGGAACAAGATGGGAGAGCTGTACTTTATTGGCCACTTAGATATCTGTACTGGGGGAGGACGAGCCCTTTGTCCATCTACTCATTTGTCTGGGCTACTTTTGTACCACTGAGTGGACTTTCATTCCTTGAGAGCTTTTATTCCTTAAGAGAATTACGATATTATCATCCCTTCATCGAAAACCATTTGCACACCAAAGAATGGCCTTCTTTTTGCCTCTGTATAGTGCTATGTTTCAAAAGGGACTTCCAATGGAATGTGTTAAGGCAAATGAGTTGCTGCTTTTAGGTAGGAACAAACTTCCAAATCATTCACATTCTCCGGCAATCGCTATTAATTTGAGAAGTTTGCAAATTTTGGAACTACTTGATTTGCGCAATGAGATGTAAAGCCTTCCGGAACTGAGGAGTCTTAAATGCAGGGCAGGGTTTGCTGATGGTTTGAGTTGTTCCTAAAGATCCTGTTGGGCATTCTTAGACACTTGGGGCCAGGGATTCCTTCCAGCCTGGGCCACTTTGGGTGGGGCTGGGGGTGGCCCCAGGGCAGGTGGCAGTGTGTGCAAGGGCCCTTTGTGACACGCTGCAGCACGGTCACCGTGTCATGGAACAGGCCAGGGTGTCCAAGAACCCACCCTTTGTGACACGTGGTGACATAGGAGCTGGCGGTGACAAGAGCACGCCACAGTGCTCGGAGCAGGCGACGGGACAGGACAGGACAGAGCGGTGCCGTGAGGAGCCCTCGCACAGCGCGCTCGTTCGTGTCTGACCCGGAGCTTTTCCGAGGCGTTATTCCTGCAGGTGACCTCGTGGCAGGACTGCGGGACTTGGCAGCCCGTGGCCTTCCCGAGGCTTTTCTTTTGCAGGTGCCTGCGAGGCCAGACTGAGGGAATTGGTGACCACAAGCCTTACGAGGAGTCTCCTGTCATTGTGGCAGGAGCCCTCAAGACCAGAGTGCAGGACTTGCTGTCCTGCAGCCGTCCTGAGGTTTCCCTGCCTCAGGTGCCTTCAAGGCACAACTACACAACTTGTTGACTCAGAACTTCACCCTTCCATCTTCCTTCAAGGTGCCCTCAAGGCCAGACTCTAGCATGACAAACAGTTTTTCCAGCCTGCTCAAAGCGATCAGGGAGAAAAAAGAGGAAGACCCTGGAGCTGACCCAGCCCAGCATCATGAAGAATCGGAGCAGTTCCAGACACTGCAGGATGGTGAGTGGCAGAGCTGGGCCACAGGGCTGATGGCTGCAGCCAGCTTGGCTCCATCCCATCCCATCCCATCCCATCCCATCCCATCCCATCCCATCCCATCCCATCCCATCCCATCCCATCCCATCCACTGGGGACAGGCCCATGGACAGGACGGAGGAGGGGCCGGGCAGACACCCCGCCGTGGCCGTGCTCCATCCCCTGGGGCATCCCGGGGCTCTCCCTGCCTGGGGAGTGCAGGGCTGGGCTGTGTTCTCCGGCCTCTCCCGCAGCCCCTCAGCTCTGGCTGCGCTTGCTCTTTGCCAGATGCAGCCCTGGACCGGACACAAGAGCAGGAACCCGCCCGTGGCCGCTTCCGCAAAAGCCTGAAGGTACCAGCAGCCATCCCCAACTGGGCTGGGCCTGCTGTCACTGCTCAGCCCAGCACCACGCTTGGAGCACTCCATGGAACATCCCGGGCTTCCCTGGCCTTTCTTCTCCTGCAGATGTTCCGGCAGTTCCTGCGCATTCAGCGTAGAAAGACCGGCAGCACAGCAGCTGCGGGCGCAGCCGAGCCTGACTCGGGGCTGACCGGGCTCCAGGCAGAGCCCGATGGCAGCCCAGATTCGGCTGAGCGCTCAGAAGACGCTGAGACCTCAGAGACTGAAACCTGGGCAAAGGCTCATCTCATGTCAATGACTGAGGACGTGGCCATCACAAACACCAAAACCAGAGAGACTCAGGGCCTTACAAATACTGACACCATGCCTGCTCCAACTATGATTCATGCTTCCACTATGGATTTTTTCGAGGAGAGTGCTGTTCCTTCTCACCAGCAGCAGCAGGTAAGCAGCCTGGGTCCACACCTGGAGGCCTCCCAGGATGGTGTGTCCCCTCAAGCCATGGTCTCTGGGCCCCCTCAGCCTTTGAGGCCAGCACAGTGTGGTGGGAACAGAAGCACTTCTTGGGGGAAGCTGGGGAAGTTGTTCCTTTGGACAGCGCTCCAAGTCTCCCCCATGCCTCCTCCAGGTGCCAGCCAAGGTGAAGAACATCCACCAGAGTCTCATGTCCCACGTCTCTGTGGATGCCAGGCTGCAAACGGACATTGTGAGGCTGGCAGAAGAACACCCTGCTGACGTGGTGCTGACCCTCCTGCGCTGTGCCCCAACGTGTGACAGGTACGGGGCCCACGAGCCTTGAGAGCTCAGGGCTCAGCAGCCTTTAGGGCCCGTGGCCCTGCACAGCCTGTCCAATGGTCTCTGCCAGACAGGCAGAGAGGCCCAGGACCCTCGGGCCCCTCTGTTTCCTGAGCCTGCTGCCAATGCTCCCCCCCTGCCCTTCAGGGCACCAGGCCTCTGTCACCTGGGCCCCCACAGCTGCACAGGGCATGGTGCTGTGACTGAGATGCCCCTGACACAGAGCTGCCATCCCACAGAGCTGCTGCAAAGATGTGGAGAGCCATAGGCTCATCGGGACCAGCACTGGAGAAAGCGCTGCCAACACTGCTCTGTGTGATGGAGGACTGGCCTCTGCACAGAATGTGCACCTCCGATGGGGACAACAAGGACCTTTTTGCCCTGGCTGTGAGTTTCTGGGCCTTTGCTCAGCCCCAGGTCACCTCTCCAGCAGCTCACCATCCTCTCCACGCCTCAGGCGCTGGGCTGAAACCTGGCCTAGGGGCAGGCTCAGGGGGCACCAGGCCCGCTGCTCCCCCTGCCTCTGCCCTTGGGCCCTGCCCCATGGACACCTCGGCACTGAGCGCTGCCTTGGGCTGCTTCTTTTGCAGGCAACTCTGGTGATCTGGCTGATTGTCCAAGTGCCTGAGTGCCACGAGACCATCGTCCTTTATTCCTCCCGCCTGTTTGTGGCTCTGCTCTCCCATGTTGTCATCACCACACAGCAGATGCCACCAGAGGAAGTTGATAACTTCTGGAGAGCATGCGGGGAGGAACGCCGCCTTCCCAGCAAGCCCAACAGGTCCCAGTCCTCCTGTCCTTCCCGTGCCCTTGTGGCCAGCGGCAGTGCTCCCAGTGTGACCTGGGCTTTGCTCTGCACACAGGTTTGCAGTGCAGGCCATGAAGGATCTGCTCTGCCGACTGCAGTGTGACCATGTGGTGGTGGCTATGGAGCGCAAGGGTGGCTGGGACATGATGCTGTGTGCTCACACCCAGCACTATGCCGTGGGTCTGCTGGCCAGGTGAGACCCCCTTCTGCCCACTGCCCCCAGCATTTGTGCCCTGTGCCCCACACAGTCCCTGTGCTCATGGGCCAGAGGGCCTCGTCAGCGAGGGACGGCCAAGGAGACTGGAAAAGGCTGGGAGAGGAGGGTGCCCAGAAGGGGCTGCCTCTCCAAGCGCTCACATCCCCTCCAGGGATGCTGGGGAAAGACCAGAGCTCTGTGAGTCAGTGCTTGGAGAGCTTTGGTCTCCCCACCTCAGGGCCTTGGTGTCTTTTTCCCCCCTGCCAGGAAGATGCTCCGTGTTTTGATCCCTTTGTGTTCTCGCATCGCACTCCACTTGCTCCGGCAGCTCAGCAGGGAGGAGCCGTGCTGGGATCTGCCCTTCCTGGCATTCCTTGTGGAGGTGAGCCTGTTGGCCAGCGCTGCCTCGCTGAGCTGCCTCCCAGCTCTCTGCCCTCTCGTAGCCACAGCTGCCAGGACAGTGCCCACGCCCTGTGCTGCTGCCTGGGCCCAGCCCTGTGCGCTTCTGGGCTCCTGCCGGCCGGGTCCCCTGTCACTGCCCTGTGCCTTTCAGGTCCTCGAGCGCCTGAACTTGAGTAAATGTGGTGGCAGCGTCCTGAAGATCATGTCAAGGTACCTCCGGAGTGAATGCAGTCAGAGGCGTCGCCTGGCGCTCAGAGGCCTCGTGGTGCCCAGCAAGGATCCCTCGATGGTGAGAAGGGGGCAGCGGCTGAAGCTGCGCCGGGCAAAGCAGCCCCTTGGGCTGGCAGGGCTTCAGGAGCTGAGGCAACTGCTCCCAGCTCTCCTGCCTCACCTGCCCCAGTGCTTTGGGACAGGCCTTTGGCCTGTGGGCCCTGCAGCAGCAGGGTGGGGTTGCAGTGCCAGGGCGCTGCTGGCCGTGCAGCCGTCCATGGCTTCCCAGCACAGCCTTGTGTTCCACCCAGGCCAGAAGAATGTGTAGCGTGTCTCAAAGCCTTCTGCAGCTGCTGGGGGATGAAGATAGAGAGGTGGTCAGCATGAGCCTCCACGTGTTCACCAATGTGCTCCAGCACAAAGACATCCTGGTATCCAGCACCACCGCCCCAAAGCTGGCTGAGGCTCTCCTGCTGCTCTTTGACCACGTAAGGTTCTGCATCCTGAGCCACAGGCATCGGGTGCTTCCCAGAAACTTTGTGCTCTCTGGATTTCCAGGCCTTTGCCTAGGTGGGCCTGGAGTAGCTGGTGTAGGTCTTTTCCTTTCCTCTAGGACAACAGCCATGTGCAGTTGCTCTCCATTCAACTCTTCTGTAAGGTGATGGACTTGGTAGTGGATGAGGGAAAAAAGCCCCTGGAGACAATTGTGAACAAGAGCCTGGACACACTTTTCATCTACTGTCATGATGAGAACTGGCACGTGGCAAAGGTGAGCATTTCTATGATGCTGGGAGGGGGCTCGGCTGCCTCCTGCCCTGGCGCCTGGCGGGCTGCAGCCTCCTCCAGGCCTTGGCACAGGGACAAAGGTCTTGTGCCCTGGGCTGTGGGGCCATCTCGGGGTCTCTGCTGCTCTCCAGGCCTCTCGGGAAACGCTGCATTGTGCGGCCAAGTTCCTGAACAGGAGGGATCTCGAACAGCTGCTGGAGAAGGAGAATCTGTGGAAGTTTGCTGAGGTCCTGGTAAGGACGGCCTGGAAGGCCCAGGCTCAGGCTGGAGAAGCCCCATGGGCACAATGCTCAGTGTGTGGGCTGGCAGCTGTGCCCCTGCCCGCTGCTGCAGCCAGAGGCCGCGCAGGCTCTTCTCCAGGCTCCCGTGGGTCCCAGCCGGGTGCCGATGGAGCCCCGGCCCGGCGGGGCTGCGGGGTGGCACCGCGGCTCCCCGGGCAGCAGCCGGCCCTCTGCCCCCTCCAGAGCCCGGCGCCAGCGGCTGCTGGCCGGGCCTCAGGGCTGTGCGGGCAGGGGAGGCCGGGGCCGGGCGCAGGGAGCGCCCGGCCCAGGGGCTGAGCCCGCGCCAACCCTTCCCTCCTGCCGCTCTCTCCAGCTGGCAGAGGACAGGAGCCGAGCGGCCGAGCACCTGCGCCGGGCCCGGCCCTACCTGCAGAGCCCACAGGGGCCCCTGCGAGAGGCGGCCGTCCGGTTCATGGGTGAGCCAGGAGCCCGGGCTCCCTCCCCGCCCCGCCGCAGCTCGGCCCCAGCCCCGCCTGCTGCCCCGCCGGCGCCATCCGGGCCCGGCGCCACGGAGCCCCGCCTGGCCTGGGCGCTGCTGCCGCCCTCCGGCAGCCGTGCCCTTGGGCGGCAGCGTGCGGCAAGGGCCCGGGCTGAGCCCTGCCGGGCCACGAGGCCATGTGGCCACAGGGCTGGCAGCGCCGCTGGCAGGGAGCTGTGCCGCTGGGCCGTGACAGGCTCTGTGTTCGCAGGGATGGCCGGGCGCAGCTCGAGGGGGCAGCAGGGAGAGCTCCAGCTGATCTGCAATGGTGAGTGAGGGCAGCGGGCTGACAGCGGGGGCTGGCGGGGGCAGCTGCGAGCCCTGCCCCGGCTGCAGTGGGCTCTGCTCCCGGTGCGCACCAGGGCTGCTGTGGGCAGAGCACACAGAGATTTCAGGCACACGTCGGGGAGTCGTGGCAAGTACCTCCCGGCTGATTCCAATGTCTCCTACTCCCTTCTGGGTGGGATTGGCCCTGTTCAGAAGGACTCCTAGCATTCCCACAGATCCGGGATCTCACCATGTCTCTGTTGCTGTCTCTTCCAGCCCTTCAAGCCCAGAGGCGGGATGCCAGCCCGTCATGCTCTAACCTGGAAAATCAAGCCCAGTTTCCCCAAAGAGCTAAAGAATTAGGCACACCTTCTGGATCCAGTGAACCAGTGTCCCAAGAACACACCCGGAGACATTGAAGAGGACATCACCTCTCAGTGCTGCTGGAAATCCTGGCATAGCTGATGCTGGGCACAGTTCTCGTGGCTTCAGCACTCTCCCTGCCTGTAGATAGCTCCCTCCCTCTAGATAGCTCCCTTCCTCCAGCCCCCAGACACTGCCCATCACCTTTTTTTCTCTCCACATGTCCTCCCTTTTGATAGCTCTGCCTCACCAGCCCTCAGCCTATCCATCACCTTTTCTTCCCCTCCACTCTCCCTCCCTGTTGACAGCTCCCTACCTCCAGCCCTCAGACCCTGCCCATCCCCCTTTTCCCTCCCATCTCATCTCTTTGTTTCATCTTCCATATAATAAACGGTTTGGCTTCTTCACTTTGCCTGCATCTCTGTGGAGATGAAGCGACGCAAATCCTGAGCCCAGGGACACACAGGCCCCTGCTGCCGTTCTCTTCCACACCGTGTTTTGGTGTTTTGTGCACACACACAGAGCAACGGGGGCAGATCAGGCTGGAAAGGTGCCTGTGCTGAAGGTGCAGTTCCACAACACTGGAGTTGCAGATCTTGCTGAGCACCCTGGAGCCCCTGGAATTTGGAAGAGCCAACCTGAGGATGAACCCAGCTGTGAGGGATTCCATGGTAAGCATCCACGGAGGTCAAAGGAGCATGGAATGCTGGAAGTTTTCAAGAATAGCTTCCTAAAGCTCAGCAGTGCTCCATCCCTGCACAGGATGAGGAAGAGGACAGAACCAGCAACCATCCAGGCTTAACAGTGGGATTTGGGTGTGCCTAAGAGCAAATGCAGCAGCAGCGCGGCGCCCGGGACTCGGACGCGCGACCGTGCCAGTGCCCGGAGCGCTGTCAGGCAGTGCCGGGATCCCGGGTGTGGTTCTGGTCCCCACAGGTGAGGAATGGCAGCCCCAGGCTCAGAGCCAGTCAGAAAGCCAACCAAGTGAGCCCACAGGGAGGGCACCCTTCCCGTTTCTCTTGGGCATGGCCGCAAAACAGCCCCTGCTGCTTCTTCCTCCGCCTGTGTTTGGGGTGTGCTGCTGGCAGAGGCAGCCAGGTTGTGCTCTGCCTTCCAAAGCCTGTTGGGAGCAGGCATGAAAAGCGCTGCCTGCAGAGCGGAGAGTCCTGGAAGGTGCTGGCAAGAGCGTCCTGCGGGAACAGGGCTCTGATCTGTGGCCGGGAACAGCCTGGTTTTGGTGCCATGAACGCAGGCAGGTGTTGAGGCAGGTGAAGAGGTGTAGGAATATAAAAAGGTAAAAGACACTTTGTAAAGCTTAGAAAGGCTTGGAAGTTTCTAAACCTTCTCAAGAGAAAGCTAGGGATTTAACAACTAAATGAATTTATTGATATTTATCATAAGGAACAAGAAAGGACAAGAACTTACTGATAACTCAAAATGTGAAAAGTCCTCGATATATGCCCTGCAAAGATAGAAAAAGTTTCCATCTTAAAGAGTGAATTATTGTGTATTGTTTGAGGTTGATAGAAGTCCTTTTGTTAATGTTAAACCCACGTGGGTCCTTTTCTAATTGGTTAGAGTATAATGCCTTTACACCTTTTCTTTTATGCTATTGGTTCAAAGAATATGTAGAAAAAGGCTTTGCATGGGCTGCCATCTTGCCTCTGATCTGTGTTTGCATGGAGGTTGTTATTTTCCTGTGTCTCTTTCTTTTTGCCTGTATGATACAGACAGATAATAAATCCTAAGTCTGCAACCAGTCAGGGTCCCATCCCGTTTGTGAGACACGGACCGATCCAGCAGACAGATTGGCCTCTCCAACCTGCTGCTGCAAACCTTCATCCCTGTCCTGCAGGATCTTGCCCAGGGACAGACTTGAACTTGACTCCTTTCACTGCCTCAGTTACTTCAGGCCCAGACCCCTGCAGCTCTGGCCCAACAGCCAGCTCTGGTAGCAACAAAAGAGATGAATAACAAAGCTAATTTAGTGCTGATTGCAGGGAGATTACCCAGGGAGACCTGCTGCCAGCTGCCCTGCAGCGGAGCACTGGGGAGGGAACTGGCGAGACCAGCACCAGAGGTGGGAAAGGACCTGGTGAGACCTCCTAAGCCCAGCCCCTGCTCCAGCCAGGTCAGCTGTATGGCGAGGTAGCCCACTGTTCACTGTTTGCTAGGAGCTGTTAGATATCTCAAGCTTTGCCAGACGCCAGAGTGTGGTCTTGCACCACGACAGGGTTTTCCATGGGTTCTGAAAGAGATTGGCTTAGGTTGGATGTTGGGAAATAATTCTTCCCTGTGAGGGTGGTGAGGCCCTGGCACAGATTACCAGAGCAGCTGTGGGTACTCCATCCCTGGAAGAGTTTCAGGCCAGGTTGGACAGGGCTTGGAGCACCCTGGGATAGTGGAAGGTGTCCCTGCCCATGCCAGGGGGTGGAATGGGATGAACTTCCTTCCAACTCAAACCAGTCTGGGACTCTGTGATCCTCTCTCTTGCAGACTGTTGCATCCTGGTTTTGGGTTCAGATTAGGGGTTCTGATCTTTGTTAGTTTGCCGGTTCTGTGTACCCTCGTGCATCCTCCCACAGTTTCCCCCCCCACCACGGTGCCTAGCTCCAGGCTGCCTGCCATTGGAGTTTCCTCCTGTCACTCCTGTAACCACTCCCTGCCAACTCCTGAGGATTCCGTGCCTGTCACCCCATTCCCGCGGTCCCAGTCGCCCCGAAGCCCCGTGTCCGCCCCTGCCGTGTTCCCATTGGTCGCTGTAGTACACATCACCGCCATGGCGTCTGTATTCATTGGGCGGGAGGACTCCCCGTCTTCCCTGTCCCACCCCTATATCATCCCGCTCGCCTCCGATCCCGGGGGCATATTTGTCCACGCGAGGTTGGGAACGGGCTGCAGCTTCTCTGTCACGGCTCTCGCGGCCAATAAAGCATCCAGCTGCCATGCGGACGGATTTGGCGTTTTCCCTGCCTCTTCGTTTCCTCCCTCGCACCAATGGCAAAGCGTGGCCCACCCCGGAGTGCGGCAGCAGAAGCACCCGGGAATCGTGGCAAGCCCTGGCCCCGACGAGAAGCCGAGATGCCCAAGCCGAGCGCTTGAGAGCTGACCGGGGCCGAGAAAAGTAACGCATTGCCACTGCAGACCTCTCTGCCTGGTGTCCTAGGAAGAAGGCATGTCAGCGCATTTCCTAATCACACCCTCTCCACCTCAGAGAGCATTTTAAGCCCCATTTTCTTGCTCACCCTTGGCAGAGCCACATCTGCAATCCCAACATCTGCCTCCGTTGTTACAGAACCATAGGAAACGAATCCCAGCAGAGCTCTCCAGCTAGCTGGAGCTTTACCAAGCCACTAAAATCCATCCAAGTTTTCATGAGATCTCGCTCTTTGCAGCAAGTGGGGCTCCTGTCACACCACAGAGAGGCCAGAGCATCGTGGCAGTTGGCAACATAGATACCAGCTTTCCTCCTTGGGCGCTTGCTCTCAAAGAGACAGGATCAGCAAAGTCACTCCAGATTTCTCTGGGAGGCTGTCAGATACAGGTCCAAGTAGCAACCACTGCAAATTGGTTTGCAGACAGAGCTCAGCACAAATCTGGCGGTGAGGTTCAGTCATTGATTACACGAGTGACAAAACCTTTAAAGTGCCTTGGACTTTAGGCACTTTAGGCAGGCAGTGATAGCACCAGAGCTGTCACTGCTACCCAGCACTGCTCCCAGGCTGGGCCTGATGGGCAAAGCCTGAGGAGACCAAGCCCTGAGCCCCCTGATTTTGTGCAGGGAAGGCTGAGATCCCAGGCAGCAGAGAGCTGTGCAACCCCTGCAGCGTTTGCCCCGGGGCACAGAGGAGTTACAGATGTGCACACCCTGAATCAGCCCATGGAGGCATGGAGGGAGCTCCCAGAGCTTCCCTCTCTAGGCTCGAAGCTTAACATTTCCAGCAAACTATTAATTAGTCTGGTTTCTTGTTAAAGCACAGACAGAGAATAATATTTAAAAGCAAAGCAGATTCAAAGGATGATGCGGTGAGGCACTATCCTGCAATAGAAACCAGGATCCCACGCAGATGACAAATCCCTTTCCTCGTATCCGCTGTGGAAGCAGGCACTGATACGAGCACCCAAACCCACTGTGGTTGTCCTCTGCTCTGTCCCACCCTAAACCCTGCCCCAGGCTCTGATGCCTGGCTTCCTACACCCCATTAAACAGGTCTGTTCCCAAGCCAGAGGCACACAACACCCACACCTCCGAAATACCAGAGAAGGTGGAGAAGGCAGGAAGCCCCTTCTCAGATTTATCCTGGTGTTAGCAGCCAGACAAGATGCAGACAACACCGGGAAGCTCCACTCTAGGGCTGGAGAAATGCAGCACAAGGGAAAAAGCAGCCTCAGGGCATCACCCTGAGCCCACTGTGCAATTGGTCTCTCAATTGCCTGGAGATAAGGCAATTACCACTCTATCAAAACATCCATCTCTCTCCTGCCCGGAGATAAGGCCCGGCTTGGGCTGGGGATGGGGAGAGGATAGGGATGCTCTTCAGATGATGCCATGCTCTCCTGCTCCGGGAGAAGAGCCTGCACAAAGCACAGGACAGCAAACCCGAGGCAGAAAGCAGAGCACAAGGGGTGCCAGCATGTCCCCCCAAAATGCCCAACAGGACACGCCAGCAGCAGGCTGCTGTGACCTGCAGTTGGCACGGGTCTTCATCAGGCATGCCTGAGACCCAGGCCAGCCCTGATGTATCTGGGATGATCTGAAGTCAAACAAGATGAACTTCAGGGCAGAGCAAGGGGAAGGAGCTGGAAATCACAGGCAAGTGGCCAGATGGGAATAACTGGCCTGGCAGAACGGGACGCCAGAACCCCTGCAATGCCAAATGCTTTTCCAGAGCAGCTCTCTCACTGGGAAGCACACGCTGAGCACATCCACTGGGAACCAGCTCCTGCTTGGAGGCACAGGTCCCATCTGGAGAGTCTGGTACAGGAGTCTCCTCCTGGAGCCCAGCATCCAGCTGGAGAGGGCGCTGGGAGAGCCCAGAGGAGTGGGCATGAGCGAAAAACCAAGGGAGCCAAGTTTATCCAATCTGTGGCGGGAAGAAGACGCAGTAAGAGCCTCTAAATAGAAGCTGCTGCTGCCTTCCTGCCCCACGTGCTCTGCCTTCCCCAGTGTCCATCACCCATTCGATCGGGCCCAAGTTGCCGGAGGGGGAACGCGTCCCTATCTGCACGTTCTGGTGACTTCTGGGAATGTGGTGACTGCCCCCAGTCAGGCTCTGCGCTGTATATAATGTTAACATTTATTAAACATACTGTAACTGTAATAATAATAAAGGGTTGAAGAAGAATAGGGAGGGAGGGAGAAGGAATATGGAAATATAAGAATACCAAATATGGAATAAATAAGGAAATACAGAATATGAAGTATAATAAAAAGGAACATGTAATATGTATTATATTATGAACATTCAATTATTTAGTGAATTTAATTTTAAATTGCCATTCCAGTTAGATGAGGGCATTGTTGCAGTTCAACAAGACACACTGTTTTACCCACCTCTCTCTTCCCCACAGGGTGCTGGGAGTGCAACACAGGAGGAGTTCTGGACATACAGGATGCCTGCTAATGAGATGGAGGAACTTTGCAGGAGGTCTCAGCTGCTGGGCAGGCTCCCAAGTGTCTCCCACCATCCATGGTGACATTTTCCTGCCAGTATCAACATTCAAGGGCCTGCTCCCATAACTCACCATCATGCTTCCTGCAGGAAACACAACCTCCCATCCCAAAGCTTGGGGTAGAACACAAGCTGTGCATTGGGGATCGATTCCAGGGGCTTTTCCCCGCTCCCAGCACATCTGTCCCTTTCAGATGGGCATTTACAAATTAAAGCAGCATTTGATGCCAAACTTAGGCACCAGGGGCAACCCTCAGCCTACAAAAGGAACAATGTCCAGGAGAGCAGCTTGAAGCCTACACGAGGTCCCTTCTCTGTGAGCTCCAGTTATTTCACCCACCCCAGCCAAAACCCCAGTACAGCAGTAAGAGCTCAGTTAATAACTTTAACAAGTCCTGGACGTCACCCTGTGTCCTTCATTTTTTAATGCCAATCTGAATTTCATAGCTCAAAGACAAACCCTTCAGTCCCCCCCAGATCTGTGTCTCACTCAGCTGCATCCCCCTAACACGCACCTCATTTGGTTTGATGTAATTTGTCTAACCACAAACTCCCTCTCTGCAAGCATCCTCGCTTCAGGAAGGAGCTTTGGATAACGGGGTCTGCCAGTGTTTGGCAGCAATTTAAGTTCTCTCCTCTACCACCACTCTCCAAACTCATCTGGCAGGGCTGCTCACATATGTGACACGAGAGGAAATGAGCATTAAATGAAATGCACTGAAGTGCCTGTTGAATTTGCAGCTCAGAGAGAGATTGAGGGGTCTTTTAAGGCTGAATGGAAAATTACAGCATTTCCCCAGGAAAGCTCAAGCCTGCTGGGTTGTAAGAGCAGCATTAGGAGGGATATCCCCTCTTGCAGGGAGGCTGGCACAACCCAGCTCCAAACTAGTCCACACAAGCTGGCTAAAAGACACTGGCACCAGGGCTTTTACAAAGCTTAAACACTTTTGAAATCACAGTCATGCACCAGGAAGGAGAAAAATTAAAATAGTTTTCCTTTGATTAAAAAAAAAAAAGGGGTGAAGAAAATTTTTTTGAGATTCCTCAAATATCCTTTAAAGTCTTCTGGCCACTCACCAACCAAATCCAGCTCCAAACAGACAGAAAGAAGAGAAAATGAGACTGGAGATGAGCATGGCAGTGGGTAAAACACTGAGGTATATAACAGAACCACTGGGATAGCCTGGCCAAACACTGAAAATCCTCTGGCTGAGGCACACAGGGTGACACAGCCAGCAGCAAGTCACCCCAAGGCCCAAGGAGGACACCGCAACACCTCTGGTCCTGCACAGCCCAGCTGCAGCACGCAGGGTGCTCCACGGCCAGCCTTGAGAGGGGGAATGCCAGTGAGGAAAATGCCTCATGGAAACAGTGAAGCTTGCTCTAGACATTCCAAACCTGCTTAATTTCCCTTCCCTTTGGCCCAGTGGTTATGAAGCACACTGTGCCAGGGGGTTCATGGTGAAGCTAGTGGCTCCTGTGCCGAGGGAAAGCCCCAAAGGCTGTGCTGCTGCTGGGGTTTGTTTTTCCTCAGCTGCTCTTTCAACGGGAACCCAGTAGGAAGCGTGTCCTTTCTGCAAGCTGGCAAGTACCAAGGGAGATTATTCCCGACAGTGGAACTTGCCTGAGCTGATCTATTGTCTCCTAATTCTTATGATTCGATTTTTTTAGTAAGTGAAAAGCCCCAAGCAGACTGCAAAGGGGCTGGAGAAGCCACTCAGCCCATCCTCGCTGTCCCCTCTGGCTGGCTGTACATCCCACTGCCACTAGCCCTGCTCCGCCTGGCCGCTCCCAGCAGGATCCCGCTCCAAGATCTGACCCACCACAGAGAAAAACAATCTCTTCCCATTCCCAAGGCTGGCCTTGCAGAACCAGGGAACGAGAGCCTTTGTGCTCCAAAGAGACACCTTCTCCTGCACCCGGAGCCACACAGATCCAGCCCAAACCCTCAGGCTGGTATGCCAGAGGGCTGGAATCACCACTCCGAGATGAACAGAAGACAGCTTTGTGGCAAAACAGCTATCCTTCATGTTTACGCAACAAGACTCCCACTTAAATCCCCAAGAGAGGCTCAGGGTCACCTCACCACAGGTTTAAAGTATTGATGCTCCCTCCTTCATCCTGGGCTTGGACTCAGCTCATCCATGTCCTCCCCCACAGCCTCCCAGAAACAGATACCCACCTTTAGCTCCTATACACCTGGAAAAGCTGAGCTTAAACAGGCTGGTGGGACTTGGGAGCTGGGGAAGGCATGAAGGAGGCAGGAAACACCAGGGACACCGAGGGGGATGTTATGCAACAGCTACTGAGCAGCGTGGTAATTAATAATTAAGGAACCGAGATGTTTTGGTAATTACTAATTGCTGTATGTTTGATTTAGGCGGGCACCAAAACATAGCCCAGCCTGCAAATCACTGCTGAGCGGCTCAAACTCTCCGGCGAGCTTCCTCACCGGGATGCAGGACAAGCATCTTTGGGATTTCTGTTCTCCCACCAGCGTGCCAGAGCCGACACAGCGTTAGCTCCAATTAACCTTGATTAAAACCGAGTAACCCAAGCATGCTGCTCCCTTTTGCACCCGCAGCGCTCGCACCAGAGCGGCTCCAGGCACTTCCCCAGAACCAGCTGGGCTCTCGCTGCCCGGCCTTCGCTCGTCCTGCCCGGTCCCACGCACCTACCTCTTGGGCACCGGCTTCTTCCTCTTCCTGCCGGTCTACATCCCCAGCCACCGGCAGTGCCCACCGGAGCGGCAGCACCGCGCCACCGGCGGGGCTCCGGGGCACCGGCACAGGCCACACCCCAGCCACCCCTTGAGTGGCAACCGTGCCTGGGGAGCCGTGCCTGGGGACACCAAATCCTGGGAAACACTGTGCCCATGGACCGCTGTCCCTAGGTGACAGCTTAATCCTGGGAACACTGAGCCCCAGGGGCTGCCCTCACAAGGGGACACTAAGTCCTAGGAAACGCTGTGCCCGTGGGCCACCATCCACAGAGAAGACCAAATCCTAGGAAACACCACGCACCTGGGCCGCAATCCTCAGGGGACACCAAATCCTGGGAAACACAGTGTCCACAAGCCCCTCTTCCCAGGGGCCACCAAATCCCCAAGGAGCCACCAAATGCTGGGAAACACCATGACTATAGACCACCATCCTATGTACAGATGACACTGTATCCTGGGAAACTTATCAGTGGGCCACCATCCTCCGGGACCATTGGATTGTGGGAATCACCATGTCTGTGGGCCATTGTCCAAGGGAAACATGGAATCCTGGCAAACACCATGTCCGTGGGCCACCATTTGAGAGCCTGATGCCCGCTCAGGAAAAGCCAGCCTGTTCCTTCTCACTTTGCCTTTCCCTGAGTTAATGCTGCCCAAAACTTTTGGGCAGCATTAACTTGATTAAAACCGAGTTTGCTGCAGCAAAATTCTTCCCCCAAAAACCAGCTCCAGCTGCTGTGGTGAGGCCCTGGCACAGGTTGACCAGGGAAGCTGTGGCTGCCCCATCCCTGGAAGGGCTCAAGGCCAGGTTGGACAGGGCTTGGAGCACCCAACTAGTCTGGTTGCAGACAGAGCTGTTAAGGAAACCTCGACGCAATCCTTTGTGGATTGTTTGGTTGGGTTTTTCAAGCTCTTTGCAAATTCCAGGGACAAATCCTTGAAATGCAACTTGATTGCTTCTTGCCAGGGGGCAAAGCAGAAGCCGCTAATGGTGTCACAAATGTGCCAGGTCAGCAGAGCTGATGTCACTTTGATGGGAAATTTGTAAAACGTTTGGTTATGACCTTCCCAGGCCCAGTAATTTAACAGTGATTTTACATAAGGGTTAGGGTTACTGCACATGCTGCCAGCCTAAAAGCTTGGAGATGTTGGTCAAGCACCTGAAGCAGGGTGCAGAGGGAATTAGGACAACTGGATGTGCAGGTGTTGGAAAGAGACGTATCCCAGGCTCCCTCCTGTGGGGACCTGCGGGCAGACATAGTGCAGGCATCCTGTCCGTCCCTTATCCCGTCTGATGCCTAACCCGGCTGTTCATTGTCCCCGCTTGGTCCTGGCCCCACCTGTTCCCTAACCGGGCTGTTCCCTATTCCCACCCGTTCCTAACCCGGCTGTTCCCTATTCCCAGCTGTTCCCTAACCGGGCTGTTCCCTATTCCCACCCGTTCCTAACCCGGCTGTTCCCTATTCCCAGCTGTTCCCTAACCCAGCTGTTCCCTATTCCCACCTGTTCCCTAACCCGGCTGTCCGTTATCGCGCCCGCTCCCAATCCAGGCTGTTCCCTGTCCCACCGGGCTGTCGCCGGTCCCGCCTGTTCCCTAGCCCACTGTTCCCTAACTCGGTTGGGCCCGGTCCCGCCTACTGCCTGTTCCTGTTCCGACTGCCATTCCCCAGCCAGACTGTTCCCTGTCCCGCCTAGTCCCCATTCCTAACCTGGCTGTTCCCTGTTCCACCTGCTCACTGATTCGGCTGCTCCTAGTCCCGCCTGACCCCTGTTCTTAACCAGGCTGTTCCCTGTCCCCCCTAGTCCCTAACCCGGGCCGTTCCCTATCCCGGCCGTTCCCGGTGCCGCCTGTCGCTGTCCCCGCTGTTCCCTGTCCCCCCTAGTCCCTAACCCGGGCCGTTCCCTATCCCGGCCGTTCCCGGTGCCGCCTGTCGCTGTCCCCGCTGTTCCCTGTCCCCCCTAGTCCCTAACCCGGGCCGTTCCCTATCCCGGCCGTTCCCGGTGCCGCCTGTCGCTGTCCCCGCTGTTCCCTGTCCCCCCTAGTCCCTAACCCGGGCCGTTCCCTATCCCGGCCGTTCCCGGTGCCGCCTGTCGCTGTCCCCGCTGTCCCCTGTCCCCCCTAGTCCCTAACCCGGGCCGTTCCCTCTCCCGGCCGTTCCCGGTGCCGCCTGTCGCTGTCCCCGCTGTTCCCTGTCCCCCCTAGTCCCTAACCCGGGCCGTTCCCTATCCCGGCCGTTCCCGGTGCCGCCTGTCGCTGTCCCCGCTGTTCCCTGTCCCCCCTAGTCCCTAACCCGGGCCGTTCCCTATCCCGGCCGTTCCCGGTGCCGCCTGTCGCTGTCCCCGCTGTCCCCTGTCCCCGCTCCCGCCAGAGCCCACACGGACCGTGGGCGTGGCCTCTGGCGAGGGGCGTGTCCGGGGGCGTGGCCTCGTAGGGCCTTCCTCCCCGGGGCGCAGTGCCTCTCCCGCCTGACGTCATCACCGCGCGCCGCCGCTCTCCGCCCGGCGCCGCCATGTCCTTGTGGGTGTCCCGGCTCGGCCGGGCCGCGGCCGCCCGGGGTCGGCGGGGGAGCTCCGGGCCGGGCAGCGCCGCGCTGGGCTCCGCCCTGCCGGGGGAGGTGAGTGGAGGTGGCTGGGCAGGGCTGTGTCCGGAGCTCCGTCCTGCTGGGGGGGTGGTGAGCAGAGACAGCTGGGGGCCGGAGATGCCTCTCCCCGGGGCCGGGCTGTTCCTTGGGAAGGGACATTGCCGGCAGGGAGCTGGGAGAGGCGGCGAAATGCGAGGCAGACTGGAGCAAGTGCAGGAGAGTGCAGTGACCTTCGGTTGCGGCTGTGGGCAGTAGTGCTGCGAGGAAAGGAGTGTTCGATAGAAATGACCGCCCCTGTGTGAGGGAGGGCACTGCAGTGCTCAGAATGAAGTTTGTACGATGTTTATCGGGGCCTGGGGGAGGCTCTGAGCGGGGTCAGAAAGGCCCTGCCTTCAGCCCCATAGCCTAGGTGGGTCCCTCTTGCCACCGCTCAGAAATGGTGCATTGAAAGCTGTATTGAAATGAAGCTGTAACTCTCCTGCGAGTGGGTTTAGTGTTATTATGTGCCCAGAACCACAGAAAGTACGAGCAAAAGTCTAATGTGTGGTCTCTCTTGGGAACTCTGGGTGTGTTGTGTGTCTGGCCTTCAGACTGAAAATTGTTCCATGTTTTTTTCTGTCTTCTCAGCCTTTAATTTGATGAACAGCTTTCCTGCCTAACCACTGCTGCAGTTGCTAAGCTGAAATGACGGTGCTAAGGTTACTGAGTGAAAACTTGTATTAGATGCATAAGAGTGTGTCCTGTGTGTGTGTCTGAAGAAACAGTGCTTGAGCTGAAAAATCCCTCCAAAGCTGCTGATTTCCATGTGTTTTTCTCCAGGCAAGAATCCATGCCAGCCCTGAGCAGAGCCTGCAGTATGGGTGGCTGGCCTATATGTTGGGAGAAAGGACCAGCAAGAAGTTCACAGAGCACAGCAAAGTCTTTACAGTAGAGGGGAATCTGTCTTCTGGGAAGGGCCAGCTGGCCCAGCAAATAGCAGACAAACTGGGTATGTCTCACTCTGTCTGTTTCCCCGAGAGCTGACAGAGTTTAGTCGTGGTTCTTGTGCAGAGGAAGTTCATCAGAGCAGCAGTTCCTGACTGGGAAATGCTGGAGGGAGTGGGGAGGCTCTGTGGGTGATGTTGGTGAGGTTTGGGATGGGGATTTGTTGTGAGTGAAGCTGCAGTTCTAATGGAGTCTGTGTGCTCCCCGGGAGCTTGGCTTTTCCACGTGGATGTGCTTGGAACAGCTCAGCTCTCCCTGGGCCGTGGCAGAGCTCGGAGTTGGGGTTCGTTGCCCTCTGCTGTGATGGGCAGGGGAGCTGTTGAAGGAGCAGCTGTGTGCTCAGTAGCTGAAGAGGTGTTTGCTGCACATGAGCACAGCTTATTTCTGCTGTGGGTTTCTTCTCTTTCTCAGGGATGAAGTACTTCCCCGAGGCAGACATCCACTACCAGGACAGGATCTCGGGGGAGGGCAAGCTGCTGCCTGAGAAGTTCAATGGCTTCTGTAGCCTGGAGAAGTTCTACATGGACCCCGAGTCTCCCGACGGGCACTCGTACCGCCTGCAGTCCTGGATCTTCGGGAGCCGAGTCCTGCAGTACGCCGACGCCTTGGAGCACCTGCTCAGCACAGGTTGGGGAATCATGGAATGGTTTGGGCTGGAAGGGACCTTGCAGCTCCTTTTGTTCCAACCTGGAGCCTGCTCTCCCTTGCAGGTCAAGGCGTGGTGCTGGAGCGCTCTCCCTACAGTGACTTCGTGTTCCTGGATGCCATGTTAAAGCAGGGATATGTCCACAAGAGATGTGAGTTCCTGCCAGCAAAAGGAAGCTGTTTGGCCATAATCTCTCAGGAGTCTGGTAGTTAACTTTACTTTAAAAAAGAAACAAAACATTCCTGCTTGGAAGGAGGGATTCCTTTAAAGGTTCAGTGTTCATGTGTTGTACGTTGCTGGGTGGAGCTAGTCTGGTTTCAGTGGCAGCGAGGAGACAAAAGATAAAGGGCAGGGATTGAAATGCAAAGCGTTTCATTTGTAAGGAAAAACCCTTTTTCGCTGTGAAGAGAGTCAAACCCTGGAGCAAATCACCTGGGATCTCCCCCCTGGAGATACTTGGAACGCTGTGGGTGGAGTTCTCAGCAGAGTGCTTGAACCGGGTGATTTGGGGATGTTCCTGCCAACCTGAGTGATTTGGTTTGGGGTTATGGGTGCTGAGCTCCTGAGCTGTTGCTGCATGTTCTTAGCAAATCTGTTCTTTTGGCTGCTCCTGAGGTGGACATAACTGTTTTCTTGACTGCCTCCTGGTTTTGCTGTTGGATTTAAGAGGTGTATATATTTGTTTTTTGCCACCTGCTGTAAGTTACTGGATGGCTTTGAGAGGTGATAATGATGACCTGTGTCTGCATTGCTGAGGCAGCAAAGCCCAGCAATCCACAGTTTAATACAAAATCCCAGTTTGGATTGTACTGGAATCCTTAGGGAACAAAAATCTTGATTACAGCTACTGCTGCTTATTGTCTCTAAATGGTGGAGGAAAAGCTGAGATTCCTGTAAACCCGAGCCAAGAATAAAGTCCCTCTTTGCTACAACTGGGTTTAGATTCTTAGATCTCAGTGCATGGAAGTTTTCTGGAGAAAGTTTTTCTGTAAACTTCCTGAATTCTGTTAGAGGAGAGGCATACCCTGAACTTGCTCTGTGAGCCCAGAAGAAGAGACTCCAAATACAGAGGTGGGGAATGTGATTTGTTTGTGTTTTACACAGGCCTTGATCACTACAAAGAGGTCAAGGAGATCAGCATTTCTGAGTTGCTGCCACCTCACTTGGTCATTTATGTAGATGTGCCTGTCCCAGAAGTGCAGAAGAGGATTCAAGAGAAAGGCAAGGTAATTTGATCTCTAATTATTGCCTAGTTCTTTCTTATCTTTATTATTACTTGTCTCTCACAATTGCTGCCTGCTAATGTCTGTTGTAATCACACCTTATGTGGAGTCCTGTGGGGTTTGCTGCTGAATGCTGCTTCTGAGGAGCTGCTTGTCCTCTGAGGTGTGAGATCTGTGTGGTGGTGGTGACTCTGTGGGTATTCTTGTATGCTTGCTTTAAAAAGGCAAAAAAAAAAAGCAAAAATCAACTTTTTGTGTGACTGCATCAATATGCTGTCATTTGTGGAATGAGAAATTGTTTTAAGAGCAGGTGAATTTTTGTAGCTGCCACTTCAGGAGCTGTGGGCAGGTGATGTGCTGCTTGCAATGCACTTAGAGATGATATATTTCTTATTCCTGAGTGCCAGGAGGCCAGCTGGGGTCCCTGGCTCCTGCTTCCCAGTTGACTGCTGCCTCAGTCCTGTGCTGGGGTTCATGTGTGAGTCACCTGGGATCAGCAGGTTCACTTAACTCCCTGGATTCCAGCAAATCACTGCTGGATGACTGCATTACTGAGCTAGTCTTGGCTCAGGAAAGCTGTAGGGTGCTTTTGGGGAATGACTAATGTAAGTAAGGTTTGTAATTTGGGGTTTATTTCCCCTCTTTCTTTGATACTTAGATGTGTACTTGTAACTGTTTGCAGATGTGTTACGAGGATTCAAGGATGTTTGTCTTGCCTTGTTGAAAGGCTATGGGAAATGCAGTTTAACTCTGGGAGACCTGATAGATTAAAAGAAGGCTTTGATTTATTAGAAAAAAGTTCTCAGTTAAGAAGTTCTTCATGTACTGGGGGAACCTGTGAGTTCTTGGCCCTTCCGAGCATGAAAATCAGTGGCATTTCTTTGAACAGAAACTGCTGATGTAGCTTGTGACTTTTTGGGTGCTGGGCTGTGGCAGTGCTGAGCTCTGTAGGATTTATTTGGGGAACACATGGTAGATGAGAGAAATTCCTGGTGTTTTGTAAATGTGGCATTGAAAGTACACTGTGTGGAAAGCAAACTGGTTAACAGCAGGGATGATATCCATGAAATTTCTCAGGAGTTTGGAGTGGGTGTTTGCCCATGCACTTGTCTGAAACTGTGGAAATAGGTGCAAATTTGGCCTCCCTATAGAAAAGGTGGACTCGGACAGTCTTCTCCTGTTTTCTGGCTGGCTATTACAGCTCCCTGGAACGTGTAGTTAGCAAGGATCAGTCGGTCCTTGGATAGCTGGGGGCTGCTCTAGATATTTTACGGCATGTAAGGAATTCCAAACACTCCAAATAAAACTCTTAATTCTTTGAAACTTTCACTCGTGTGCATGTGGTTCACTTGGATGTTTGACTGTTTATCCCAGAGTGAGCCCTTGGCAGGTGGTGGAGCAGACCTTGGAGTCTGTGCTGGTGGCAAAAGAAAGTAAGCTAATTCCACAGCTTTTTCTGTTTATTTGTTTGTAGCCATATGAGAAAAAGGTGTCTCCTTCCTATCTCCAGAGCATTGAGGATGCTTACAAGAAGACCTTCCTACCAGAGATCAGGTTAGCAAAGCAAAATGTTTTACTTCTTAGATCTTTGAGCAAAAACGTGCGCAAACCTTAAAATCTCTGCCAATATCAACAAATCATGTGAAAAAATCCTCCTTGTGCTGCAGGGTACAGTATTGTGCCCTCGTGAAGGGGTGCTGCACTCACAGCATAAGAACTGTGTGAGTGTAGTTACTTCTGCCATCCCAGAAGCCCGATGCCAGTGTTGCAAGATGAAAAGGGGCTCAGGAATGGTGTGCCGAATGCCACAGCTATGGCTGTGTGTGTTTGCACGACCTGAGGAGAGAGTGATGCAATACAAGCTTTTCACAGGCCTTTTTGGAAGGCTTTAGGGCTTTTCTCTCCTCAAGAAGTGCTTTCAGTTGTCCCAGAATCCCAGAATGGTTTGGGTTGGAGGGACCTTAAAGCTCATCCAGTACCACCCCCTGCCATGGGCAGGGACACCTTCCACTATCCCAGGTTGCTCCAAGCCCTCTAGGACCTGGCCTCTTCCCTGGACACTTCCAGGGATCCAGGGGCAGCCACAGCTGCTCTGGGCACCCTGTGCCAGGGCCTCAATGGTTCCTCCCTGGTTCCTTCCCAATATCCCCTCTAACCCTGCCCTCTGGCAGTTGGAAGCCATTCCCTGTGTCCTGTCTCTTGCTGGGCTCCCCTGGCTTCCTCTAGCTGGGAAGCAAAAACGTGTGCCCTGTAAACCTTGGATGAAACAGAGCTTGCCAGCTCTCCCAACTCTTATAAAAGAGCTCTAGGAAAATTAAAATTGTCCTAAAAATCTGAGAGCAGAATTATGGTCCCTCATAATTCTGGAAGGGAAACTCTCAAAGGGTATCAGATGAATTAACTGTGTAAGTTCTGGTGCGTGCAGGATAGAAATCAGAGTAGATTCCCAGGTGTTTTGTAGCCTGCCTGTGTCCCCCTGGGGCTTGCTGCATCTCCCAAGGTGGATCAGTGTGGTGGCTCTGCCAGCTCCTGAAGCGGGTAACTCGATATTGAGCTTGTCACTCGTGCAGGCAGGGGTTGTTGGTGTCACGTGTGGTCAGCGGCCTCCCCGTGTGTCCCCACAGCCAGCACGTGGCTCTTGGAAGGGAATGGGAAGCCTTGGGAATGTCATCTCCCTGAGAGCAAAGTGCTGCAGTCACTGGTGGGGAGAAAACTGCTGCTTGTTCTCTGGAGCAGATCAAGCCCCAGGTGCATCTTGTGGTGCTCAGTGAGGCTAAATCCTAAATCCTGCTGTGATTTCACCTCCTTGCCCTCTGTGCATACATGGTCAGTGCCCCTGTTGGGCAAACCCCCTCTGCTCGGCATCCTGGCAGCAGATGGGCTCCCAGCAGCCTGTCACACTGATCTGTGCCTCTGTCCCCTGGCTGTGGGGGAGCTGGGAGTGTGTGAATCCAGCTCTGTGCACCTCAGGGTGGCTCCGATCTGGGGTAAATGCAGAAGCCACAGCTGCCTGAGCTGTTTGTTTGCTGGCAGTGGCGCAGAGGGCTGTGTTCATGCTACCTGTTACCTCTTAGTCTGCCTAGTTTGATTCCCTGACTCCTGGTAATGCCCAAAATCTGGTCCAAACAGGCTAACAAGAGTTGCTATAGACTGCTGAGCAAACTCCTGCCTGCTTTCCACGTTGGCGTTTGTTTGCTTGTTCCTTGAAAAGCAGTTTGTTACTGGGCAAAACTCCTGTTACCTTGTGCTGTTTCACTGGAGCGGCCTGATGCTGCCTGAAGTGGTTTATAGTGGATTTTTGCCTTAAAACTGATGCTTTCTTTCTAGTTGACTTGTTACGAATGTCTTTAATGTTTTTATTGGTAGTGAGATTTGTGAGCTGGGTGCTGTGGCAGGTACTGCCTGGTGATTTGGAACAGTGTTTGGGTTCTGTTTGATTTTTCTCTTTTCCTGGAGCAGAGCCTTAAGATTGGTAATGTTCTCTTTCATATCCAGCACTGCTTCCACTGAGCAGCTGTTTTTTCTTAAGGAAAGCTCTGATAATCTGCAGAGTCACTGAGCAGCTGCTTTCTCTTAATGAAGCCCTGATAATCTGCAGAGTCAAATCAAGAGATGGGATGAAGTGATTTGATCGGTGTCCTTAATGCAGTTGCTGGTGTCAGGCTCTGTTGAAGGCTGACCTCTCCCTTGGGCTGATATTGAGGAGAATCTCTCATTCCAGGTGCCTGCCCCATGCCTGCAAGTGTCCAAGGCCAGGTCCTACAGCACCTAGAGCAACCTGGTGTAGTGGAAGGTGTCCCTGCCCATGGCAGGAGATGGAACAGGGTGAGCTTTAAGGTCCTGTCCCACCCAAACCATTCTGGGATTCTACCAATTTTTCTCCACACTCCTAAACTTTGTTGTGTGATGTTTGGTATAACGTCCACATTGGGCATCTATTCCAGGACCTTCCAGCTTCTCCAGCTGGAAACAGCTATTGCTGAATGTGGCTGAACATGTGTGGTTTGAAAGGTTCGTGTAGGAGCTCCTGTTGTGGCTCTGCTCTGCAAGTGCCTTTTCTCTGAAGGCTGCTGGCTGATGAAAAAAAGCAATCTTCTAACCAGGAAACATTACCTTTTAAGAAAGTTTTTGCACTTACAGATCATGCTGCCTACACTTGTACTCATTCAGCTAGCTCAGCCTGAGTAAATAGTGACAAATGAATGCATTCTTCTCTTGAAATGACTCACAGCTAGTCATGCACTTGGAAAAAAGGAAAATCTACCACAGTTTTGGGTTAGACTGAAAATTTCACTTATTTTCAAGTAGATTGGGCAGTTGTAATAGGGGCAAGTATCCACACGAAGTAAATGAAAATAAAATCACATGTGTGGTTTAAAAAAATTTTTTCCAGCTGAAGTTACGTAGATATCCAGGCCATTTGCCCTTTAAAAGCAACTTTCCACCAGCAAAGAAGCAGCTGACAGGTGCAACAGGAATTCTAGGAGCAGTCTAAAAAATGGCAATGATTCTGGTTTGGTGTTTATGCCTTTTAACTTCATTTCTGTCCCTTTTGGAGCAGCAGGGGAGGATGGGTACAGCAGTTTTATCAGGGGAATTCAATTTCTGTGTTCTTTGCAGTGAGAGCAGTGAAGTTCTGCAGTACACAGCAACTGCAGCTGAGGATGTGGAGAAGGTAAGTTTTGCTTTTCTGGGAGTAAGTTTAATAGATTTCCCTTAGTTCAG